>NW_020837958.1:26547769-26647903 GCF_003676395.1 Aethalodelphis obliquidens
TGTGTGTGTGTGTGTGTGTGTGTGTGTGTGTGTGTGTGTGTGTGTGTCTGTGTCTGTCTGTGTCTGTGTGTCTGTGTGTCTGTGTGTCTGTGTGTCTGTGTGTGTGTGTCTGGGTGAAGACCAGTCACAAATCCAAGGGCATAGAGGAAAGAGAGACCTGCATTGCCAGGCTCAAAAGGCAGCAGACACAGTACTGTTTTAGCAACAAGGTGCTTGAAGCCCACCTCACCACAGTCTGCGACACTCCAGCGGGTAGGGTGCTCAGCCCTGCTGAGTGAAACGTTTGGGCTTTAGAATCAAGAGACTTTGGTTTGAATTCTGGCTCTGCTACTTCCCGGGCAAATTACTCTGCCTCTCTGTGATTCCTGTCTTTCCTTCTGAAAACCAAGTAGGATCAGAGTATTACTCACTTACCTATAACAGGGGGTTGTAGGATCTGAATAAAGTAGAGGGCAGGCCACAGGGCTTGCACAATGCCTGGTACCCAGGAAGCTGGGCTCAGTAAGTGGAAGGTGGCATTTGTGTGAGCACAGGAGTGTGGGGCTGAGCCATGGCACACGGGAACAAGAGGCATGGAGGGGGGCGCATTAGCCGCTATCCCTGCCCCAGCCCTTCCCAAGAACAACCCCCCCCCCCACATATATATGTATATGTGACTGCAGAGTCTCTGTAACTCCCTAGCACAATGGCACTCAGAGAAAGGCTGAACGCTATCCCACCTGCCTTGAAGAGCATCCCATTCACCCCTGTGCTGAGCTGCAGTGAGCTATGCTGGGCATTGCTAAGGTGGTCCTGACACGGATTCTCCTCCATGTCACTGCCCACCTGGCCAGCTCCGGCTGACTTCTTAGCCTCTCGGGACCTTGCTGGACCCATGCCAACTGCCCTGACTCGCAAAAGCTGCTGGGGAGAGCAGTGCTGAGCGGTCAGAGTGGCTCCCACCAACTTCACTGAGGCCAGACCGGCCCAGTCATCAACGTCAACAGGCCACCTCCATTCACAGTCAGTTTACACTTATCCTCAAGCACCACTTGGGCCGTGGCCTGACTCATGGAAAACTGCCTTCCTCTCGTTTGACAGACAGTAACCCTGGGGTCCTGAGGAACATTCATTTTGCTCTGGGAAAGTTGAGTTTAGATGGAGAGAGCTCAGGTAATAGGGGACACATTCAGCAGCACATTCTCATGCCTGGTGGCGCAATACAAGATTTGGAGGCTACACAGAAGCAGCAGAGAGCCCGTGGAGGAAACTCAACTCAGAGTTGATTCTGGAGCTGATGTCTTCCTCTCTCCAGTGACTACATAGATGCCCTTTAGTTTCACCAACTGTAAAATGGGAATAATAATGGTATCACCTTTTGGGGTTGTTGTGAAATGTAATTAGATTACAATAAAGATAAAGTCCTGAGCCTAGTGCTTGCGCATAGCAGGCTCTCAATATACGGATAATACATTTGAAACTACAAATGTATAAATCAACTATACTTCAACAAAAAAATAAGTTTAAAAAAGTAAAATAAAATAAAATTACAAATGTAATTTGTACTTTGTTATTATTTTTCTTTATGGAAAGCATTAAGAATTTCCCACCTGAGCCAGACCTCCTATTTGCCCAGATGCTGTCTCTGACAGTTAACACTAAGGGCATGCTGTGAGTGATATTTTGAAAACCATCTATCATTGACCATTTACTATTAAAAGTGCCTGGTGGTCAGTAAGTGTTCAGTAATGGATGGATTCCTTCTTGCCCTTCCCCACCTTTGTGTGCCACCCCTGAGATATACTGTAGATATTCAGTGGCCTTTTAAAGCACCTTGGTCTACATACCGCGTCAAGACACTACGCCACAAGGTATGTCTCAAGACACAGTATCTGAGGATGGGAATTTAACAATAAGAAGAGTAGCCTCTGTGTATTGACCATTTACTACATGCTGGGCCTGCTCTAGATGCTTTGCATGGATTATTTCATTCAATCTTCCAAACAACCTCATGGGCATTCCTATTATTATTGCCCCCATTTTATAGATGGTAAAGCAGAGGTTTTGAAGGCTCAAGTCATTTGCCCAAGGTCACAAAATTAATAAGTGGAAGAGCCAGGATTTGATCCTAGGTCTTTCTGCCTCCAGAACCCCATCCCTTAACCACTGCTCAGGTAGGTAGCAGGAAATAGTTCAAAGACGAAAGTGAGGCTTAAGAGCTTTACAGAGCAGGGGTAGAGACGGCCATAGTTGGCGTCTCACTGAATGTCACAGCCTATGTGTCAGAGACAGCTCTCCCCAAAACTTGCTCCTTCCCACAGAGCCCTTGGACTAGTCTTCAAGCCACAGTTCACAGGCCCGGCTCTTGGCTCTTGTACCAGGCAGAGGCTACCTCTGTCCTTATCCATCCAGTACAGATGCCAGAAGCTGGAGATTCTCCAGGACCCCCTTGGGGAGTATTTGAGGGGGTGGCACTCTTGAGGATACTGGTGATTTGATTCAGTAGTGGACCAAGATTTGCAAGTGGCCCTAAGATCCACCCCTACAAACTATCCAGCAGTCACAGATCGCCACGGCTGAGGCCTCCAGACTTCCTCCAAGGGCTGCCTGCTCAGCGCCCCAAGCCATTATCCCTCGCTCCCTCTTGTCCAGGCTCCATCTGCAGAGGGCATGATGGTCCAGTGAGCAGCCCCAAAGAGGGAATCTAGAGAGGGGAAGCATGAGCTGGAAAAGACAGATAGACAAAGCTCCCAGCAGCAGCTGGTCAGGGAGGCTGGATTCTCACCTCTAATCTGCTTCTGCAGATTATGCGTCATGCGGTCACTGGGGGAGAAATACCATGATTTACATGACAAGGGCCAAAGGAGAGAATTACGGCAAATCAATTCTGCATGAGGAGATAAAGCCCCATATTTAATATATGCAGTGAAAGGTAGAAATTCAATTCTCATAATGGCAGATAATGGTGATTAAAACTGACATTCTTTATTAGTATGATGATTTTTCCCTCTCTTCTTGGACTTGAACAAACAGGCCCCATAAAGACGGAGTTGTAGAACACCATCGTGAATGAGCAACTGAATGAGGAATGGGCGGCTCCGGCCACCGCAACAGACGACCCCTCTGGAGAAGGTGCTCCCGGAACAGCACCACTCACTCTCACTGAGGCTGGCAAAGGGCAGACGGTATAGCACTGCCTTGGGAAGCTCCTGGAATCCGCATCAAGTCCTGGCTGAGCCATACTCAAGCTGCATGGCCAGTAGCCTGGCACTTTTCCCACTCTAAGCCTGTCTCCTTGACCAAGTGAGCGGGGTCAGACTCCAGCAGTACTCCCCAAAGCTCACCTCAAGGACGCCTCGAGGATGAAAGGGGGTCCTTCAGCCAAATATGTGAGGCTGCGCTGCAGACCAGATCCTTCTCTGGGCCCTTCACAATGCACATTAGCTGAGTGAAGGCTCTGAAAAGTCTTGCAGCAAAGAAACCTGTTTAATTTTGTTTCATCCTTGGTGTCCTTAGATCAGGGATGGCAAATCCTTTTCTGTACAGGGTCAGATAGTAAATATTTAAGGCTTGGCAGCCTATACAGTTACAATCACTCAACTCTACAGCTGTAGCGTGAGAGCAGCCCTAGACAATAGTAAACAAAAGGGTGTGACTGTGCTCCAATAAAACTCTATTGAAAAACACAGCTTGTGAGCCATGGTTGGCCAATCTTTGCCCTAGACCATGAACCACTGCAGCCCCAACCTTCTTTTCTATGCGAGACTTATTAACAGGTCAAAGAGCAGAGCGGGTAGGAGGTCAGGTCCAAATCCCCGCTCTGCTGGGTAGTAATTCTGAATCCTTGGGTAAATGACTTAAGCTCTGTTACAGCTCCTGGCACAGAGAGAGGTGCGGGGTGGAGTCAGTGGGACAGTTTCCTGTTAGAATATACATAAAGCACTTCCATAGCAACTGTCACATAAACGCTCAATAACTATGTTGATGACAGTTTTATTATTATTATTATTATTATTGATGTCCAGCAGTGCAGCGTTCTTTGAAATGCCCAGAAGAAACAATCTCCAAAAAGGCCCCTTGGGTGCTTGCATTCTGTTAGGTGAGTAGGGAGGAGACCAGCTACCAGTGTGCCACCAGAGCCATGGTGGCAAAGCCCTCTTGTGGAGTTTCCAGACTCTCAACATTAATTTCCCATCAGAGTTCATCCTCCCTGACCTCCCTGTCAGAGAAGTTTCTTTAACTTCCTTTCAGCTCAATTAATTATACCCGACACAGTGACCAGGCCACCAAATGAACTACGGCTCAACTCACAGCCACCCTCCAGACTCAGCCCCATGCAGCTGGCTTGGGCAGCCGGGTGAAAATGGCCACCCCACCTCTGTAGGCCCCATCCAGATGCCCAACGTCAGGGGAGACCTCTGGAAGCTGGGAGCTATGCTAAAAGTATGTGCCCGTCTCTGTAATGAAAAACAGCTCCTCAGATGCCTGGCAAAGCCTCCTTTTTAACTACCTCATTATGGGGGAGGCTTTGTTTCTAAAGTAGGCATTACATTTGCAGCAGAACTTTTGACCTGACAAGCAAACGTGCCTTGCCTTGGGACAGAGGAAGAGAGATGTCTGGTAATGGTTATGGAAGCCAGCAGGAACGGGATGGGGATGAGAACCGCGTGTGTGCATGCCCATATGCATGTGCATGCATGCGTGTGTGCACACATGTGCATGTGTGTGCACAGCATAGGGGCTAAGGCGGCAGGTAAGACCTTGGTTTTTGTCATGGTTGGTCAAGGCTTAGGTTGTGTCCTATCTTCTTCTTGTACTATCTTGTACTTGCAGAAGCAAGTACCAACCCTGACACACAGTAGGTACTCAATATATTTTCACTGACTGATTGAAATATTTGACAAATTTATTAATGAGTTACTATCCCCCCTCCTTTTTCTTCTGCTTTGGTCTGCTAGGCCCTTGGTGTTTTGCTCCTCAGTGAACTCCAAGCTGGCCCGCTCTGCCCATTGCTTTGACATTGCCTCTTGGAAACCCCTACCCCTCCTCTCCCATCCCCTCACACTGGAAGCCCTCCATCAGTGATTCTTGTAGGCCCCTGGCTCTGGACCTGTCTGTCCAGTCACGCCCAATGACCTGGATTCCCCTTTGCTTTGCTGACATGGAACTTTGTGGTTTCCTCTGTCCTTCGCTCCTGCTGTCCCTCTGTGAGTCCCACCTCCAACACCCCTTCCAGAGGGAGCTCTTGCTCTGCGCCCTATCTCTCTCCCCTGATACCCACACACTTTCTCTAATTGATCTTGACCATTTTCTACCTGATAAAGCTCTTTTTAACAGACAACACTTATTGTCCTCCTGAGGGCTCTTTGAGGGCTCTAGAACATCTTTCCAGGAAAGGTTGTTGCTTGTAGCAATAAATGCTGAATTTGTCATGATAGCAACACATTACCCTTTGTACTGAATGGTGTTTGCGTCTGGCAAAGCACTGTCACGTGGGATCTGGGGCTGTGCTGGAGGCCACCCAGGGTGTAGAATCCAAGGCCCAAACTTTAAATCCTGGTTCTCCTCCTCTTGTCTGAGAAACCTCAGGCAGGGTCCTCAACCTCTCTGAGCCTCTGTTTCCTCATTTGTAAAACACTGATGGTCTCGATCCTGGCCTTACCTAACTCAGGGAGACGCCATGGGGATGAAGTGAGGTGATGGACACAAAAGGAAGCCCCTAGTAAACCTTCAGACATCACAGTACCAGTAATTTTCTGCAGCCTGCTCTGTGCCAGGCTCTGCTGGGAATCCTCACGGAGGCTGTGAGTTTCCCAGTATGGTCCCCAATTTACAGATGAGAAAACAGAGGCTCAGAAAGAAGTGATGTGACCATTCAGTCCCAGTTCCATCTGACTGTGGAATCTGCAACTTTCCACTCTGCCACACGGTGGGCATTTGATTATTTATGACTCTAAGGGAGGAACCTGTATCTCAGGAGGCAGCAGCCCCACTCAATAAATCCTTCTTGATTAACTGTTTGAATGCATACAATATAATAAATAATGCAAATAAAATTCATGCAGCTCACTGCCCTCTAGGAGTTTTTTGTGTAATGCAAGGAGAAAACATTGCAGGAGACAGAGAACAGCAGTCTGACATAAAAGGGCCATAAACACGACAGGTTTTACAGGGTTTGCAGTTTTTTCTTAGCAATGCCCTCATCAGCGTTCCTCTGCCAACTCTGATGGAGGGCTGAGTGCCCCGTTCACCTTGACAAATGTTTTCGTATCCTTATCCCAAAAGATCAATTTCCCTGACCCAGACTGGCTATATTTCCCGCCCTGTGACCCAGTCTGGGGGCAAAGGACCCCCTGGAAACATGATATGATCGGGGGATGGAAGTGATCATTCCTCACCTTCAAACTTCCCTTGATGCCCAAAGCTTAGAGAGGAGAGGCAAACTAGGGGGAGGACAGAAGGAAGGTACACAGCATGGTGGTCACAAATGGGCCTGCTGGCCCTGGGCAAGACACCCTGACCCACGCTGAGGACTGGGTGGGCTAAACCCCAGCACTTAGCCTTCACCCTGGACAGAAACTTGGGTGTCATCCTTCATTTCCCCAAATCCAAGCCAGACAACACCGGTGCCCCAAGACGCTCCATGAAAATTGGCTTCCCT
Organism: Aethalodelphis obliquidens; assembly: GCF_003676395.1. Classification (NCBI taxonomy): domain Eukaryota; kingdom Metazoa; phylum Chordata; class Mammalia; order Artiodactyla; family Delphinidae; genus Aethalodelphis; species Aethalodelphis obliquidens. The sequence continues at coordinate 26,554,410 of NW_020837958.1, forward strand.
GGTAAATTCATTTGAGAAGCAGATGCACGTCAGTTCATTAAGGGCTCTGGAAAGACCTGCATGTGGGAATTGAGTTAATTTTGTCTAACAGTGCTTTCCAGTGAACTCTATTCATGGCCCACAGAGCTAATGTTACATGGAACACAGTTTGAGGGATGATGTCCTTTCTTTTCACGTGAGGACACTGGGACCCAAAGTGGGGGTAGATGGGATGGCTGCCTAAGATCAGCTGGTGAAGAACTGAGACCAATATCCAGGCCTAGAAGTTTCAGCAACAGCCCAGTGATTGGAAACACAAGTACCCATAGGAGGAAGGCAGCTTGGCTGTAAGAAAAAACAAAGCCTCTGGATGATTTAGCTCACATCTTTTTACATTTTAATATGTCATGAGTTTGGATACATTTTTTGACTATAAGATAAACAATAGCACAAGAGTGACATGCTCTTAATGGCAACTGACATTCAGCCTCAGGGTCAGGGAGCAAAAGGGAGCGGTGGGGACTGGGGCTAATGGAGTGCTCTGGTTACGGGGCCAGCCACTCCATGACTCCTGTGATTACTGCCATGTGAATGTGCAGGTCACATGTTGTTGGTTCTTTTGATTTCTCAAGAGAAGCAGGATGGATGGAATTGTACAGTACCTCTTCTAAAAACTATATTCTTTGCAGGTTGAATTTTGTCAATGGGCCCCCGGTTTGCCTGTGCTAGATACTTCTCCTTCCGACCCGGTCTGTTCCTCTCCACAGACAGCCAAACATCAGCACCCTCCAGCAATCAAGGGCAGTACCAGGCAGGTCAGCGGGAGGCAGAGGTTTCCCTTGCCCAGTTTGCTCTGCTCTGAGGGATTCCCCGCAGAGATGAATTGGGACAACAGTGCCCTGCAAACAGCAGTTTTCAACATAAATATTGCCAGGTTTGAGCTAATGTGGTATCAGCCCAGCCTGTAACCCAAACAAAATAGGCCATTGTCCCGTGGTTATTTTTCCTTTGGACAAAAGCCTCTAAACACTTGGTTTCCCATTTTTTAACCTCTGTATTTATGGGCCATGTTCATTTAACTCAGCAGCTCCACCTTCAATACGGTTCAAAAGAGGCCAGGATTTGCATTTCATGATTTCAAAGCCTTTCTGATCTGCTGGGCTGCCCTGAAAGGGAGGCTTTGTCCTCTTCATTCTGAGAAAGAGGACAGAAAAATCACCCAAACCCTTTGACATAATACAAAACCTCCTCGGCAGCTACACACACGGCTGCTCATATCCCAGAAACAGAGAGCTGATCCCAGAACACCTGGAACATTCTGGAACAGTCTGTCTTGGCCCTCACAGCTGCAGGCTGTGACCAGGGAGTGGGGCTGCTGACCCAGGCCCGGCTGAAGGTCATCAGAAGTGCCGGCTGCTAGCTGGTGAGGCTGGGCCAGGCAATTATTCATGGGACCAGCTTACCCCCCGTCCAGGGCTGCCAGACTGTCTTCTCTAGAAGCAGAGGAGCCTTCCCTGAAGTCCACCCACCACTTTTTCACAGCGTGCCCAGCACTGGGCTAACGGCTTCATAAACTGTACCGCAGTTTAACCTCGCAACACATGAAGTGGGGTCTGTGACTGTCATTTCACAGATGGGGAAACTGAGGCTTACAGAGGCAGAGTGATTTGCCCGAGGGCTCAAGGTCTCTTGAAATGAAAATAAAGGATTCTCTCTGGAAAGCAAAGTGGCTTTTATCATCTGTCCTCAGAAGATGACTTTGACTTCAATTCCCATGACTGAGAATGGATTTCCATTTTTCTCTTTTAATATAAACTTCTAATGGAACAAATCATCCATGAATGTATTCCAATACATTCTTTTTACAAAACATTACTGGTAAGGCTTAAAGCTTCTTAGACCACTTTACTTCATGCCTTACCCCATCCCAACACTCACATCCCAAGTCTTTCTTCCCCTCCCCAAAGGCAGTCACTGTGATCACTTCCACGGCAACCTTCCACTGGTTTTCCGAGTGCTTATATACTATTCTGATGGCTGTGCATGTATGTAACGTTTGCCACTTTTTAATAAATTAGTAATCGTATTGTATATATCTTTCTGCAATTTCCCTTTTACATTCAATAAGCTCTTGGAGAATACAGAATACAGCAAATCTAGAACTTTCTCAGTCTTCTTACCATGTGGTCGAACCATGTTTTCACTCTCGCAGACACTGCAGGGACAAGGCAGCCCGAGGCTGCTTCCTGGGGCATACCTGCAAGTATCTTTTCAGAGCTGATGTGAAAAGTGGGATTGCAGCAGGTGACAGGGACTGTTTGCTCCCGACATCCTCTCACCTCTTCCGTGATACAGAGCCCAGATTTCTCAGTTTGGGTTCCCTGAACCTGTCTCTGGCGTAGAGTGTGCGGGCAGAGGTTTATTGGGGAGACATCTCAAGAGGGCCACCTATAAGGAAGTGAGGAAGGCATGGCTGGGCCGGCAATGCTCTTCCAACCAGGCTGCAGGGGGCCCAGCAGGACCTCCGGAGCTGGAATGACCCTTCAGAGCTGTCCCAAATTGAGGCAGGGAAGCCAGGAATTTTTCTGCCTGCATAAGCTAAGTATGGGCAAAAATGGCCTCCTTCTGGAAGGGGGTATAATCTTGGGTGAGATGGTTCCCAAGTGACCATCTTGGCTCTGGGCAGTGACCAGAGAGAGATACAACTGGGTACTATCAGTCACCGATATTCCCAGCAGCTGGGGACGGGGATGTCAGCCCTGAAGCGGGGACCTAGGCGATGTAGCACATATCCGCTGCACCCACTTCCAAAAGAACGACTCCATTGTCCAGGCTCCCTCCCAGCTAAGTGCATGTGATGAGCTTCTGACCAATGGGACCAGGCACTAACATGAGTAACTTCCAGGTTCAGCCATAGAGGGATCATCTCGGACTTTTGCAGGAGAGCATAGTTAACTTGAGTGCTATTTAGATCAATTTCATGTGAACTTCCTTTGAAAAACAGCTGAACATATATACTGACTAACGCACCATGGGCATGCATACTCAATAAACTGAACAGCTATAGTACTACTAGGCCTCTCCCTCTCATCCATGTCTGTGCCAATTCATACCCCCACCTGCAGAGTATGCACATGTCCATTTCATGGAAATGACTTGGTACTGAGCCATTTGTATCCTCTAACCTGGGCCCATTTCTGACCTGTTTGTAAGGACTCTAGCAGTGGCTACGGATTCTGTCAGATGCATGGAACAAAGCAAGCCTAACTTGGCAGAAAACAGACCCAAACAGACACCCCCTAAGCCATATTAGCTTCTAGCTTCAGTTGGCTCGCACCTCAAAAAACGAGCTGGGGGAATCAGGACCCAAAAAGCTGTATGGGTCCAAACCAGAACTCTAAACTCTGAAAGCTTGGCTCCAGTCCCAGCTGGGCTGCTCTCTTGGGAGCCCTGGGAAGATTCCTATGGGTTCTCTGTCTTCTCATCTGGAAAACCTGCTGACCTGTAGCACAAAGAGTGGGCTCTTCACCCAGACCTGGAAAAGCCTCCTGTTAATCACGGTGCTTCTGTGGGTCACACAGTTGAGCTGCTGGGGGACCCCCCACAGGGGGGCAGGCAGCACCAGGCTTGGCTACTGTCGCTGACTAAATGATGGTTTTACCATCGAAACTTCAGGCAAAGTATCATCTTCCCAGCAGGCACTACTGAGGTTATTTACATACAGCACTGCCTAAATCAACCAGGAAACAAGGGCCCTGGAGAAACAGCTCGAGGGAAGAAGGCAGCAGCACTTCCTGAGGGGCTATTACGAGCCAGGCACTTACAAATATTCAATATTATTCTATTTAATTTTCCTGACAGCCTGGGAGACCGAAGTCTAGCTACCGATGAGGAAATCGGGACCCAGAGCAATGAATGCATTTGCTTGGGCTGACAGGGTGAGGCTTCAAACCAGCCCTATGTGGCTCCAGGATCAATAATAATAGCATTGCTCCTAATAATATTAATAGCTCTCATGTACATGTCACATCTATGTTTAGGTATTGTTCTTAGCGCTTTACACATGCCAACTACTGAATTCTCAGGACAACTCTATAAGGTAAATACTCTAATTATCCCCACTTCACCCATGAGGAAACTAAGACACAAAGTGGTTAAATGATTGGCCAAGGTCACACAGCAAGTAAAAGTTGGAGCTGGGATCTGAACCAACAGGCTGGCTTTGGAATCCATGTGCTTATCCACATGCCCTCTGGGCTCACTGCCCTGTATTTGTCTCTACACTCTCAGCTTGCTATAGAATAATGGAGCTAAAAGGGATTACAGCAAACATAGTCTAATCTCCCTATTCTACAGATGGACAAACTGAGACCCAGAGATGACAAGAGATTTCCCCAATAATGCACAGATGGGAGCAACAATGCTCGGAGCAGAACCAAGATTCTTAGCCTCTGTTTTTTACTTCAACAGATCTGGAGTTCTCAGGAAGCTGGCCGGTCTAACTTTGGTGTTCAGTGTTTGGTGTTCCAGCAGGAGTGGGGATCTTAGGGGCAGCACCGGTGGGAAGAGGATCAGAGTGAAGCTGGCAGTGGCAGAGAAGGCTCTAGCAGCTCTGGAAGCCAGATGGGTGCCCAGGCAGCCCCAGCCAGGCACCGCAGGGGCTGCAATTCTACCATATTGATTGGGCTAAGCAGTGCCCTCTTCATGCTTACCCTTTCCTAGTTGGAAATCAAAAGTGAATACTGAGTGAGGATGACGATGGTGATATAACCAGTGCTGAGAAGTAGTAGAGGGTAGTGGTTATAATAATCAGTCCTGGGTCTACTCCATCATTGGCTCTCAGTGTGACTATGGACAGCTGCTTAATCTCTCTGCCCCTCAGATTCTGCACTGGTAAAACCATGATGGGGAGAGTGCCTCGTCTACCAGGGAGAACTAAATCCACAGACAGTCCTAAGGTGAATAACATACATCTGGCACAGAGAAAGCACTCAGGAAACAGTTGTTGCTGTTGCTTCTTATTGCCACTGCTACTTGTTGGGCATTGACCCTGTCCCCTGGCTCAGGGTGTTATAACCATTTTTCTCATCTTATCCATCTGATGTGGTGGGTATTACTTTCTCTAATTTACAGATGAATAAATGGAGACTCAGAAGGATTAAGTAATTTGCACAAGGGAAGCAACTGACTTCTTGGTGTGAGTGTTTTACATGGGGCCCTATCTCTCCCTCCGTGTAGTGTTCACAATGGTACTGATAACATGAAGACGTAGCCATGGGTACTGGGAAAGTCACCAGAAAAAGGAGATGGGGGAGAGACACAGAAGGCAAATTTCAATGCAAATGCAAATAACCTTCATTAAGATAAGAGAATTTGGAGGTGGCTGATTTTCTCCTTTTGCCCCACCATTCTCCACACTTCTCCACCCCGATCAGGCTCGGTAGGTGATTCCACAGACTGCATTACCCAGACTCCCGTGCCCTCTAGGCCAATGAGAGGCCCTGCCTGACAAGAGAAAGGAGAAAGGACAGCCAGGGTTGGGGGCGGGTGGTATTTCCCCAGCTCCCTCCCCGCCAAATTGTCTCATTCTTCTCCTTAAGGCCAAAGCTGCTGTGGGGAACCCCTAGTCCAAGGCTACAGCTTTCTCCCCTCAGCTCTCAAGCCTGGGGCTTGGAACAGCTCCTACTTTTGCTAGTTCCTGTTGGCTCCCTCAACCCTGCCCATGCCTTTGTAAATAGTCCCTTGATTAAACCCTCTCCAACCAGTTCTTCCCAGTGTGCCACCTGCTCCCTACCAGAACCCTCATCTGGGTTATAGGGTTCCAGGGAGTTTATGGCACAGGAACATCACTTGAGTTATTCCAACTCTCCTGGAGGCTGTCTAAGGAATGATCCAGACACTTCTAGTGAGTTCTCAGGGTAGCCAACAGCTCCCTGAAGCCCCGTAGCTCAGCCAGCACTGATTGACTCTTCAAGGTTTTCCACCTTCCCTCAGCCCCAGGGAGACAAGGAGTCTTTGCAGAAACAAACTTCCAGGAGCCAGTGCAAGGGCTGCCCGGCACAGTCTAGGTTGACCCTCTGGCCAAGGGCAAGCTTGGGGTCAGCAATCTCCAGGTCATCTGGCATCCCTCCGCTCTTAATGTTGATAGAGGCAGAGGTGACAGACAAGGCACAGGGGCTGCCTTACTTTGCACTCTTGTCTCCTTTTAAGAAGACAGAGAATCAATGTTAGAGCTTCTCATGGGGCTTTAGTACAGCTGGTCAGAGTTGCCTGGCTAGAAAAATTCAATACAGCAATGAAAAAAAAAAAAGAAGTCCAATAAGAACATATAGAACAGGTAGAAAATGCAGGACAGCCAGGAACAAAGGTAGCCAGATCAGGAACATAACTTTTGGATTTCAATGGTTTTCTTCCTTTCCAACCTCTGCTCTTTCCAACTCCTGCCAGATTTGCCAAGGAAAAGCCTGCCAGGATCCTGCAAGCAGGTGAGAGTGCACCTGGTGAGATGAGGCTGGAGGCCATAATGGAATGCTAGAGATGAGAGAATGCAGGAACTAACACCACTGACCATGTGGGGAAATGGCTCTGGCTGACCAAATGGCTTAATTAGCAGGGCTGGTAGAGCTGGGCTTTAGGAAAGGTAGGTCTTCTCTGCCCAGTCTAGCAGGGAAGGCAGAGAATACACAATCCTCTGGACACCAGAGGGCAATCTTTTAAGCCCCTAGCTATCCTCTGCCCCATCCCACAGAGTTGATGGCAAAGGCCACAGATCATAGCCTAAAGAGATGGCTTTTCCACCACTTCTGCCTCATCCTGGGGGCCTGCCTCAGCTTATTCTTGACTCATATTCACACATGGGCATTCTTGGGGCCAGATCTTGGGGCCAGAACTGAGCCAGGGGAGCAGCCACCAATCTTTGGGAGGCAGTGGGTTCCCTGAAAAGGGTGGGGACTTGGATGTCACACTGTCTGGGGTTTGCTTCCAGCTCTGCCACTTGGCAAAATGACTACAAGTTTTTGAGTACCTTCCATACACCAGGTACAATGCTAGGAGCATTACATGAAATTCTCTCATTTAATCCTCATGAGAATTCATGAAAGACTCACGAGTTAAGTTTGGTTATCCCTATATACAGGTCCAAGGTCCCAGACAAGTGCGTGAGAACTCAAACATCAGCTCTTTGTCTTCAAAATCTCTGCACTCAACCGTTATGTCATCTGTCTTTCACATAATCTCCTGGCACTTCAATTTCCTCTTCCAAAAAATGGGGGAGAAATAGCTACCTCAGAATGAAACAACAGAAGAAAAGGACCTAGCCACATAGCAATAATAACAGTAGTAATAATAGCTTCCAGTTTTTGAGATTTACCACAGCCGGGCCCTGCACTATGACTTTTACTGCAATTTAATCCTCCAGACCAAGCTGTTAGGAGTTGAATTGGGTCCCCTAAAAAGATATGTTGAAGCCCTAGTCCCCGGTATCTCAGAATATGACCTTATTTGGAAATAGGGTCATTGTAGACGTCATCAGCTAAGATGAGGTATTATTAGACGAGGATGGGCCCTTAACAGATGGTGTCCTTATGAGAGAGGAGAGAGACACAGAGAGGAGAATACCATGTGAAGACACAGAGACACAGGGAGAAGACAGAGGCAGAAATTGGAGATACACTGTCACAGCCAAGGAAGGCCAGGGACTACCAGAAAATCCCCAGAGGATTTGGAGGGAGCAAGGCCCTACCAACACCTTGAATTTGGACTTCTAGTCTCCAGAACGGTGAGACCATACGTTCCTGTTGTTTTAAGTCACCCACTTTATGGTACTTTGCTACAGCAGCCCTAGGAAACTAATATACAACACTAGGCATTTCTTTTTTCTGTTTTTACAGATGAGAAAACTGAGGCTCAAAGAGGAACCAAGATGACAGAGTAGAAGGACATCCTCTCACTCCCTCTTGCAAGAACACCAGAATCAAAACTAGCTGCTGGACAATCATCGACAGGAAGACACTGGAACTCAACAAAAAAGATATCCCACATCCAAAGACAAAGGAGAAGCCACAATAGGACGATAGGAGGGGCACAATCACAGTAAAATCAAATCCCATAACTGCTGGGTGGGTGACTCACAGACTGGAGAACACTTATACCACAGAAGTCCACCCACTGGAGGGAAGGTTCTGAGCTCCATGTCAGGCTTCCCAACCTGGGGGCCCAGAAACGGGAGCAGGAACTCCTAGAAAATCAGACTTTGAAGCCTAGTGAGAATTGATTGCAAGACTTCGATAGGACTGGGGGAAACAGAGACGCCACTCTTGGAGGGCACACACAAAGTAGTGTGCACGTCGGGGCCAAGGAGAAGGAGCAGTGACCCCAGGGTAGACTGAACCAGACCTACCTGCTAGAGTTGGAGGGTCTCCTGCAGGCGTGGCGGGTGGCTGTGGTTCACCGTGGGGACAAGGACACTGACAGCAGAAGTTCTGGGAAGTACTCCTTGCCGTGAGCCCTCCCAGAGTCTGTCATTAGCCCCACCAAAGAGCCCAGGTAGGCTCCAGTGCTGGGTTGCCTCAGGCCAAACAACCAACAGGGAGGGAACCCAGCCCCACCCACAGTCATGTGGATTAAAGTTTTACTGAGCTCTGCCCACCAGAGCAACAGTCAGCTCTACCCACCACCAGTCCCTCCCATCAAGTCTCTTAGATAGCCTCATCCACTAGAGGGCAGAGAGCAGAAGCAAGAAGAACTACAATCCTGCAGCACGTGGAACAAAAACCACATTCACAGAAAGACAGACAAGATGAAAAGGCAGAGGGCTATGTACCAGATGAAGGAACAAGATAAAACCCCAGAAAAACAACTAAATGAAGTGGAGACAGGCAATCTTCCAGAAAAAGAATTCAGAATAATGATAGTGAAGATGATCCAGGACCTTGGAAAAAGAATGGAGGCAAAGATCGAGAAGATGCAAGAAATGGTTAACAAAGACCTAAAAGAATTAAAGAACAAACAGAAATGAACAATATAATAACTGAAATGAAAACTACACTAGAAGGAATCAATAGCAGAATAACTGAGGCAAAGAACAGATAAGTGACCTGGAAGACAGAATGGTGAAATTCACTGCTATGGAACAGAATAAAAAAAAAGAATGAAGAGAAATGAAGACAGCCTAAGAGACCTCTGGGACAACATTAAACAAACAACATTCGCATTATAGGGGTCCCAGAAGGAGAAGAGAGAGAGAAAGGATCAGAGAAAACATTTGAAGAGATTATAGTCGAAAACTTCCCTAACACGGGAAAGGAAATAGCCACCCAAGTCCAGGAAGCGCAGCGAGTCCCATACAGGATAAACCCAAGGAGAAACACGCCGAGACACATAGTAATCAAATTGGCAAAAATTAAAGACAAAGAAAAATTATTGAAAGCAGCAAAGGAAAAATGACAAATAACATACAAGGGAACTCCCATAAGGTTAACAGATGATTTCTCAGCAGAAACTCTAAAAGCCAGAGGGGAGTGGAAAGATATACTTAAAGTGAAGAAAGGGAAGAACCTACAACCAAGATTACTCTACCCGGCAAAGATCTCTCTCAGATTCAATGGAGAAATCAAAAGCTTTACAGACAAGCAAAAGTTAAGAGAATTCAGCACCACCAAACCAGCTCTACAACTAATGCTAAAGGAACTTCTCTAAGTGGGAAACACAAGAGAAGAAAAGGACCTACAAAAACAAACCCAAAACAATTAAGAAAATGGTCATAGGAACATACATATCAATAATTACTTTAAACGTGAATGGATTAAATGCTCCAACCAAAAGACACGGGCTTGCTGAATGGATACAAAAACAAGACCCATATATATGCTGTCTACAAGAGACCCACTTCAGACCTAGGGACACATACACACTGAAAGTGATGGGACAGAAAAAGATAATCCATGCAAATGGAAATCAAAAGAAAGCTGGAGTAGCTATACTCATGTCAGATAAAATAGACCTTAAAATAAAGAATGTTACAAGAGACAAGGAAGGACACTACATAATGATCAAGGGATCAATCCAAGAAGAAGATATAACAGTTATAAATATATATACATCCAACATAGAAGCACCTCAATACATAAGGCAACTGCTAACAGCTATAAAAGAGGAAATCGACAGTAACACAATAATAGTGGGGGACTTTAACACCTCACTTACACCAATGGACAAATCATCCAAAATGAAAATAAATAAGGAAACAGAAGCTTTAAATGACACAATAGACCAGATAGATTTAATTGACATTTATAGGACATTCCACCCAAAAACAGCAGATTACACTTTCTTCTCAAGTGCGCACGGAACATTCTCCAGGATAGATCATATCTTGGGTCACAAATCAAGCTAAAGTAAATTTAGGAAAATTGAAATCATATCAAGCATCTTCTCTGACCACAACGCTATGAGATTAGAAATGAATTACAGGGAAAAAAACGTAAAAACACAAACACAAATAGGTTACTGGGCTTCCCTGGTGGTGCCGTGGTTGAGAGTCTGCCTGCCGATGCAGGGAACACGGGTTCGTGCCCCGGTACGGAGGGTCCCACATGCTGCAGAGCAGCTAGGTCCGTGAGCCATGGCTGCTGACCTGCGTGTCTGGAGCCTGCGCTCCACAACAGCAGAGGCCGCGGCGGTGAGAGGCCCGTGTACCTCAAAAAAAAAACCCAAAACAAAACACAACAAAAATACGTTACTAAATAACCAAGCGATCCCTGAAGAAATCAAAGAGGAAATCAAAAATTACCTAGAGACAAATGACAATGAAAACACGATGATCCAAAACCTATGGGATGCAACAAAAGCAGTTCTAAGAGGGAAGTTTATAGCTATACAAGCCTACCTCAAGAAACAAGAAAAATCTCAAGTAAACAATCTAACCTTACACCTAAAGGAACTAGAGAAAGAAGAACAAACAAAACCCAAAGTTATCAGAAGGAAAGAAATCATAAAGATCAGAGCAGAAATAAATGAAATAGAAACAAAGAAAACAATAGCAAAGATCAATAAAACTAAAAGCTGGATCTCTGAGAAGATAAACAAAACTGATATACCATTAGCCAGACTCATCAAGAAAAAGAGGGAGAGGACTCAAATCAATAAAATTAGAAATGAAAAAGGAGAAGTTACAACAGACACTGCAGAAATACAAAGGATCCTAAGAGACTACTACAAGCAACTCTATGCCAATAAAATGGACAACCTGGAAGAAATGCACAAATTCTTAGAAAGGTATAACCTTCCAAGACTGAACCAGGAAGAAATAGAAAATATGAACAGACCAATCACAAGTAATGAAATTGAAACGGTGATTAAAAATCTTCCAACAAACAAAACTCCAGGACCAGATGGCTTCACAGGTGAATTCTATCAAACATTTAGAGAAGAGCTAACAACCATCATTCTCAAACTCTTCCAAAAAATTACAGAGGAAGGAACACTCCCAAACTCATTCTATGAGACCACCACCATCCTGATACCAAAACCAGACAAAGATACTACATAAAAAGAAAATGACAGACCAATATCACTGATGAACATAGATGCAAAAATCCTCAACAAAATACTAGCAAACAGAATCCAACAACACATTAAAAGGATCATACACCATGATCAAGTGGGATTTATCCAAGAATTCAAGGATTCTTCAATATATGCAAATCAATCAATGTGATACACCATATTAACAAACTGAAGAAGAAAAACCATATGATCATCTCAATAGATGCAGAAAAAGCTTTTGACGAAATTCAACACCCATTGATGATAAAAACTCTCCAGAAAGTGGGCATAGAGGGAACCTACCTCAACATAATAAAGGCCATATATGACAAACCCACAGCAAACATCATTCTCAATGGTAAAAAACTGAAAATATTTCCTCTAAGATCAGGAATGAGACAAGGATGTCCACTCTCACCAGTATTATTCAACATAGTTTTGGAAGTCCTAGCCATGGCAATCAGAGAAGAAAAAGAAATAAAAGGAATACAAATTGGAAAAGAAGTAAAACTGTCACTGTTTGCAGATGACATGACACTACACATAGAGAATCCTAAAAATGCCACCAGAAAACTACTAGAGCTAATCAATGAATTTAGTAAAGTTGCAGGATACAAAATTAATGCACAGAAATCTCTTGTGTTCCTATACACTAATGATGAAAAATTTGAATGAGAAATTATGGAAACACTCCCATTTACCACTGCAACGAAAAGAAAAAAATACCTAGGAATAAACCTACCTAGGGAAACAAAAGACCTGTATGCAGAAAACTATAAGACAGTGATGAAAGAAATTAAAGATGATACCAACAGATGGAGATATATACCATGTTCTTGGATTGGAAGAATCAATATTGTGAAAATGACTATACTACCCAAAGCAATCTACAGATTCAATGCAATCCCTATCAAATTACCAATGGCATTTTTTACGGAACTAGAACAAAAAATCTTAAAATTTGTATGGAGACACAGAAGACCCTAAATAGCAAAGCAGTCTTGAGGGAAAAAAAACGGAGCTGGAGGAATCAGACTCCCTGACTTCAGACTATACTACAAAGCTACAGTAATCAAGACAATATGGTACTAGCACAAAAAGAGAAACATAGATCAATGGAACAAGATAGAAAGCCCAGAGATAAACCCATGCACCTATGGTCAACTAATCTATGACAAAGGAGGCAAAGATATACAATGGAGAAAAGACAGTCTCTTTAATAAGTGGTGCTGGGAAAACTGGACAGCTACATGTAAAAGAATGAAATTAGAACACTCCCTAACACCATACACAAAAATAAACTCAGAATGTATTCGAGACCTAAATGTAAGACCAGACACTATAAAACTCTTAGAGGAAAACATAGGAAGAACACTCTTTGACATAAATCACAGCAAGATCTTTTTTGATCCACCTCCTAGAGTAATGGAAATAAAAACAAAAATAAACAAATGGGACCTAATGAAACTTCAAAGCTTTTGCACAGCAAAGGAAACCATAAACAAGATGAAAAGATAACCCTCAGAATGGGAGAAAATATTTGCAAATGAATCAACGGACAAAGGATTAATCTCCAAAACATATAAACAGCTCATGCAGCTCAGTATTAAAGAAACAAACAACCTAATCCAAAACTGGGCAGAAGACCTAAATAGACATTTCTCCAAAGAAGACATACAGATGGCCAAGAAGCACATGAAAAGGTGCTCAACATCACTAATTATTAGAGAAATGCAAATCAAAACTACAATGAGGTATCACCTCACACCAGTTAGAATGGGCATCATCAGAAAATCTACAAAGAACAAATGCTGGAGAGGGTGTGGAGGAAAGGGAACCCTCTTGCACTGTTGGTGGGAATGTAAATTGATACAGCCATGGTGGAGAACAGTATGGAGGTTCCTTAAAAAACTAAAAATAGAATTACCATCTGACCCAGTCATCCCACTACTGGACATATACCCAGAGAAAACCATAATTCAAAAGGACACATGCATCCCAATGTTCATTGCAGCACTATTTACAATAGTCAGGTCATGGAAGCAACCTAAATGCCCATTGACAGATGAATGGATAAAGAAGTTGTGGTACATATATACAATGGAATATTACTGAGCCATAAAATAGAACAAAATTGAGTCATTTGTTGAGGCGTGGATGGATCTAGAGACTGTCATACAGAGTGAAGTAAGTCAGAAAGAGAAAAACAAATATCGTATATTAATGCATGTATGTGGAACCTAGAAAAATGGTACAGATGAACCAGTTTGCAGGGCAGAAGCTGAGACACAGATGTAGAGAACAAACGTATGGACACCAAGGGGGGAAAACCGCAGTGGGGTGGGGATGGTGGTGTGCTGAACTGGGCAATTGGGATTGACACATATACACTGATGTGTATAAAACTGATGACTAATAAGAACCTGCAGTATTAAAAAACAAACAAAAAAACAACTAATACTAAACTTTCTTTGGGTTATTTGTATGGAAATATGTTAATATAAATGTTTCAGCCATTACATGAAATTTCTAAAAATCTTATATGTTCTGATATAATGTTATAAGTCATAATTCTAGTTATTACTTTAAAATGTATATCTCAGAAATAACTAAATTTCCTTGTCAATTGCATTATTATGAACTTTCATCAAATCTTTAACCGTGGTCATTTTTAAGTCTTTTGTCATTTACAAACAGTTCTGGGTGTACTCTGATGCTTTTGCAAAAATGTTCCTATAAAAGGGTTTCATCTTCAAGGAATTCATGGAAAAGACTCTGACCAGTAGAGATTTCTGGTAACTGACTATACTGCTGAACTGAACGAATAAGCATTTTCAGAACTCTAATGGAAAACTGATGAATTCATAAAAGTGCTAACAAAAGATCAAGATGAAAAAAAATTAATTACATGGGACTGAGTGAACTGATGAGGATGATTATAATTTTTGTGACTTTCTGTTTGAATAAAAAAAAAAATCCCACAAGGACTCAGAGGTAAAAAATACACAAATCAATTTTCACTGCAAGTAAAGGAGTTGTTACCGTGGAGGATTACTGGACTGAATATCAATATTATGACACAGTATGAGTGTGTTTCGTGTTTGGTAATTGCAATCATTGTTGCTTTTGTTGTGGTCATCCATTTACAATGCTTGGTGTCAGTCTATTTATCTCTTGTAAAAATAAAATACAGTGTGTGTGTGTGAAAAAAAAAAAAGAATTAGTTAATGAATAATGGTATACCCATAAAATGGAATGTTACCAGGCAAAACCAGCAGAATATGTATGGTATAATCTCATTTTTGTTTTAAAAGAAGCACATTTGATTATCTGACAAGTGGTTCTAGAAGGCTATATACCAAACTGTTAATAATGATTAGGGTGAATGGAGATGTCATGTACTTAACATTTTTTTACCATGAGCATATATAGCTTTTTTTTTTTTTACCATGAGCATATATAGCTTTTATAACAAAAATGTTTTTTGAGTTACAAACATACAAAAGCTGAAGGAATAGAAATAAAACCCATATACTTATTCCTCAGTTTTAATTGTTTTGAACATATTGCCACACTTGCTTCAACAGGTTTTTTGTTTAAGAAAAAAAAAATTGTGTTCATTTGTATCATATCTACTAGTTTGTAACTTCTTAAGGTCAGGACTCAATACGTGAATATATTTTCAATGTAAAATATTTTAAAATACAGATAAAAGTGAAAAAAAAACCCCCAAAACAACAAACTGAGGCTCAGCAGAGCCTCAGATCAAGATCACGCAGAGAGTGTGCAGTGAAGCTGAGACTGGAATGTGAGTCTGTCTGACCCCAGAACCTCGAGGCTCCACCACCAAGCCTACAGCCTGTCTGTGGGAGAGGCTCAGCATACACTAAGCCCCTCCCATGCCCATTCCCCTCTCGGCTCCTTCTGCCCGCCCCTTCACGGCCCGCTTTCTCTCAGGAAGCTTCCCTGTTGACTTACCCACGTGACCTCTCCCTTCTCTGAGTTCCCACACTTCCACAACAGAGCACGGCCACGTGGCACCTTTCTTCATGCCCTCTTCCATGGCCCCTCTTCGGTTCAATTGAGCCTCGCCTCCATCATAAGACTGAAAGTTCTTTGAGGCCAGGAACTGGTCATGTCCTCTGCTGCTCTGCCCAGAGCTAAGGCAGAATCAGCCAGTACTTACCCATTTGCCCTCAGACTGCCCCATCCAGGGACAAGACGCTGATCCCAGCGATAAGAGGCCCATCTGATTCACCCGCAGATCTGAGAATCCACAGATCCGCATGAGAAGCAAGGTATTTCGTGGATGCTTCTGACAACATTGGATGTCAGGTCTCTCCTTTTAACTTACTCTCAATTCTATGCTGTTTCTCAAGGAAAATCTTTTCATCCAGGGTGTAAGGGAGCAAGCTCTTTGACACCAAAGGAAATGGAAATTGCTACAAAAATTCCTGGAAAGCAAGTCAGCCATGAATGTCACAAGTAGTTTTTTTGTTTTGTTTAAGTTCATAGTTTTTATCCACTTCTAGAAATCTTTCCTAAAGAAATGATCAGAAATTCCAACTAAGATTTATGTTCAAAGATGCTTATTAAAATAGTATTTATTATTTTGAAAAAACTGAAAACAGCCTAAATGTCTAACAATAGGTGATGGGTTAGTTAAATTATGGTACACTCACAGAGTGTTATGCCTTATTGGTTAGATAAGTTATGGTTCTTCTAAAAACTTATCCCTGGACTATTAAAAATATTAATTCTGAAGAAAATGTCTTATCATGGGAGCATGTGGATACTATTAAAACATCAAGTTACCATATTGTATATACAATATGGTCCCAGTTTGGACTGTAGATAGAAGGGGGAGAGAGAGACAAAGAGAGAGAGAGAGAAGGAGGGGGGGGGGGAAGGAGGGGGGAGCGGGGGGAGAGAGGGGGGAGGGAGGGAGGGAAGGGAGAGAGAAAGGAAGAATGGATCATGGGGGAATAAGAAGGGTGAGGCAGAGATTCTCAGATCTATAGGAGATACATTAAAAATATCCTTTCCTTTCGAGTAGCAAGACGAGAAACAAATTTCTCTTTTTCCTTGTAATTGTGTTTTCCAAGTTCTCTACAGTGATCACCGGTAAGGGTTTTATAACTGGAGGGGAAGCAGGGGGTGGGGGCTGTCTCGGCCCAGCAAAATGTCCCTGCGGCCTCCTTTTCCCCTCCCTGCCTAAACTGACGGCCTCCACTAGGCTCCACCCATGGCTCATTCAGAACCTTCCTGTGTGGCTCACTCCTGAGCCACGTGGAGCTGAGACTAAGCGAGTGCCAGTGCATTCAAGAGTCAAAGACTGAGCACAGTGAATGGACAATTTTCCACTGCATCTCTGTGCACCACACAAGCAATTCATCGTCTGGGACCATTTCCAAGAACAGCTCATCTGCTCTGAGCAGCAGCTGGCTCTGGCACCTGCACACCTCTTACCTTGTTCCCAGACCTTCAGACACAAAAGCTAGGAGGAACTGCGGGCAAGCCCATTCACCCCAAACTGGAAACGATCCCTCTTCCCAAGCGTGTTGCCGCCAGCCACATCTCAGGGACAGGGCCAATAGGGGCATTTGGTGGAAGAAACAAGGGGCTGTGGGCAGGTCCAAATGGATTTTCCACAGTGAGGTCACAGGAGGAGAAATCCCACCAATACAAACAAAACGATAAGTCTGACCTGTTACTTTGGCCTATCACCCAGTGCAGCCACAAGGCTTTTACAAATGCTGCCTGTCTTCCCATTTGGCATGGCGCTATAAAAATTTAAATAAAATACCAAACACACACAGCACCAAATTATCATCTTCATCACTTTCTCATGGAAACAAGAAATTCAACTAGCTGAACTCTCGCGTGCGAACTGCATTTTAATGAAGCCCACATTCATGTGCATTTCTGGACTCCTGTCTCTCCCCAGAAAGCATCATACGTTATAGGGACCAGTTGGTGCTCTCCCATGTAGATCTTTACCTGTTTAATTTCCTCTCTACTGATTACCTTCTGGGTTCATCACTTAGGACAAAGACCATTTCTAATCCTAAGGTGTTAGAAAAAGTAAAGGAATTGGACACCTGGGTTCTAACTGCAGCTGCCCCACTAGTGAGCTGAACCTCAATTTCCCCAACTGTAAAATGTCTACCATATTTTTGAGGATCAACTGAGATGTGATAAAGTGTAAATTGCAGTGGATCCTCAAGTGAATATGGTTAATGTTATATCATCTTCCATTCTTAGGGTTTAACTATAAACTTAGTTCGGTCACTTTCCCAAAAGCCCTAATCAGGGGACCTTCTCTCCAGTTTCCCATTCTACAACTTGACAACACACAAAAAGCCCACAGTTTCGTTCTTAATCTTTCATCATGAATCTGAAATTATAAAGGCTTTTTTTTTACCTAGTTAATTAAATTTGATTTAATAGCAGTTAAAATAATTAAAATCTTTTGGAGAAACAATGGTCATTTAATACCAAAAAACAGCACCTTTATAAAAAAAATATGAAGACTTTTGATTCTACTCTACCTATAAATACAGACTAATCCTGAAATAGAAATACTGACTTTCTTGCAGCTACCACAACAGGGCAGTCCTCCCTCCAGCAGGGGGCTCCCTTTTCTTTGGACAATCAGGAGCATGCAAACCTTCCCACCCATGGTTGATGCAACTGCAGGAGAAAATACACACCCCCAGTGTCCTCTTACCCTAAGGCAACTGGAAAATGCTGTTCTATGGATAGTTTCCCAGGATCACCAAGTTTCATTCCAAGTTAAATAGATTCATTCCAAGTTAACCTGACAAAAATCAACACTATTTCAAACTAAAGCAATACGACTATTCCATGGGAGCCCCATCATAACAGTTCTGTTCCAGGCTAGTTCATGAAAGAGCCCAACTCCAGGATACTCTATAAAAACAGTACTATTATCAGCCTAGTCCCATAAAACTAAAATTACTCTAGTTCCATTAAGGGCCAAACAGGGTTTTTGTGGGTTGGCCGAGAAAGTTACCTCCAAGTTAAATAATCCCTGGAAAGTGCATTCTGAGTTTGATGCAAGAAACTTAAAAGCCAACTGTAGGGACACAGCGCATGTCTAAGCGGGGATCTGCCAGCAATGTCTAAAGTTTTTGCACTAAATGGTTTGCTTCTGATCACAGCAGCAAATCTGGATAAAGCATGTTAGCAGTGTGTATCCCTCTGATAGATGAGAACAGACAAAGCCTGGCAATTTGCTGGTCAAACTTCTTATAAAACATATCTCCCAGGCAATTGCTGTCTAAACAAGGAGTATTATAGATGGAAGGACATTTAGATAGTATGATTCAACTTCTCCATTTTGCCGGTAAGAAAACTGAGGCCCAGAGAGGGGAAGGGTCTGGCTCAAGGTGACCCAGGCACGAGCCGAGTCTGAATGCCAGACCCTGTCTTAGAGGGTGCCGTCTTCGCATCATTCTGCTCCGACCAGCGGACTATTTCCCTATATCCACTTTCACTTCCTTTCTACTCCTGCAGCTCTAAAGCTGATTAACCGGAAAGTTCTGGAGCCAAAATTCAAAGCCCATCACCCCCAAGAGTAGGGCTTTAAATATTTTTGCCGGGCCCCCATCCCCTCACAATAGCAACAGAGCTCGGGCTCAGTGAGAAGGACATTCTTTTAAAGCAGGGGTGGCTTTTTCTTAAAACAAACAATCCCATTAGAGTGTAGCCTGCAGTCAGCTCATGATGGAAAAGGGCGCTCAGGGCGGCTTTGGCCCAGCACTAATCAGGTTCTGTGCTTGATCCTGAGGGACCTGGATTACTACCGTATGTAATAGAGAAATGCCTCCATTATCCCTTAAATCTTTTCACTGGATTCCGGGGTTTTCACACAGAGGAGGAACATTTCTTGCCTGTCAGCTTCTTTTCTCCAGGTTAATCCGCATCAGTTCAGCTTTCTCTCTGGGTGCAGCACAGCAGCAGCCACTCAGCTCCCTCACAGGGAGCTGGGGACTCTCACCTGCCTGCTCCCAGGGGCACAGTGATGGTCCCCTGACTTCAGCATGGCCAGAAAGGCCTCTCTTTACTGTTACAGCCTCAACACACCCTTTCACCATACCCTGTCCTCCTTACAGTTCCCCAAATGCCCACTTGCTCCCTCTTGCCTCCAGAACACACAGGTGGAGATGGAGATGGAGGTGGAGATGGAGATGGAGATGGAGATGGAGATGGAGAGAAAGATGGAGATGGGGATGGAGATGGGGATGGGGATGGGGATGGGGATGGGGATGGGGATGGGGATGGGGATGGAGATGGAGAGAAAAATGGAGATGCGGGTGGGGATAGAGATGGAGAGAGAGATGGAGATGGAGAGAAAGATGGAGATGTGGATGGGGATGGAGAAGGAGAGAGAGATGGAGATGGAGATGGGGATGGGGATGGGGATGGGGACGGGGATGGGGATGGGGATGGGGATGGAGAGAGAGACAGAGAGACAGAGAGACCTGCCCAATTGCTTGTCTGTCTGTCTTGTATGTATGTATACATGCTGCTCCCCCTTCTCCCTGATCACCACCCCTCCTTTAAATCTAGTCAACTCCCTATTTGTCCTTCCAGACTCAGTTCTTTCTGCAAGCCTTACACAACATGCTCTCCCCAGGGAATTAAGCAACCCTCACACAGGGTACGAGGACCTCTATTTTCTCCTTTAATGGCATTTACCACACACCACTGTAATTGTCCATTTCTAAGTCTCACCCACTAAACCAGGGAAAGCAAAGAAGTTAATGGTTTATGGCCACTCCATCTGCTGGGCAGCACTGCCTGAATTGCCATGTGGAGAAGGATGCTAAAGTTGCGTATTGAATTCAGTGTGAAATGATACCATGATCAATTAGCCATGTTTGCCTCGGGCATGGGATCAGAGAGTGGAGGCAGGTAGGTCAGTTTAGCACTAGATTGAGAGATGCCTAAAGGCAGGGGCAGGGCCATATTCATCTTTCTAGCTTTGGTATACATAGCAGAGTGCCTAAAACAGTTAGGTGCTCAATTAGTATTTGCACACGAATGAGTAAGGACTATACTATCTACTATTTACTGAGGGTTCATTCAGTACCAGGTGCCATGGCACGTGTTTTATATATGTTATTTAATCTTCAGAAAGTGCCTATGACGTTATAGGTATTTTTAGTGCTGTATAAAAGATAACAAATCGAGACCTGGAGAAAGTTAGGTAGAAGCTCAGGATCGCATAGTAATGGACCCAGGATTTGACCCCTATCTCCCTAATCCCATAGCCACCGCTCTTTCAGCTACAAGTAGAAGTAGTATCCTTTGAGTACTATACTATAAGTCCCAGCCCAGGACGTGCCAAATGTTGGCCTCCATTTGGGCTCTTTTGGAATCATAGTTGATACAGAGAACATTCCTGGGCAAAGGGGCTTTTCCTGGGCTTGGGATCTTCATGAGACCAAGCCATGCACATGTCAAGACTCCAACTAAGACCCAGGTATGGAGTTGTTGACAGGAGGTGGGGCAGGCTTGCAAAGACTGATGAAGGCTAAGGATGCCATCCCGCTTCTCATCAAGCCTGTGCTCTTCTTCCCTTCTGGGGATTAGGTACCCATGTAAATAATAAGGGGGTTCGGCTTGCCAGTGCCAATGTTTCTTCTATCTCAGGCAATTTATATGGGACTTGGAGAAAAAATATAGAAACAAGCACACAATATACAGAGAGATGCCAGATCCACTTGTTGAAGACAGATTATTTCCAAAACTAAATCGAGCATAACATGGTTTACAGTTTGGGGGCCAAACAGATTGAGTCTGTATCCTGGCTCTTAACTGTACCGGTTGTGGACCATGGGCACATTACTTTCTCTCTCTGAATCTCAGTTTCTTCACCTATGAAATGCGGTCATTAGGCCAATGGTTTTCAAATGTGGTTTGGGACGAGCTGCATCAGTGCACCTGGAAGCTTGTTAGCAAAGTTTTAGGCCCGACCCAGACTTTCTGAACCAGAAACTCTAAGGATGGGGGTTGGCATGCTGTGCTAGAACGTGCCCTCCAGGTGCCTCTGATGCACACTGAAGCTTGGGAACCACTGCGTTAGGCCAGTGAATTTCTAGCTTTTTTTCTCCACCACCCGCAGTAAGAAATTTATTTTTCATCACAGCTTAGTACTCACACACATTATGCTCATAACTGAGATACAAGTTTCATGAAACATTCTTCCTCTGGTTTCTTTCAACGCTCTCTGATATTTAATATGCCATTCCATTCCATTCCACTCCATTCCATTCCACTCCATTCCATTCCACTCCACTCCATTCCACTCCTTTCCATCCCACTCCATTCCATTCCATCCCACTCTAGTCCACTCCATTCCACTCCACTTCACTCCATTCCATTCCATTCTGCCCCATTCAATTCCATTCCATCCCATCCCATTCCATTCCACTCCACTCCACTCTACTCCATTCCACTCTATTCCATTCCCTATCAATCTATTTCATTTTTTAAATGCTGGTTTCAACCCATCAAATTGATTTCATGACCCATTAATGGATCACAAACTATGGTTTTGAAAGAAACAGTGACCTAAGTAGTCCCTTCCAGACTGGGCTGATCAGAAGAGATGTTTATAAAATACCTAGCGCACTTCCTGATGCATAGTGGGTTCTCAAATTAATGGTAGCTTTCATCATCATCAACACATTATGCAGCAGGTAGAAACTTATTAAGTATTTTAGAGAAATGAAACTCATGTTAATGTCTTAAACCACATAAAAGGCACAAGTCCCAAACCTCTTCTTTTGAATGTGCTTATGCATAAATCCAAGTTCATCTTTTCCTAGGAAATCCCTCTGAAAGTTATAATTACTCTGATTCTTGGAAATAAAATTATCATAGTGCTAGAAAATCCCCATGGAGGAGTGTTGGCAATGGACTAGTGAGAGGGGAGGCGGGGTCAGAGGTGGGGGCTGAGAAGGAACTCTCCATTGTGCACTGAGCTCTGATGGGTAAATTTCAACTTCCCCGTGGCATTTACTCAGCACTGTAGTTGCCAACAAAACAGATCTCCGCTAAGGAGACCAGATGGCCGCAAAGGAGCCAAATGGGAAGGTGCTGGTTACAAATTATAACCACAGCACCTGAACTCTACAGACAGAAGCTGCTGCAGTGCTAATCGTCCCCTCCTGGAAAATCAGACCTGCGTTTAATTCTGAGGACCTGAAATGATGAATCCCATCAGCAGTATACTGTAAGTCTCAACTCCCTTTATTGCCTGTGGAAGGAAATGAGGAGTATAAAACTCCACCCACCAAGCGAGGGGGAACCGCTCTCCCAGGATTGCCTGGTGAAATTCACCTATCTAGAAAGTTCATCTTTGATTCTCAACTCCCCCAACCAGGATTTTTTTCATGATGATTTCTTTCTTTTTTAACTGTAATTTTTTTTAACATCTTTATTGGAGTATAACTGCTTTACAATGTTGTGTTAGTTTCTGCTGTACAACACAGTGAATCAGCCATATGTTTACATATATCCCCATATCCCCTCCCTCTTGAGCCTCCCCCCTAACTTCCCTATCCCACCCCTCTAGGTCATCACAAGGCATTGACTGATCTCCCTGTGCTATGCAGCAGCTTCCCACTAGCCATCCATTTTACACTTGGTAGTGCATATTTGTCAACGCTACTCTCTCACTTCGACCCAGCTTCTCCTTCCCCCACTGTGTCCTCAAGTCCGTTCTCTAGGTCTGCGTCTTTATTCCTGCCTTGCCACTATGTTCATCGGTACCGTTTTTTTAGATTCCATATATATGCGTTAGTATTGATGATGATTTCTAATACCTATGTGCCACTGCACGTACCTATGTGCCATCTGGCTGGCACGTAGTGCCAGCCAGGTGACAGCCTGAACTTTATCTGTAGGTAAAGTAGGTAAATGAAATTTTTCAGATGAGGAAAGAGGCTCAGAGAGGTTGTCCAAGGTCACAGAGTTGTTAAACAGGGCAGTTAGATTTGATCCAGGTCTCTGGCTTCCAAGCCCAAGCCCACGTTCTTTAGTGGTCAGAACCTACTTCTTCAAACTCAGCTGAACTGGGTCACTGGATCACAGGAAGAGGAAGGCGAAGGAAGAGAAACCAAGATTTGTTGCATACTGATGATGTGCAGTATACCATGCTAGGGGCATTATGGAAATTTTCTAAATCACGATCTTCCTTTCAGATCAAGATTGTTCTCCCCCTTTCCAGATGAGAAAACAGAAGTAAACAAAGTTCAGTATCTTGCCCAGGGTCACACCATTTAAAAGGGGAAGAGTCACACTTTAACCCCACTCTCCGAGTCTAAACCTCTTGCTTCTCCACTACACCGTGCTGACTAGAATCTTGAAAGGGATTCTCCTCCACACTTCAATCCACCCTCTAGGTTAACGCGGCATTAGTCATCCTAAAACGCAACTCAGGCTAGAGCCCTCTCTTGCTCTAAAACATTCTATGGCTCCCAAGTACCTAGAGAATAAAGCCTAAATCCCTCAGCCTGGCTTCAGGCTCTCCTCAGTCTGGATCCAAATAGTCTTTCCAGTGTTTATATTCAATACTGCTTTTCAAGCACAAGTAGACACCCCACATCTCCCTAGTCCAGTCCAATGTCACCACCAATGCACTCTTCCTAAAACAGCGCTTAATTACACCAGCCCTTTGCTTGAACATGGCTCTAAGGAGACATCTGTTACATTCACTGCCATCATTTGCCCTTCCTCTGGTAACAGAGGTGACTGTCCTCTACTCAGTCCTCCTTGGGGTAAGCCTGTAACCAGGCCTGACCAATCAGAGCACCACACCCCTCAGACCACAGAGATTGCTTCAGGTATGGGCAAGTAACCTAGGCCAGGACAATCCAATCCACTCAGAGCTAATCCCAGGACTTCGGCTCAGGCAAGAGCATTCTCTGTTTGGGGGGATTTTAAGTGCAGGGGCGTAGGGAGGGGAGATTGTATCTGAGAATGCAGTTCATAGAGAGGAGAGATGCAAAAAGACAAGTTCTTAATGACACGGTATATCACCCCTGGATCAAGTCTGGCCTGAAATTTCTTTATCCCTAGACAGCCCAGTGACATAGCCAATACATTTCTTTTATGCTGAAGCAAGTTTGGGTTGGGCTTTCTTACAACTTGAACCTGGCAGTCTCCTTATGACTGGAAGCTCTAACTGACGCAGCTCTCCCCTGCCTTTGGCATGAGATTCAGTCTCCTGAGGGACTTTGAAGACCTGAGCAGTCAGGACCCCAGTCTTCCTTTCCAGGCTCATCTACCACTTCCTCTCATCCACCCCCACCTGTG
Organism: Aethalodelphis obliquidens; assembly: GCF_003676395.1. Taxonomy (NCBI): domain Eukaryota; kingdom Metazoa; phylum Chordata; class Mammalia; order Artiodactyla; family Delphinidae; genus Aethalodelphis; species Aethalodelphis obliquidens. The sequence continues at coordinate 26,579,283 of NW_020837958.1, forward strand.
TCATCACGGATACTCACACACTCAAGCCGCCCTGTCATGGCCCACATTGCTCTCTGCCTGTGTTACTCAGCCCCAGTCCCAAAGTTAGTCGATGCTAGATTGGGATTTGAATCCCCGCTTACCCATCTCAGAGTTTAAATGCATAACCACTGTGGAAGATGGCCTCTCAGAGGTGGGAGGTGTGCCTGGAAGGTGGGATGACGGACCAAGGAGCACCACGTGCCAGGAGAGGACTCTGGACTCTATTCTTTATTTACTGTGCATAGAAAACTGGCTAAACATAGGGCCCAGGAGCCAGACTCCTTGGGTTCAAATCCCGACTCCGCCTCTTGATAGCTGCAGGACTTGGACCCCTTAACCTCCCTAGGTTTTGGTTTCCTGATCTATACCATGGTGGTGATACCGCATCCTATCTTGAAGGATCAAATAAGTTAACAAAGGATTAAATAAATTAACAAAGATAAAGCACTCAGAACAGTGCTTGATCCACGGTTGGTCAATCAAAGGCTTAGCTACTATCACTGTTAATCTGCAGGAGACAGGGAGCCATAGAATGTTCCTGGGCAGGTTTCAGGGGCATGAGCAGGGCCTTTACTGTATTTCACACAAATGTGTGACTTAGCTACAGGAAGACTTTGGTGACTTCCGTGCACACGTGGAGGGTCCCCTCACCAAGTGCTTCCTCTCCATTCAGATCAGACACCTGTGGGAAGGGGCTCTAGAAGCAGCCACAGCTGGTTGGTCACTCCTGCATCCCCCTTGCTTCCCAGCACAAGCACCACCTGCTCCCAGCTGCAGTGTGCCTGTCACTGGGCTGACCTCTTGTCCACATGCTACCAGCGTGGGGCGTGAGCCACTCCTTGGATGGCAGTTATGGGCGCCAGGCCCAAGAGCCACCATGGGGCCTCCTCCGCCCATCAAGCTGCCGCCTCCCAGATGTTCTCAGATGGCTGGGCTTGCAGACCGGGCGAGAGCAGGATGCCTGGCATGTGGGGGCCAAGCCTGCCGCCAAACTACCCATAAGACAAGGGACCAGATGGAGGCTGCGGGGCCAGAGAAGAGGCGGAGTGCAGGCCAGTGGGACTGGAAGGGAGGCCCCCTGCCTTCTTTCCATCTCTAACTCCTTGCTGTGCACCGCAGACCACTCCGTGCTCCCACAACCCACTCCTGTGTTGCATTCTCTTCGATGCTCTATAGTTATTTCTTGAGGGTCAAATAGGAGTTTGTTAAGAGTGGGCTGTAAGATCCTTCAGGACAGCAGCTCATCACACGCATCCCTGTTCTCCCCTCTGCCCAGCACAGAACTGCCCCCAGGCTTGTTATAAAATCTGCCAGCTTTTCTCCACTCCTCCGCCTGTTACACCCCAGGCCAGCAGCTCCTGCAGGGAAGACCGGCCTTCCTGCTCCCCCCTCTCTCCCACGCCTTGCCATTCGTCCTTCATGTGGCAGCCCAAGTGACCTTTTAAAAATGCAAACCAGGGACTTCCCTGGTGGCGCAGTGGTTGGGAGTCCGCCTGCCAGTGCAGGGGACGCGGGTTCGATCCCTGGTCCTGGAGGATCCCACATGCTGCAGAGCAGCTGGGCCCGTGCACCACAACTGCTGAGCCCACGTGCCGCAGCTGGGGAGGCCCGCGTGCCTAGAGCCCGTGCTCCGCGGCAGGAGAGGCCACCGCAGTGAGAGGCCCATGCACCATGGCCCCCGCTCGCCGCAACTGGAGAGGGCCCGCGTGCGGCAACGGAGACCCAAGGCAGCCAAAAATAATAAATAAGTTAATTAAAAAAAAAATGCAAATCAGAGGGTGTCACTCCCTGCTTAAATCTCTCAAACGGCCTCCCATCCTAATTAAAACAAAAGCCTAAACTCCTTACCATAGCCAACAAGGCCCTCCAAGCGCTGGCTCTGCCCCCCTGCCCCCTCCCTCTTCCCAGTGACACCAACCATCGTTTTCTTCCTCCTACTCGCCAAGCCGGTCCTGCCTCAGAGCCTCGTCCCTCTGCCTGGCACACTGGTCCCTAGGTCTTCACACCACTGGCTCCTCCTTGCCTCCAAGTCACTTCCCCAGAGACTTGTTTCCGGACCACCCCATCTGAATTAGCCTGCTCACGCCACCCTCCCTTTTCTACAGCAACATTTTATTTTGGTTTTTTCACAGCATTTACTAGTACACCCTAAAAGGCATTGGTGATGGTACTGTTTTCTTTCTCCTCCATCTGATTTAAATTTTGTTTATACTTTTTCTTCCCCCATTGGAATATAAACTCCATGAGAGTAGAGACGCTGTCTGTTTCATGTACCACCTCTGTCCCCAGAGAATTTGAACAGAGTCTAGAACATAGTAGAAGCTTAATAACTTTTTGAATACATTTTTGACCTGATAAGTCACCTGATCCCTCTCCTGCCTGGACTACAGTTTACAGAAGAGCTGAGTCCTAGGGAGGTAAACAAGAGAGGGCACATCAGAGGGTGGGACTGCGGGGACTTCTGGTCTCAAGGGCTTTGAGTTTGTCTCCGATTCACCTCACCTCGTGCACCACCCTGGGCAATAGGTCACCTGTAAACAGAGTCCAGTCCTGGGAAGGGACAGTCAAGCCATCCTCAGAAGATTGCTCCACAAGGGGAAAGCCTGGGATGGGGCAGAGAGTGTGAGCTCTGAAGTCAGACAGACCTGGGTTCAAGTCCCATCTCTGACACTTCTACGTGGGAGGTTGGGCAGGCTGTTTCCTTTTTCTCCAGACCTCAGTTATTTCACCTGTATAACAGCAACTTTACAGGGCTGTTCCACACAATAGATGTTACTCATTAATAATCATTACTAGTATCTCACAAAGGTGTTTGAGGATTCAGTGAAATAGTGTCTGTTGACCTATCATGGCACCTGGCACATCATAGGTGGTCGTAACTGGCAATGACTTTCGGGTCACATTAGGGAACATCCCAGGAGCACCAGGGATATCACAGGTATCCTTTAAATGCACATTTCTTTTACTTTCTTTTTTCTACCTATAAAAGCAGAGGCTTCGGGTTTCCCTGGTGGCGCAGTGGTTGAGAATCTGCCTGCTAATGCAGGGGACACGGGTTCGAGCCCCGTCCGGGAAGATCCCACATGCCACGGAGCCACTAGCCCCGTGAGCCACAACTACCGAGCCTGCGCGTCTGGAGCCTGTGCTCCGCAACAAGAGAGGCCGCGACAGTGAGAGGCCCGCTCACCGCGATGAAGAGTGGCCCCTGCTCGCCGCAACTAGAGAAAGCCCTAACACAGAAACGAAGACCCAACACAGCCAAAAGTAAATAAATAAACCAATGTGGGGTTTAAAAAACCCCACAAAATTATTTTAAAAAAAAAAAAGCAGAGGCTTCTGATTATGCTTTACAGAGCTGGGTCCTCACCTGGTTGGGAGGAGCTGATGGGAGCAATCCGGGTCACTTGGGTGACACCACTGCACCTCCAAGGTGCTCAAACCCTGAACAGCAGGAGCAGCCTGTGCTGCCTACTTGGTCTCCTCCCTTCCCCCTCTGCAGGGCTGGCCCCGCCATGAATATGTACACTCAGGCCTCAGCCACGGCAGAGGATGCCTCTGCCTACTATAGGTCAAACACCATGGCAACCGGGCAGGCCCCGAAGTATCAGGCCTTTTGATACCTCGGGTTCTCGCGCATCGCTCACGGCTGGCAACAATTCTCAGGGGACTGTTTCACCGGCACAGACATGACCCTGGAATTCTACTGGTGATTTTTCCTAAACAGCACAAAGGTAACAGGACAAAAGGAGGGGCTGGCATCGTCCCGAAGAGCTTGGGTTCTGATTCTAGCCCCAGTCCTTCCTAGGAAGACAACTTAACCTCTTGTAATGTTTCATCTCCTGTAAAGTGGGAAAAATAATAGTTCCCATTCACAGAGACGCTATGATTACATTCAGTTATTCATTCCACACATATTCCTTGAGACCCTACGTGGCAGGCATTGTGCCTGGTACCAGTTCTTGCCTTACAGAAATCACGGCAGAGTGGAAGAGACGTACCAACGATTATGCACGATTCACTGCATTTCATATGTGGCAAATGCTGTGGATGAAGTCTACAGGATGCTTTGAGAACAGATAACAGTCTAAAATGCGATCATTCTTCCAATAAATATTTACTGAACATCTACTATGCACCTCTTGTGATTCTAGGCACTAGGGATATGGTAAACAGCCTCCCAACTGGCCTTCCATCTTCCACTGTCAACCTGCCCCACTCCATCCATCACTTCTCCACATAGCAGCCAGGAATATTTTAAAATGAAAACTCAGATCATCCCACCCAAGTGGGAAAAATCCTTCGGTGACTTCAATTGCGCTTAAAATCTAAACTGGCTATTGCACCTTCCCTGGCCCTACCGAGCTCTACAGCTCATCTCAGGCAACCCCGCCCCTTGCACACTGTGCTCAAGCCCAGTGGTTCTCTGTCTCTAACATGCATCAGAGCCATCTGGAAGTCTTGCTGGGTCCCCCACCCCAAGGTCTGTGATTCAGTAGATCTAGTGTGGGCCTAAGAATTTGCATTTCTAACTTGTTCTCAGGTGATGTTGAGATCCACTAGAGATCCGCTCTGAGAATGCTTTAGCCAACTGGCCTTCATTTTGTTACTTGAAGACACTAAGATTTGTCCCACCTCAGGACCTTTGCACATGCCATTCCCTCTGTCTGGAATGCCCCAACTCTCCCCCTGCTTGGCTCCATCTCATATTCATCGTCACTTCCTCAGAAATGTTATCCTCGGCCATCTGCCTCCTTTGTTGTTTTCAGTTACAATGACCTGTTAATTAATGACAACAGTCCTGGTCTGTTCCCTTCATCATCCCACCCATTCTTCTGTAGGCTTCATGAGCAAAGGACTGGCCGTTCTGCCTACCGGCTCAGCACGGTGTTAGCAAACGATAAGCTGTCAGTAAGGGCACTGGGATGAATAAAGGACAGGCGCCCTGCCTCAGGGATGTCCATGTAGAAAAGTCCTTGCAAAGCCCTAAGCACAAGGCCTAGCACACAGTAAATGACAATTGTCATTGACAACCTCCCGCCCTCAGGGTGATGTGCCTGAAGGAGCCGTCCATCCTCCTTAAATATGAGTCACAGAGAGGCTGTGTTGTCAAAGCTCCCTGAGACCTACTTTCTTGGCCAGCATCGAGGCAGCTGTTTGCAGCTGGCGCTGGTCCCCACCCTAGGAGGCCAGGTGGACTGTGTTCCCTCTGCAGACACCCGCACACCCCAGTGTCCTTGAGTCAACCCCCCACACAGTTGATGCTTAGTCTTTTAGAGACACAGCCCTTCCTCCAGCTTCCCTAGTCCCCCTCTCTCCTTGGCCCGGCAGTCTGATCCCAGCCCTCAGCCCTCTCCGTGCTCTGAGTGGCATCACCTCCAAGGCAAGGAGTGTTGACTTTAAGCACCCTTGTTTCATTGAAGCCAGCATCTCTCTGTGAGAAGAATCTGTGTCCAAGGCAGCCACAGAGAATGGTGTCCAAAATTGTCCATGAAGGCTATGCAGAGGCACAAACAGATAGGCAATTAATACTGAAAAATAATCGTAATGGCCTCTCCCCGCATAAAGGGGTTCACTTAAGCCACAATAGTGACAGGAAGGCGGATGGATGGCTCCGGATGGGCTCTGTCCTCCCTTTTCTAAAGGGCTGACTCTGGCCTTGAGCAGGAGACAAAACCTTAAAGGAGTCATTTAAAAGGATAAAGGTTTATCCGTGAAGGGTTTAGATTCATGGCTGGAAGGATTTCAGGAGGAGGAGAAAGCCACAGGGGCCCTGAGGATTGGGCAAAGAGGCCTGCCCTCTGCTCCCAGGCCAGGTCAGATGCTCCCCCAGCCCTGGTGGTACCGGAGCAGCAGAACTAGGACAGGCTGATGGCCCCGTGGGGTCTCAGCCAACGACATGACAGTCACTCTGGGAGCCCCTCAAGGCAATCTGAGGAGAGTTAAGAGAGGTCTCAAGTGCTGCTGGGTGTTTTCAGAGCAAGTCAGCATGGCAGGAGGGGGAGGGACCCCACGTTCTTCAGAGGAGACGGGACTGTGGCCAGTTCCAGGAAGCTGGAGCCCCCGCGGCGCTCTGGGCGGGGTGGGGAGGGCAGCTGCCTGGGGTCAGATCGAACAGGGAGGTGCCCTCTGGACTGAGCCCCAGTGGTCAGCAGACAGGCTGGCCATGGTGATGGGCCTGGCTGGTGGGATCAGCGTGACCGGGCTCCCAGGCCACTCGGACAGGACGTTGGTTTTCTCAGAGGTGACATTATTACAGGCTGACCCAGGCAGCCCATGGGAGTCTCCAGAGGATATCTCTCTGGGGGAGATACCCACATACCAAAAAGTGTTCGCATGGTCAGGGATCTTCCAAACACATTTCTAATATCCAGCTTAAGAATAAAGATCAGTTTCCCTCAACTGATCTAAATCTCACTGAATTTTGTTAGGGTCTGGATCGTAGCCCTCCTGAAGGACATGCACTCTTTCTCAGGGGCCTTCCATCCAAGAGGCTTGCTCCACACTCAGGCCTCACATCTGTTGTCCCAAATTTTCCTTTGCCTTTATCTGCAATCAGCCAGTCTCCACGTGTTTATTTTGAATACCTGTGATGTGTCAGGCACAGTGCTAAGCACTGGGGATTCAGAGGGAACAAAATAGCCAGAGTGTCTGCTGTTAAAATCCAGAGGGGGATTCATAGCAATGAACAGTTAAATATGGTCAATAAACTGTCACAATTAGGACCCCAGTCTCTGGAGTCAGACTGCCTGCCTGGGATCAAACCCCAGCTCTGGCACTTACCAGCCATGTGACTTTGAATGCATGTGATACTGATCAAGTTACTTAACTTCTCTGTGCCTCAGTTTCAACATCTGTAAAATGGAGACAATAAGTGCCTTTATCACAGGGTAGTTATGAGGATTAACACATGTAAAAAGAGTTTACATATAGCAGCCGCTATTTATCTTATCGTGTTCTCATTGTTTGCGATCTTACTGTCATGATGAAAGTGGAAATACAGGAGTTTGGAAGACAGAGGAGCATTTCTCACCCAGACAGTGGGGTGTGGGAGAACGGGGCCAGGAAGGAACCTCCCCAAGGGGGAGGGGATGGCATTTTGGGAAGACAGGGAGGGCGTGGGCCTTTCACGATGGTCATTCCCCAGCCTGTGAGCTCTTTCTTCCTATCTCAGTGTCCAGCATGGCACCTGGAGCATGGCAGGCACTCGGTAACTATTTAGAGATTATTTATGAGTTTTCAAAAAGGATTTACCTAAATTTGCCTTTAGTTTAGGACTGATTTTTAAAGGGTTAACCACTTACATGAAAATAATAGAAGAGAAGTGAAGAGAATCTTTGGTGCACGCTCTCGCTCTCTCTCTCTCTCACACACACACACACACACATACACACACAAACACACAGACTCTTACACTTAATAGAACTGACCACATCACAGGGTGATGTGCACTGTGTAGTGAGGATGGGACAGCAGATACCACAGCTGTGGGGACACTTTATGGAAGATACTTCCTTGCTCAGCCCTCTTCACCAGCCCCTTCTCTTTTGGATCCAGGCTCCACCCTCCACCTGACCTTCAGGGTCTGCTGCTCTGGTCCTTGCCAACCTCAGCAGCTGCTGCCCCTCTTCACCTGCAGGCTCCAGCCAGCCTCTTCCACCTCCAAGTCCCTGACTCTACTCTACTCCTTCTTGTCTCAGGGACTTTGAACCAGCTGAGAGGCAGTTTCCTCCTCCAGGACTCTCTCCCGTTCCCCTTCCTTCCTTCTAGGAAACTCCAGCCTATCCCTCAGTCTCAGCTGAAACATCCTCAGAGCAGGCAAGCCTTTTGGATCCCCATCCCAGCCTCACTGTACCTTGCTCTGCTAGCATCCTGCACTCGCCTTTGCAGCCTCCCAGTCACCTGTGAGTAGTTCAGTATTTGCACAAGTGGCTGTTTTCTCTCTCCACCCCCAGACTGGGAGCTCCACTGCTGTATACTTAGAGCCCAGCGCAGAACTGACTAATAGTAGGTCCTCAGTAAATACCTTTTGGAAGGAAGGAAGCGATGAAGGGGGGGGGGGGGGGAAAAGAGAGAATGTGTACCACTTGGGGAGAGGTGTGGGTGGACACTGGGTCCATCAGAGGGGATACGCTTCCCTTTCTGTGCTGTCATCGGTTCTGTGCTGCTTGGGGGAGAAGAGTAGATCTCTAGAAATATCTGTGAGTCACAAAAGAAGAGACTGGGTGGGGGGGGCAGGGAACTGAGAGGAGGCAGAACAATACACGGCAGCCTCAGGACTCAGTCTCAGAACAAGAGGGAGAGAGCGCTGCAGACATGAATAAGGGGCAGACAGAACTACCTCCCTTTGTCCTAGCAACTTCGTCCATGCTCCAGGGCAGAGTTCATTTGGGGCAAGCTAAACTCTCTATCCCTGTATATGTATTCTAGGAGGGCAGTTGGAGAAGTCCCTACTATGTGGTCATTTACTAAGTGGCCACTGTTATCAAAAGCCTTCAAGTTGCCCTATCGTTTCAGACCACAAGTCCATACCTTATTCAGAAATTGCTACAGAACTCCGCCCACCCAGCAGGCCCAAACCATCGCCCACCAGCTGGCATCTGCTGTGCTCAGGTGGCCTAGACGGGGAAGCATCAGATGCACTAAGCTCAGGCCCATCACACACTTGACCCTGGAAAAGAATCGATGCCACTTGGTGGAAACCATACACAACCGCGTCCCTGCCTCAAACCAAACCGATTAAGCCAGTCCAGCCGCATGATTTGTTGTGAATTATGAAGTTGCATAGGTTAGGCAGGGAAACCTCATTAATTCAAACCTCAGGAAACCAGACATTAATTCAAAAGTCAAAACAAGACTACAAATGTGCCAGTTGCTTATATTTTTACTAATAGGGCTTTTTTTTTTTTTTTTTTTTTTTGCCAGCTGGGAGATAGCAAAGGTTCTGAATTACTACGTGCTACTTTGAATAAGCCATTAACGGATTAGGAAAGTTTTTTGCCATTTATGCTACAGGATGTAACAAATGACCTCAGGGGCTTAGAACCAGTGATTTGCTTGGGCCAGCTCTGCCGAGAATGGGGGACCAAGTCATTTTCTTGCCACCAAATGGTTTTCTTCCATTCTCAGAGGAACTGGTCTTTAGACACAGATAAAGGGGGCAACGAAAGGGAAGGAAATTAGGTGGCACTGCAGCTCTGAATGCTGCTGATTACAAGTGACCCTCCACCATCAAGGAGTCAAATCATCGTAGGCTGTGCAGGGAAATTAGCTCACTGTGCCTCAGAAGGGGACTTTAAAAAAATCCATATATACCACACTGCCATTCACCCCTGCAGCTCCACTGTAGTAAATGGACTTCTAAATTCCCCGACCAGACCTCACTGTCGTCACAGAAGTTCTTCTCCCCCATTTCCAAACACTTAGGCAGTTACTTTTTTTAATGAGAGTCCACTGATGAATTGAAGATGATAGAACGTGCAGGTCACCAGCTCTCCTGTCATGCCTTTCCCTGGAAAAGCAAACAAGGCCCCTCGTCATCCTCTGCTCTGGATGTCTGCTTGGTTCTCGCCACAACAGAATGACGTCACTAATCTTGAGGGCTGAGGGCAGGCCACGAGAGAAGACTGCAGAAGGAAGGGGGGTCACTGGAACCCATGATTGTTTTCTTAGCTCAACCACTGACTTGCTCTGGGCCAGACCCTGGTCCAGGCACTGCAGACATAGAAAGCACTGCCATGGCCAGCCCTGCCCTCCAGGGTCACACAGGCTGGCAGGGGAGGGAGACAGGGAAACAGACTGTAGTAATAAGGGATCTACAAAAGCACCCACTCCATGCCCCCGCCCCCGCCCACCCATCCCCACACATGGTCTGCCTCAATTATGCCTTTGCCCTCCGTCAAGAGCAAGGAAGATCAGCCCTGGAAGGCGGCGGTCCCTGCACAGGAAGGTGGAAGCAGAGGCAGTGTTTGCCCAGAGCTCACAGCCCTCCCTCCCTGTGGGGCTACTGCCAATACATTCTGCCCGAGGCTTGTCACTTCTCCATGCCCGCATTTCAAATCAGGCCTCTACATTCCTCAGAACCTCTTCTGGGGAGTGCTTCCAGAGGCCCCTCCTCTGCTTACACCGCCACAGACAAAGCGCTGTGTGCGTGGGTGGGGGTGGGTGGGTGGGTGTGTCTTTCCTCAGCATAGAGCCCACCTACATGGTCCAGCTCCCCAAACTGGAGGCAAAGTCCGGATGCCCTAGCAGACCCAGGAGGTAGGGGTGGGGAGAAGCAAAAATAATCGCTCAATTCCAGGCTTGCTTGAGGCTAAGTGAATTTAATAATCCATAGATCATGTTATACAAACTGCATTTCACAGTTTGAAAAAAATAATCCCACACTGTGTACAATCCTGGTGGTTTATTTTACAAATAAATAACGGCTCTCTCAACAGCTCTATTTCCTTAGCCATCACTCTTAGAGAGCAGATTGACTCCCTGGCTCCCCTCTCTCCCTCCTTCACAGACTGTAATTTCATTGCCAAAAAGGCTTTATTTATACAACTAGTTGCTATGTGAACAAAACAGAAAACAGATGGTATCTATGTGCTAGGTAATATGCAGCATGCAAATTATAATATTAACAACATTATTAAACAATAACATACATTATTGCATTTAACGCTTATAGTGTGAAGTAAGGATTGTTGTGTCATTTTGCAGATGAGGAAACAGGATCAGAGAGGTTAGGCAACTTATTCGAGTCCACGTAACTAATACTCATAGCTCAGCGTACAGAACAAAGTGTCCAACAGAATGTCCCACAAAACCAAATGTCCAACTAAATAATGAATGGCCTCCCCAAGGAGAACCATGTATGTGGATCCCAGTATAAAACAGACTTGGGATTGGGGAGGGATTCAGAACTCCCAGGGTGTCCTGGCCCTGGGTGTCCTTGCCATCAACCTCCCTGGGAAGGAGGGAGATGGCTGTCACCTCTAAGGATCTTGCTTATATTCCAATCCATGCAATGAGACAGCCAGGCCTGCTGGGGGCGCTGAAGTAGCACCCAGGCCATACTGACTGCCTTTAAGTGTTTTTACCCCTTGTGATCAGCAACAGTTCAGGCTAAACCAGGGTGCCAGGACACTTGGGATCATGCTGATTCACATGTTCTGATGGTATCTCATATCTTACATCTCACTTCAAGAATCCAGCAAAAGGACCAGCTCATGGAACATCAAGGATAAGGAAGCACTCTTTCTGGGACATTGTTATAAACCAAATTCCTAGTTGGTCCAGAAAACTAAGACCTTCTGTGACTTAGTCTAATAAGTGAAAGGAGATATGGTCTCTGGCCATGAGGGAAGCTTATATTCTAAGTCAGGGAGGCTTAATATTTCATCTAATAATTCACAGATTATTACCTCATAGTGTTGTAAGAATTATTAATAATGATAATAATAACAACAGCTAACTACATGCTAGACCCTGACATAGCGCTGTAACTGCATCCTCTAGTCTCGTTTCCCCAAAACCTGTGAGGTAGGAATTGCTGTCTCCACTTTACAGCTCAGGAAGCAGGGGTGAAGCACCTTTGTCCTGGCATCTTAGCCGGGAGGTGGGAGAGCTGGGGTTTGAACCCACTCTATCAAACTGCAGAGCCCAGACTCTGAACCTCCTCCCAACACAACCTGCTCAAATTCAGGTGAGTGGCAGCGCTTTGAAACCCATGAAGCAAGGCACAAATGTCAATGGTTATTCGAGTCTACATGACAGTCTGATGGAGAATCTACCAGTTAAATCCTAAAAAGAACCATCCCACTCAATTTCAGGGAAGCCACAAGTAAGCTAGAAAGAGACTGCTAGTGTTTTATTTCCAACTAATTAGGAAAAGGTTTTCAGGTTAGAGGTAGAAGGGGGACAGCCCTTGCTTACCACAGGCCTGCTGGGCAACAGTGGGTCTCAGTATCCCAAAGGGCATAATGAGTGGGTACCAAACCTTCTAGGTTCTGGGGAGGGAACACACGGGACCCCCCTTCAGGTCCAATTGGCAGCACCATAACCTCACTGGCTCATACCAGGTTCTTTACCTACTGATTCCCTCTCCTTGGAGAGAACGTGAATCACGCGCACCTGAAGGACTCTTACAGCACTTGAGGGCCCGGCCTGACACTGGCTCTCTCTCCATCAGGCCCAGGATAGGTCAACATCTGTTCCACACAGCTGTCCACACAGACCCAGGCCTGGAAGTCTCGGGCCCTCCAGTGTGTAGATGTGGATGGACATATTCCAAGGGGCACGGCCCCTGCGATGGGTCCTCTCCTGGCTCCCACACGCAGGAGAGCCCTGAGCCCTTCAGCAGTTCAGCTGTTGGCATTAACGATGACGCGGGCGGGCAGGCAGGCGGCACTCTGTCTGAGATGCAGTCCTCGCTCTTGTTATCAAATCCCCTGAAGCAGTCGCTAAACCCCTGCTATCACCTGGCAGGCTGCGAGCAGCTCATTAAAAGGGAGAAAACTCCCTCCACGTGGCCCAAAACTCCATTCCCTGGAGAGCTGCCAGGTGAAGCAGATAAACCCCGAGTTGTGTCAACTTTCATTTAAACCCAAAAAACCCCTGGCCCTGCTCCCTGTGCCAGTTGGGCCTTGGTTAATGACACAGAACACACAGTAGAAGAAGTGGGAGGAAAGGAAGAAAGGATGCAAAATTAGCATTTATAATGACCCTCCCCACCTTTGAAAAAATAGAGGAAGCTAGAAGCCCACAGCTCTGAGGCGGGGAGGGTGGAAGCGGAGAAGAGGAAGAAAGAGGATCTAACCCAGAAGAACCCAGATCCTGATCCTATGTTTCCAATGCGCCTACTTGGCTGCATCTCCATTGCCTTAGGCTGGGAAGAGAGGGTAGATGACACAGAGCTGGATATTCAAGTTGCCATTTTCCTTGCGTCGCTTCCCAAAGAAACTTTACAGAAATGAGATTGAGTAAATTAAGAGCTGGAAGAAGTCTTGAAGATTTCGACTGTGTTGAGGCACAGTGACTTGGGACTTTATGCCACAAAAACATTGTTGACACACTTACCCAGGAGATGGGTGTGCCACAGAGATCTGGGACAAGTGATGGAATCTCTCTCTCTGCCTCAGTTTTCCGTAACATCACCTACCTCGTATATTGTTGGAAAGATTATATGAGTTAGTTGTTCTATTGAAAGACTCCAGCATGGTACCTGGCATACGTGGCTTACCTCCATCCCCCTTTCCCTCTTGTTAAAAAAAAAAGCATCAGAGACAATAAAGCGACGTGCCAAAAAATCATAAAGTCAGCTAATGGTAAAGGTAGGGCAAGCCCCCGTCTACTGACATTGCTTGCCTTTTCCCAGCTGCGACCATAAATTCTCCTGAACTAGCCTTGGTGAATGAAAGTGGCTCCAGAGACAATAGGGTCTCTACCCAGTGAAGATTCAAACCTCTACTCTACAACTGACTGTGTGATTCTGGGGGAGTTCCATCGAGTCCTGTGTATCAGCTTCCTCATCTATAAAATGAAAGACGTAGCAACTTCATGGGTTTGTGGTGAAGGTTCAACAGGTTAGCAGGGATCCACGGCTTAGCCTCCTGTCTAGTGTGTCCCAGGTGGTCAGCATCCTCTCCCACTCCCTTCCCCTTCTTACTGCATCTCCCACAGTGCCCAGGGCAGTGCTCTGTCCACAGGATGCTCTCAGAAGATGCTTGTTGGCCAGTAGGACTGAAGTCATCTTCCAGAGCAATGTAGGTGCCCTGCTACATCAGTTGTGAAATGGGCCAAGTCTTCAGCACTGCATCACCTCATCTTCCCACTGCTCCGCTGCCTTTCTCAAACCTGCACACCCATGTCCTGATTATTTTCTATGCCCCCCTTCAACCCCAGAGCCAGACCACAGTTCTACCTCCCATTCCGTCAGTGCCCAACTCTCCACTGACATAACGATGATCGTGATGATGATGAAGATGATGGGGGTGGTCACAGTTAAATGTCCTTGAACTCATTCTGTGCCAGACGCTGTCCTATTCTTTACACAGTTTTTCTTGACCCAGTTCTCATAATTGATCCATTTTATAGTTCAAGTCATTTGGCACAGAAGTCACACAGCTAGTAAAGTGATGGAGGTGGAATTCACATCCAAGCCCTCTAACTCCAGAGTCCACATGCTGAACCCCTTGAAAAGCCTCAACAGGGCCTCCCAGAAAAGGTCTCACTCTGAATAATAAGAAGTTACAGGCGCAATAGCAATAACAATGTAATGATTAAGGTAATACCAGCTGCAGTAACAGAAAAAATCCGAAATCTTGGTGGTTCAACACAAAAAGAATTGATCTCATATTTACATAACGTTCACTGGTGGTGTGACGGGATGGGCTGGTGAACGGGGGGCCTCTGCCCTGCAGCCATCCAGGGCTCTGGGCTGCTGGACACTCTGCTGTCTTCAGCACATGGTTAAACTGCGGCAAGAACATTTTATGAGCCAGGCCGGGGTGAGGCATTACATCACTTCTCCCCACGTTCCACTGGCCAGAACTCAGTCATATGGCTTTGCCTAGTCGGCAGGAAGGCTGAATGGAAATCCATGGCGGGGCAGGGCTTCTGAGCAGCAACTCTTTATTGTGGAAGGGGTGCACTCTACTTTAGTGACAGCCAACCATTCCTGTTATAAATAATAACAGCAGCAATAATAAAGATAATGATTGAGCACTCGCTGTGCTTATGCACCAGGCTCCGTGCTAAATACTTGATACTCATTATATCTACTTTTCACACTCTGGAAGCTGAATATTATTATCCCTGTTCTACAGAGAAGACAACTGGCATCTTCCGAGGGGAGAAGTTGCAGGACTCACACCGCTGGCAAGCTGTAGACCCATGTGCCAAACCCGATGTCTCAGTCTGGGTCCTCCAGGAAGCAAAGCTTCAGCGGGAATTCAACTACAGATACTCTTAGGTAAGTGCAATCCCATGGCAGCAAGAGGGAGAGAAAGAGGAAATGAGACCAGGAAAGGGGCAAAAGGATGCAAAGCGATGCCTCCCTGGGGGCCACTGCTTCACCACAAGCTGCTACGTGACAGCAGGTGATTGGCAGGTTTGTCTGCTTAGCATGTGGAACTTCCTCCAAAAGATCTGCAAGGACAAACTGTGCCTTGGAGTGGTCCATGGCAGGGAGGAAGAAGCGGGGAACTGGCCCATTTCCCCCAGGCTTCTTCCTTCCCATTGGTCCAAGTCTATGGAGGGTTGGCTCCCTATACTTCCACGTGGTATCATTCAGTCCCTGGTAGGCACTAGGGAGGCCAGAGACAATATCCTGCCTCCCACCCATGTCTCACAGTGAGGGACAACGCAGCAAGGATGAGGGCCAGCACAGAGGGCATGGAGGCCACGCTGGCCCAGCGCTTCAGCTTGGACTGTCCAGCTGTGGGTGGCAGCAGGACCACGAGGTGGCAGTGCCTTCAGCAAGAAGGAGGCACTCTGAGTAACCTGGAAAATGCCCAGGGCTCATGTCTCACCACCAAAGCCCATGCTCTTTCCACTACATTACCCAGACTCCCTCTCAAATTAGATGCAAACCGTGGGAATTTCAGGCCCTTTGATGCGGAGATAGGGAGACCTCTTTGGGCAGGAGTGCATTTCAAATCTTACCCCATAAGGGACCACCTTTCTCCCCACACTGGAAGAAGCGGCTGAAATCAAAACACTAGGAACCCAGGGCAGTCCACCTATGTAGCTCTTTTGGTCAAGGAAACTGAGCCACACACCTGACGATGGTGGCTGAGAGCGAGAGGATAACTCTGACGTAGCCCACTGTCACACCCATTTTAGAAACTGGGACCCATTTTTAGAAATTTCACAGTACTGAAAGGGCGTTTCCTCTAAGTTCACACAGCCAATTGGTGGCTGGGTGGGACCAGAGCTCTGGGCCTTTTCTGTGTTGCCACCACCTCCCAATATCTCTGCAGGCTTCTGCAGACCGCCCCTAATCCTAATTCTGGCCAGCCCTCCAATGCCTGGACTCCCCCAGCAAGAGCAGAGAATGATCCTCTCCCCACATTTGAGAAATGCACCTCTTTTCTAGCCACGCCTACCAGGAGCACAAAGTCATTTCTTTGGGGAAATCCCTCCTTTAGAATGAATCATTTCACCTTTGGTTTTGAGGGATTGCAAAGCCACAGACATAATTATCCTTGTTTATCAGCTGGCCTGATCCCAGAAGTCAGCAGCTTGCCCACGCTGCCCACAAAAGCCAGAGAGGAGGCGGGGGGGGGGGGGGTCTGCTTGAATGTTCAGAGTGGAGACCCTGCCGCCCACGCCAGCCGCCTTTCCTCAACCCATTAGCATTCCGGAGAGGGCCCCTGGGGAGATGGGGAGGAAGGAGCACACAGATGGGAATGTCTGCGGTCTCCCCTCCCCAGGGCCCTCACCCTCAGAGCCCCATCAGTTTCAGCCATGACGGTCCCTGACTCTGAAACTAGAGATTCCTTGAAAGGTGTAGAGCCAGGCCCAAACCAGTAGTTCTGAGCCACCCTGCTCCCCCTGTCAAGCCATTAGGAGAAGGATTAAGATGATGGGGCACCAGGGCGGCTACAATTAAGCCGGCACATCGCTATCTCCACAAATGGCATGAGCGATGTAATTTAACAGCTCATTATTAATGGGAAAAATGAGATAAGGACCAGGTTCCGTGTCCAAGGGGAGCTCCTGTATCAAATTGAATATGTGCTAACGCGCGCTTTCAAGCCAACCCCTGACAGAAGGGTGAATTCCACTCCTGCCCGACTTCAGCACCCCCAACCCCTGGCCCTCCCCTTGAAACCAAGGGAGAAAATGGGCTCTGATAAAAGCACGTTATCTGCTGTGACCCACATCCTCTCCCTGAGAAGAACAACAGTAAGGGAAGTGTCGTGTCTGTTGTTTCATAAAATTGGTAAAAAAATAAATAACAAGTAATGTCAGCTTTAATGCAGAATGAAGGGGTGGGCCATATCAGAAAGACAAGGAAGAAATAACGTGAACAACAATCAAACCTCAGTTCCGTGTTCCCTACGGCTTTCTGTATACAGGGCACTGTCAGCCTGTTTGGAGAGAGAGAGAGACAGAGAGAGAGAGAGAGAGAGAGAGAGAGAGAGAGAGAGAGAGAGAGAGAGGGAGAGTGTGTGTGTGTGTACGCCTCTCAGTGGCCCTTCTTGCTCCCCTCCAATCCATTCATGTCTCACCAGCTTGTGTGATTGATATATCTCCCCCCAGTTTAAAATCTTTCAATGGCTCCCAGTACTCTTAGACCAACGATCAAAATCTCTAACGTGGCTGCAAGCCCTCCAGTGAGGAGCCCCCGTCTGTGCTCCAGCCCACCTCCGGCCACCCTCCCAGTTAATCCCTGGGGTTCAGCCACACTGGCCTTCCGTCACGTCCTTGAACACACTCTGCTCCTCCCTGTCTTGGGGCCTTTGCATGTGCTACTCCCTCTGCCTGAGACATTCTTCCCACCTCCTTTTGCCCCTTCAGAACCTACGCAAGCAGCCATTTCTTTTCTTCTAAATTACTTTTTGTTTTTATTTGACATTTGCCATGAATCCTTCTTTCTTTTTGTAAAGATTGAGTGGTTGTTCAAGTGCTTTAATAATTCCTCAACTGATTTATTTAATGGAATATTTGCTATCAGTTCACTGGCTCACCTATATAAAAATATAAAGAAGGTCATGATTTTGCACCTAACCAATAATAAAACGAGTATTTTTTCAGATGGCCAACAGGCACATGAAAGATGCTCAACATCACTAATTATTAGAGAAGTGCAAATCAAAACTACAATGAGGTACCACCTCACACTGGTCAGAATGGCCATCATTAAAAAGTCTAACAAATGCTGGGGAGGGTGTGGAGAAAAGGGAACCCTACTACACTGTTGGTGGGAATGTAAGTACACTATAGAAAACAGTATGGAGTTTCCTCAAAAAACTAAAAATAGAGTTGTCATATGATCCAGCAATCCCACTCCTGGGCATATATCCAGACAAAACTATAATTCAAAAAGGTACATGCACCCCTATGTTCATTGCAGCACTACTCACGATAGCCAAGACATGGAAACCACCTAAATGTCCATCAACAGATGAATGGATAAAGAAGATGTGCTGTATATATACAATGGAATACTACTCAGCCATAAAAAAAGAATGAAATAATGCCATTTTCAGCAACATGAGATTATCATAGGAACTGAAGTAAATCAGAAAGAGAAAGACCAATACCATATGATATCACTTATATGTGGAATCTAAAATATGGCACAAATGAACTTATCTATGAAACAGAAACAGAGTCACAGACATAGAGAACAGACTTGTGGTTGCCAAGGGGGAGGGATGGATTGGGAGTTTGGGGTTAGCAGATGCAAACTATTATATATAGAATGGATAAACAACAAGGTCCTACTGTATAGCACAGGGAACTATATTCAATATCCTGTGATAAACCATAATGGAAAAGAATATAGGAAAGAATATATATATATATATATATATATATGTATAACTGAATCACTTTGCAGTACAGCAGAAATTAACACAACATTGTAAACCAACTGTACTTCAATTAAAAACACCTAGTTTTTTTTCCCAAAGCAATATACTTTGACCTAGAGATTCAATTTTTTTTCTTTTCCCTTTCAATTTAAGAAGTTTCTCTGTTGTGAAATTTTTGACTATGACTTCCCTCAAATTGTTCCAGTTTCTTCTCTGAAAATACCTGTAACTCTGAGCTGAGCTCTGTTTTCTATCCTCCATATCCAGTGTTTTCTTTTGAATCACTTCAGTCTTTATCCTTTTCCACTTCAGGTTTCTCTCCATTGGATTACCAGTTCACCTTCTCCTTCAGAGTAACCATCTTTTATTCCTGTTTTGCCCCTTCTTTACATGTCTCAAATGTACTTATGAATGTACTTATGTGCCTTTCTTAATTGAATTAATTCTAGATTAATCAGAACACAGATTCCAAAGTGTTTTCTATTAAAGGGATAGACTTGTGCAAAAACAAAACCAAAAAAACCAAAAAGACCACAAGACACTAAAATGTAACAAAAGTTTAGGATAAGTAGACACCTTTGTTTCATCTTAAGCCTCACTAAAACTGGAGAAAAGCAGCCATTTCTAAGAAAGCTTTCCTTGGCCCCATTATGTGCCCTTATATACCCCCTGTATATCTTCTTGGTATTGTGTGTCAACATTTTAATTACATAATTATGTGTGTGGTTATTTATTTAATGCCTGTCTTCCTCATTCCATTGCAAGCTCCATGACAACAAGGTCAAATTGCATTTTTTTTCTGTACTGATTTCCAGAACGCTATGTAGAAGGACTGGCCTGCATTACAATGGAATAGACGTGTTTCCAGATGTGTATGCAGCACAGACAAAAGAAAATAAAAGCTGTTGAGTAGGAAGGGTTAAACCATTTCTTCATTCATTCATTTGTTCAGTCAATCGCCAAATCCCCACTGAATGCCTGTCTGATGCCAGGAGATGTGTGGGCTGGGGACACAGGTCCCACAGTTAATAAGATAGGCGTGGACCGTGCACAAGGCACAGTTCATGTGTCCTGTCCTCTATGGAATCACTCTTGAGCCTTTCACCTCCCAAGAGGTTTACTGCTTCATTCTTTGTGATCGGTACCCGACTGTGTCGAGTGTCTTCCCCACTGACTGTGTGCACCCTGAGGTCCAGGCTATTACCTGCTGACGGTGCTACCCAGGGCCTAACACAGTGCCTCCAGCACTCGTGGTGCCTAACAGATGGACAATGAAAGAATGCAAGGTGAATACTGGAGCCACATAAGCCTCCCTTAGATAATCAATTAAGAGCATGACCTGGCCCTTCCCCTCCTGCCTCTCCAATCCCCCTGGGACCCCTACTCTGTTCCAACCGCCCTGACCCCAGCACCTTGGACAACACTGGGGGTGCTCTTGCATAGGCTGCATCTCTTACATAGAAAACCTTTCCCTTTATCTGACTCTAGCTCATCCTGCATTTCCTGGCTTAAGCATCATTTCCCCCAGAATGCCTTCCCTGTCTGACCATCACCACCTTCACCCTCGCCAGGCACCAAACCCAGACTTGGTAGGAATTCCTGACATGGATTCTCATAGCTCCCAGGACTTCCCCCACCAATTGTCTGCCTTCCCCCTAGACAGTAGCTTCATCTATCTTGTATACCAGCCCCTGGCCTGGCACATAGCAGGCTCTGAATGAATTTTTTAAAGTAAATGATTGTAAAAATACTTGAGTATAAATTGCATATGAAGCCAGAATGCTTCCAATATCTTGCCTTCAATTATGTAACTTCAACTATATGGGCATTTAGCTGAAACTCTGAGCAAAAAGGTAAATTACTCTTTTTAAAGTTCGCATTTGGAATTAATTTTTAAACCAATTTGCATGTTATTTTCAATATTCTATATCATTCTTGGCTACACCTGCAGGCCTGGGTAACGAGGAATGATGTTCAAAATGAATCAAAGATTAAATCGTGGTCACCGCATGTAAGAAAAATGGATTCTGACATTTTCTAAGGATTTTTAACAAGGGCTGGAACAAAAGAGAATTTCTAATTAATCCTCAGTTACCTAGGAAATTACATCCATCACGGCATTCATTCACAAAAACATATTTCTTGATCACGTACTGTGTGAATGATTAAGGGCCAAAGATGTGAATGAGCACATCTCAGGGGGCAGGAAGTAAACATGGTGGCCTGTTGGGCCCATTATATAGATCATCCCACCTAAACCTCACAACCTCTCTGTGAGGTCAGTATTATCACTGTCACTTTTATATCTGGGAAAAGAGACTCAGAAAAAAATGCATAATTTCTCTAGGATCACACAGTTGATAAGGGCTGGAGACAGGGTTTGAGTTCAGGTCTGCCTGAATCCAGACCTGTGCTTCCTCTAGCCCCCTGATTTCTACACTTCGTGGCTGAGATGACCGTGGGGAGAGTGATAATAATGATATCAACAACACTAACACAGCACAGAGGGCACAAGCAAGCAGACAAATGAGGTTCAGACCCTGACCCACCACATACTGTGTCTCAGACAAATTACTTAACCTTTGAAAGCCTCAGTTTCTTCATCTGTAAACTGGGGTGATAACAATACCTATCTCATAGG
Organism: Aethalodelphis obliquidens; assembly: GCF_003676395.1. Taxonomy (NCBI): domain Eukaryota; kingdom Metazoa; phylum Chordata; class Mammalia; order Artiodactyla; family Delphinidae; genus Aethalodelphis; species Aethalodelphis obliquidens. The sequence goes on from NW_020837958.1 coordinate 26,600,472, forward strand.
GTTGTTCAAAGGATCGATGAGATAATCCGTGTACGGGGGCTTGCTGCACATTAAAGCACAACGATGCTGCAGAGAAGGACTCTTTTAGCCCCAAGGAGCAATGGTTATAAGATAAGTGATGGGGAAGTTGTTAGTCAGAAGTCAAGTGAAGCAGGAGTCTGAAGTAGGCTACTTTATATAACTGCAAGCCTGCTGAGGGCCTAGCACCAATGGCTTTTCATTCTTTTAAGAATTCGTTTCAGAATTACTAAATCACCAATGCTTACACTGGCATTAACAGAAAATGGTATTATGTGAGAAAACACCCATATCAATGACTCAAAAATTGATTCAGAAATCTCAAGCTCTAATGAGAGACATTTTAGCAATACCTTACTCGATTTATTTTGCTTGTCCTTTTTATGCGTGTACCAGTGATATGATAGAAAGCCATGCCTAATTAAGTACAAGAGAACTCTTTTGATAAGTAGAAAAATTCTAAGTGATGAGAATGCATTGTGTCATAGTTTAATTGGCAGTGATTTTTTTTCCTGAGTGGTACATAAAATCACAGTGAATTTTATAACCAATGGCATTTGAGATTTGATGAAACACCAGAACTCACAAACAGACATTTGGTATATGACCCATTTGTGAGTTTTAACTGACTAAAGAAGGAATTCACTCTAAAGTATAAAGGACTGTTCTCCTTTATGTCTCCAATATTTATGTCTCCAATATTTCCCAGAGTTAATTTTGCTGGAAAATGAAAGCGCAAAGGGGAGAGAGGGAAGGGATGGAAAAGAGAGACAAGAGGCAGAGTATAGGGTGAGGTTAATACAAATTTTGTATAATTAGTACTTTGTACACAGGGCCAACCCTGATAAGAATAAATATTTAGAAGGATGAATAAAGATACTGTGAAATCCTCAGCCATCAGGCAAAGATTCTATTATATTTACCACATATGTTTGGAAAAGAAAGTAGATTTTGACAAGTTTGCAAGGATTGGAAACATAAGATTTTTCTGGTTAGTTAGCCTCAAGTAACCAGAACTTATGAACCTTGGACATTCCATTTAAATGAGAGTTGGTGATGGTAGTAGCTTCATCTCATGAGTGGTCACTGTCTTCTTTGTGACAGATCACATGATCTAGAATACCCTTGCTGCCCCTTCTGTACACCTACCTCATTCTACCACCAACAGATTGGTGCTATCAAGATTTAGGAGAGCTGGGGACCAATATAACGACTCAAGACAGATTTGGGAAACATGAAGAACCTTTTCAACTTTTCTGAGAAGAAACTTGGCGAAAGTCCCCCATAGCCTCTTGCTTCTTTCCCATGTTTCTTTTGACTATACAAGTATGAGAGATTCAAATGGTGATTGATACATCCATGTCAATGAACATATTTTGATATCTGAAGGCTCATCTATAACAAAGCCAAAGTGCTGGCTCCCACCACCCAGTCTAGAGTAATTTGCCCAAGGTAGGAAAATACCTCAAGACCTGCTCAAACAGTATTGGCCTTCTAAAGGAGCTAAAGAAGAAATATGTTCCAAACCTGGGGGTAAACTACTGTGCACCCATCCATGGGAACCTTATGTAGAATCTGGGAAGGTAGATGCTCACTCAGTTCTGGATTCCATGCTTCTGATGGGAACTCAGCTTCCTTTGTCCCGAGGCTACACTGTGAAACTCCTCACTTCTTTCTCTCCAGGTTCTTAATTCCTTCTTTTTGTAATTATCAACAACAAAACATTGGCCACTCTGACATATTAATTCTTCTCTGAAAAATGCTTCATTTCTCCACCACCAAGCTGCACAGAGATGACCCCCAACATACTTCTCCCCTTCAGGAACCAAGATGCCTTACTCTCTTTGATGTCCATATCACCAATAGCCACTGGTCACTTTCCATGCATAAAGTCAGATGCCTGGTTCCAACGTCACTGACAAATTTGTAGCACCCATCTCTTTAGGCATGGAAAGTCGCCTCTTCTGTTTCTCATGTGAGAGACTGCTATTGACTAATGTCCATGCCATCCTCTCTTCTTTGGCATATTTCTTAGTTCCCTATCATCAAGGGAGGCCATGTGATGAGTGTAGTTTGCCCAACGGAGTGTGGGCAAAGTGACCCACACCATTTCCAGGCCTGGCACCTAAACTTCCTGCATAACACTTCATGCTTTCTCTTCTCTTGCTTATTGGCCAGACGCTAAAGTTCTCCTGGACTGCCACAGGGAGAGTGGTCCATAATGTCAACAGTGGTTATACGGCATAGAGGCCCCGGCTGAAAGAAGAGCCCAGAGCTGAAAGAAGCCTGGGTCCGTGAATGTTTAAATGGAGCAGAGCCCCGTGCTGATCCAACTGAAACCATGGCAAGTGTGAAAAACATCCCTTCATTCTATTAAGCCCTTGAAATTTTAAGTTTTACTTGTTATAGCAGCTAGCATTACTTACTTTAACATCTTAATGTATTTTTGACAACTCTTTTCTAATGCAGATTTTATTTGTGCATGTGATAGCTTAAACGTCTCAACTGGATTTGAGACTTTTTGAAAAGCAGTGATCTACCTTCCAGTCAAGGGGAAATACAACCTGTCAGTGGTGGTCACAACCGCAAGGAGTTAATACAAAGATCCCGATTAGATTCAGGGACCTAACTGGGCAGTCCTGGTGGAGCTAAGACCCTTCAATAAGCAAGTGTGTTGCCAGCTCACAAAACACTTGGTCCACACCACCGCCTTTCAGTTGAGCAGATGGGGGCTTTGATATAAATTGTGCTGGCATTTGCCGCTCTGAAAATAGATTTGGTTTTGCCTGCTTCCAAAATCAGTTTTAAAAAGCAACAGTCAACCAGTTCCAGTCCCTCCCTTTAGGCAGGTCAGCAGGACCAGACCTCAGTTTCCTATTAAAAAGTGCAGAAATAAAGAATCCAAGCATCGCGGGCTTATGGGGGCTCTTAGGCATTCCCTTGTTGTTGCCCTATCAAATGCAGAAATCTTCTGGATTACTTGTAATTTCTAATTTTTCTAGAAGCATATATTGATTTGGTAATAAGAAAATTATTTTTAAAATATAAAATAAGAACTAAAACAGGTACAGAATACTTAGGTCAACATTTCCAAAATAAACTCTCAAAGTATAGAAGTTGCATCAGTTCTTAGAACTTCAGATAGTGATTTCTGGAGCATTCCAGATGGAGCAGCCCACCTGTGTTTGCTTGCCCTCTTTGGTGGGGAGCTCACCACTTGATGACGTAGCACCATCTAGTGTTGAAGAGCGTTGGAATTAGAGAGCTGAAATGGCCTCCGCAAACATTCCATTCTTCAGTCCCATATCTGCCCTTTAGAGGCAACCCGCACCCCCATAAATACAATCCCATCTCTACACGTGGACCCTTCAGGCATCTGAAGACAGAACTGAAGGCTAAACATTTATCTTTTTCTTATCTCTGTCCCAAAGTCCTCTCTTCACCAAACAGCATAATTTCTAGGACCCCTCCTCAGAACGTACTCCAGCTCATCAATATCCTATGAAAACTCAAGTACCAGGAGCCAGCCACAAGTCTGACAAACATGGAGAGGAATGGGGTAAACATTCAGTATGTTCAGGACGTTAGTGGTTCAGGGTGAGTTGGGCTCTTTTGGTTGAGTACGAATTGCCTCAGAGGACAGCAGGGCTCTCCTCAGCTCCAATAAGGTTTACTGGGAAGATAATCATGGAGATAAGGAAGCAAGAACTTGGGTCTCACGGAAACCTTGAAATGGATTAGCACCGGAACACGCTTTGAAACCACAGGGTAATTCAGGATCCAGTGCAGCTCTAACAGCAGGGACACCTCAGCAGCTCCTCAGGGGCCCTGGTTCCTGCCTGTCTCCACCTCTGCTGCCCCAGATCCCCACCAGGCATCCCCACCAGGTGCCTTGCCCTCCACTCCTCACGTCTTTCTAGCATCTGCATACCCCTGGCTAATACCTCCTCATGTTCATCATGCCTCTGGCTTCTCCTGCCTGCCTCCCCTGTGAGTGTGTGGTTTGTGGTCTTTTCCCAAAATATTCTCTATGACTTAAATTCAAACCTTCCACAGGGAGACACCTTGATATTTCCACTTAATCACCACCCACCCAGTCATGCCAAGTTTTAGCAGCAGGTCGCCCTACCAGCTGCTGGCCAGCCTACAGATTAGTTCAAATACCTTCCTCCGATCCATCAACAAAAATGAGAGGGTGGCCCACAGGACATGAGAGTGGCAATTTCTACAGAAGAAACTCTGTAAGGGTCTTTAGCAAGATGGGCCTATGCTGGCTTGCCCTGTCTTAAACCACATTCACGAGTCCGGGCTTGTCAACGCTTTTGACAGTCACATTACACTCTAAGCCTCGCACTTATTGAAAAATCCCAAAGTTGGGCTTTCACCAGCTACTGCTAAGCCTCCCCTCTCAACCAGGTACCTGTATGTACAAATCTTCACCTCTCACATTCGTCTTGGTAGATTCTACTTAAGGTCGAAGCCTGTAAGTTTTCTCTTCATCCAAATTCATTCTTTTGACACTTGGCTTTTTAATCTCTGCTCTTAAGCCCCATCAGAGTCATAAAGAGAAGAAGCAGAACGAGGGGGTTAGTCAGCACCCAGCCCCAGCTCCACTTTGGCCATAAAAATTGTTTTTAACACAATAAAGTTCCAGGTGGGAGTTTGTTGGAACAATGGTTTCTGAAACAAAAATAAAATTTGAAAAGCACGGAGGCCAGGCCTCGCCTGGGCTTCTGTACTCAGTGGATGGTCTCATTGTTCAATACATCAAGATGCAGGGCTTGCACAATCCTCCAGACTCCTCCTGGGGCAAGTAGCAGCCAACGGGTACACTCCGTCTCCCCGCTGCTGCTCCCGCAGTCATTAAATGCAGCAAAGAGCTGGGACCGTGACTGCTGACCTCCTAGCTCCAGGAAGCAGCAGCCCGCCACGTGGCTTCCCGCTTCGGGCTTTAGCCAGCATTAATTCAGCACAGCTAGAAGGGACAAGCTGTTTATCCCCAGTACTGTGAGACCACCATGGGTAGAGAGACAGCGGGTGAAACTGTTAGCAGCTTCCAGGCAGGAGATGAGATGCCCCTCCATGGGCACTTCTATGTTGCCTTTAATAAAGCTAACATAAGGCAGATGTACCCTGTAAAGGTTTAAGAGGCTATGGAAGGGGCTTTGTTGTTGTACCCAAATCTTGGCTGAAGCCTTAAATGAAAGCTAATGGGTGGCAAATAGCCCACGTTCTGGAGGGTGGCTTGACACATCCCAGCAACACCTACTGGAAGACAACAAAGCTAGCTCTGGTTGTGGCAGAGGAGGCTGGGGCTTCTCTGAGGGGCAGACCCTCCTAAGGACATCTGTGGAAGTACGGGAGGGGACGGAGAAAGGCGGTGCTTTCCACAGGAAACTCCTCACTCCTTAACTGTGCTGAGCCCCAGAAACTTAGGAAGACAGCTCCCTGTTATAAATGGAGTAGACAGAAGTGAGAAAGTTCTTGGGAACTCAGCGTGCCTCCAGGAGTTAGAAAGTGTATGTGAGATGAACAGGGCTGCCCGTGGGCTGGAGCTGCCATGATGGCAGGGCAAGGGGATGGGGGTCAGCAGTGGGGTTAGCTGCTCATTGACCTTTCAGCTGGGCAAGGATGCACTGTATCCACGGGACAGAGAACCCTGGTGAACTGGGCTTGAACTGTCTTGAAAGGACCCAGCTGAAGAGAAGGGACAGGAGGAGGGGAACAGACACCAAGGAGGCCAGCTGCGGTGAGGGGCACAGTCCACGTTAAGAGTGGGGCAGCGCAGAGGCACTCAGAGGACACGCCAGGGGCTCCACGGCAGAGCTGACTTTGAGAAAATGCTCTGACACAGGTGCCTGGACAACTAAGCAAGACGGGCAAGGAGCGTCAGCTGCACGAGAAAGCCTCTGCCCCGTCCTTCCTCCCCAGCCTGACCCTAAGCAGCCTGAAAGGGGGAAGTCAAGGGCGGGGGCAGGGGGGCAGCTGAGAAGTGGAACAAGGAGAATGAAGGGCAGAGGGTGGTCCTCCTCCCACCGCTGCTCACTGAGGGCCAGACCAGGTGGAGCTGATGGGAGGGATAAAGTTTTAACCTGAATGTCAAATTACAGTTTTCAATTTAAATTGGATTCAATGTTCAAATAACTCAAGATGAGACCTCTTCCTTCCTCCTCCTCTCTCTTCCCCTCCACCCTTTCCCCCTTCCCCTCGTCCTCTTCCTCCTTCATGGCTGAAAAGGACTGGAAACTATGGGCGTCACCAAGTGCCAGAGAAGTGAGATCAAAGGCACTGGCAGGAGAAAAATAATGTACTTTCCTGAAGGGACCCTACTGAGTCCAGGCTACTGGAGAAACCGGTTGTGTAGTCTTAGAACTTAATTTTCCTAAGCCTTCGATTGCTCATCTGTAAAATGGAGACAACAAGATGCACCTCCTAGACATGTCTTGAAAACTGAAATGAAAGCACTTATGTCAATGCATAAAGCATCTGGCACTTGGGGGAGCCCAGCCAATGTCTGCCAGTGCTGACAGGTGTCCCTCTCTATAACCTCTGACCCAACAGACTCCTAGAACAGCAGAGCTGAAGAGTCCGTGGACAGCTGTGGTCCAATATCCTCACATTACACACGACTCAACTGAGGTTCAGAGAAGCTGGGGTCAAGCTGCCTGAGGCCACCCAGTGGCTTCAGGGCAGAGTCAAAATTCAGACCCAGATTTCCTGACCCCAAAGCTAGACTTCTTTCTCCCAAGTCCCTGGGCATTTCCGTAATAGCTCAGCGAAGGTCTGCAGATTGGTTGATTGACAAGCCTGTTGATTGGCCTGGTGCCCCTGGCAGTGCCAGGAACTGCCAGATAAATGGATGCATCAGCACAAGGTTTCATTCACCCAGCAAACCTTCCCCAAGCACCCACCCTGTCCCAGGAATTGTGAGTGGAGCTGGACATGGATCTGGAAAGCACCATCTCTGTACTCATTGAGCTCCCAAACCAACGAGGGAGGCAGAAGACTGTGAGTATACCTTGGAGATTCTAGAAAGGCTGCACAGAGGGGTTCACGAGCTTGTGCAATGGATGGAAAACAATGCAGGTCCACTCAGGACTTTCCCCTGTCCCCGTCTCCCCAGGCCACCTATCTTTTAGGGCTCAATTTTGAGTTCCACGGCTCTGTAGTCAGGCTGGGAGAAAAGTCCTCTCTCACCTTGCTTTTGCCTCCAAGTACCTACTACACTGCACACGAGTCAAGGTTCTTAGGCAAGAGTTTTCTTGATGCAGATGAAGAAAGGATCACTTGGGAAAGCGTTGGCCAACAATTAGTTTGCACATCTCTGCTTGTTTCATAATTTAACAGTCTGGCCAACCAACCCTTGTCTTCCCACCCTGATTCTCTGCTTTTAAGTGTTTACAACAGGAAGGTGACTCTGAGTGGCCATGAGGAAAGCACAGACTGTAAGGCACAGGGCTTCCCTGAAGAGAGCAAAGCAAACAGAGCTCAAGGTTTAGTTCCTGGCCAGGGTATTAAACTTCAGATTCAAGTAGCACCATTCACCCAGTGATTTCAAAGCACTTAGGAGGAAAGACATGAACTGCGTTTTTTAAATATCAGGTAATCCAAATTTGAATTCACTGCCCATGTAAGTAACACCAGGGATAAAGTTCTTAACCTCTTTCGGTACAAAACCAATTAAGTATAGCCAAAGGCAGTACAGTGGCTCCACTGTGTCAAGGAGACAATTCCCAGTGATGGCTAATCAGATCAGCCCCACCCTGCAGCTGGCAAAACTTTCAGGGGCTCTCAAAGCTCAGTACTGAAGGACTGGCCAGGAGACAGCCCTTTCCAAGCCAAAGGCACTGGTAGACAGAGAGCAAAGGCTTCAGGACAAACTGGAGAATGATGGGAAAGAAACTGTAAGAATGAAGATGTGATTTAGAAACAACACACCTGTAGTTGCCCAATTATGTCATGTTTTCACACAGGACGACAGGTCTTAAACCAGAGGCTGCAAATCAGGGGTCGAGAGATCAAATCTAGCCCAGGTGTGTGTTTTGTTAGGCCAATATAATGTGCATGCATGTTACATGAATGAGTTGCCAATATTAATAATTTGAATGTTTAACAAAAAACCCTGACTTCTGGGTTTTATTAAAACTTGGAAGATCTGAAAGATTTAAATACAAAGAAGGAAACTGCTATAATAGAAGAAGAAATCGTTGGAGAATTCTTTTTATAACCTCAGGATAAAGAACACTTTTCTACTTTAGACCCAGGATCCAGAAGTTATAAAGGAAATGATACATTTGACTGTATAAAAATCAGAAACACCATAAACAAAGTCAAAAAGACAAACAAACTGGGGGTGGAAATTGCAACTCATATTACACAGGTATAATTGCTCTCATATATAGAGACTTCAAGACATCAGTAAGTAAAGGATCAACCACCCAATAAGAAGCAAGCAAATGACATAAACCAACAGTTCACAGACAGTGAAATACAAGCAGCTTTTAAATATAGAAAAGATGTTCAGCTCTACTCATAATTAAAAAAAACACAACCAAGCTAAATTATACTGAGATGCCATTTTTCACAGGCTGGAATGGCAAATATCCAAAACCTTGATAATATCCACTGTTGGCAGGGCTGTGGGAGATTGCAAATCCTCTTCCAGGAAATTAAACAACAAATGTTTTGCACTACAGTCCAGAAACCATCTGACTTTTCATCACGTGTCCCAGGGACGCGATTCCCTTGGGAGTTTCGTACCTGGATTCTGAAGACGGAAACAAGAACTTTGTCTGGATCCCATTCAGCATTTCACTTGAACATGCTGCTCTCCTGTAATTAGGCAAAGGTTCTGGTTCAACATAAAAGGGTTTCCTCAGTAATCCTAGCTGCATGTGCTCTTCTATTTCTTATTGAGAGAGAGAAAGAAGGGGAGAAACAGCAGGAGGGAAGGAGAAGTCTAGTACCATTGCAAGCTCACTACGCACCAGCACCCACCCCGAACTTCACAGGCATCAGTCACCTCATTCCTTCCCCACAACAAGCCCAAGCACACTGCCATCCTCTTTTTGTAGAAAAGAAAACAGACTCAGAGCAGCCATGGGACTTGACCTTCTCTGACAGATGTGTGCAGGGAGGGTCTGAACAAAGGAGCCACAGCTTGGTCCATGTGGAGGAGAAGCTTATTTTGACACGAGTTGTTTTGGTTGAATGAGTGAAAGGAACCCCGGAAGCTAAGGGTGCCCTGGTCAGCTGTGGAGCCAGCTGGGACATACTGTAGCAGGGTACCATGCCAGGGATTTCATTTGTGCTTTTCCTTAATCCTGTTCTTCAGTAAGAGAGGGGCCAAGACCAGTCTTAAATGGCTGCTCTGTGTAAAGGAAATAGCAGTGGTGAACCCCTCAATTGCCACTGCTTCCTCTGATTAGGGGAGAAAGCATGACTGACCTTTGCACTGCATAAATCACCAGGTTCCAGGACAATGTGGTGGAGGTGGAAGAGTCAGATAGGACCTCAAGGGGGATACGAATTTCCTGCTGGTAGAGCAGTTGGCGGAGGAGTCCATCAATTCATTAGAAAACAAACAATGATAAGACTTTGCGCTCTGAGACGGTGGAGAGGTTCTCACTGGTTACGACCTACAGTACGTGGTTTCCCTCTCCTTGTACCCTGAATCATATTCCTCTCTTGGCAAGTTCGCCATGAGAGACACTAGGATTCTTGCTGACCTGTCCCTCCCCGTTAACGGAACTACTTGTGGGTAGATGCTGTTATCCTTGGCAAAGGGATATCTTTGGAAACCAGGAATTAGAGTGAAAAGGCCAATATTTTTTCTGCAACCAAGGAGCATCTCTGATTTATTTCTTCACAGAGTCCTTCATGGAGTATCAGGTTGTGATTGGAAAAAATTCCCAGAGAAGAGTGATGGGGAAGAAAGCCATTCAATGGCCTGGGAAAGCTGAGTTCCTCTGGAGCCTGCCAGCAGTACCTCTCCATCCCAGAAACCTCCGTTGGGACCCATCTGAGCCCTTCTTTGGGGAAGACGCAAATCTATATATCTAGAACTGTGATGCAAACGGATTTCGTGGGATTCTCTGAACACTGATTAAAACCACTGAGAAAAGGAGAGGGTGGGCAGGAAGCTGTCAAATTTTGCAGAAAACCACATTCCCAGAGTCCTTCCAAACCATTCCCAGAGTCTCACTAAACACAAACTCGTGTTTCCTTTCACCATTACTCAGAATCACTGAGCTGGAGTTGTCAAAATAGTGCATTTCTCTGAAATAGTGCAACTTCAGTTAATCAAAGCTTGCTGAATCACAGCCCCAGTAACTCTAAAGCTATCTAGTTCCCTCTTTCCCTCTGTCATTAAAACAAGAAGGCAGGGAGCGGGAGCGGCAGCGGGAGTCGGAGCGTCAGTGTCAGGCCCAGTGGCTAGAGGCCAGACTCACCACACACACCACTCTCTTCTGAAAGGGTAAAAAAAGAAGAGGAAGAGAGAGAAACTACAGGAATCTACATCAGGACCAGAAAGCAGAACAAACATAGAGTATGGGAATATTAGCCAGACAAAAGCAAAGAAGAGTGGAATGAAAGACAAAGCTTTGCTTCTGCCATTTGTCCTAAGGTTCTGGGTTCTGTCTGCCCTTTTTTTTTTTGGATAGTTTTTAGCACTTGTTACCACTGGTGGATTTATTTTTTGGTTTCATTGCTCTCTTCTTTCTTTCTTTCTTTCAAAAAATTTTCTTAAATCACTTTTTAATTTTTAATATTTTTTTATTTTAATAACTTTATTTATTTTATTTTATTTCTTTTTTTCCTCCTTTTTATTCTGAGCTGTGTAGTTGACAGGGTCTTGGTGATCCAGCTGGGTGTCAGGGCTGAGCCTCTGAGGTGGGAGAGCTGAGTTCAGGACAATGGTCCACCAGAGACCTCCCGGCCCCTCATAATATCAAATGGCAAAAGCTCTCCCAGAGATTTCCATCTCAACGCTAAGACCCAGCTCCACTCAACGACTAGCAAGCTACAGTGCTGGACACCCTATGCCAAACAACTAGCAAGACAGGCATACAACCCTACCCCTTAGTAGAGACGCTGCCTAAAATCAAATAAGGTCAAAGACACCCCAAAACACACCACCAGACACGGGCCTGCCCAGCAGAAATACAAGACACAGCCGCATCCACCAGAAAACAGGCACCAGTCTCCTCCACCAGAAAGCCTCCACAACCCACTGAACCAACATTACCCACTGGGAGCAGACAACAAAAACAATGGGACTACAAACCTGCACCCTGCGAAAAGGACACCCTAACACACTATGGTAACCAAAATGAGAAGACAGAGAAATACATAGCAGATGATAGGGCAAGGTAAACACCCAACAGACCAAACAAATGAAGAGGAAAAAGGCAGTCTACCTGAAAAAAAATTCAGAGTAATGATAATAAAGATGATCCAAAATCTTGGAAATAGAATGTAGAAAATACAAGAAACGTTTAGCAAGGACCTAGAAGAACTAAAGAGCAAACGAACAACGATGAACAACACAATAAATGAAATTAAAAATTCTCTAGAAGGAATGAAGAGTAGAATAATTGAGGAAGAAGAACAGATAAGTGACCTGGAAGATAAAATAGTGAAAATAACTGCCACAGAGCAGAATAGAGAAAAAAGAATGAAAAGAACTGAGGACAGTCTCAGAGACCTCCAGGACAACATTAAACGCACCAACGTTCGAATTATAGGGGTCCCAGAAGAAGAGAAAAAAAAAGGACTGAGAAAATATTTCAGGAGATTATAGTTGAAAATTTCCCTAATATGAGAAAGGAAATAATCAAGTCCAGGAAGCACAGAGAGTCCCACACAGGATACATCCAAGGAGAAACTAGCCAAGACATATATTAATCAAACTATCAAAAATTAAATACAAAGGAAAAATATTAAAAGCAGCAAGGGAAAAGCAGCAAATAAAATATGAGGGAATCCCTATAAGGTAAACAGCTGATCTTTCAGCAGAAACTCTGCAAGCAAGAAGGGACTGGCAGGACATATTTAAAGTGATGAAAGAGAAAAACCTACAACCAAGATTACTCTACCCAGCAAGGATCTCATTCACATTCAATGGAGAAATTAAAACCTTTACAGACAAGCAAAAGGTAAGAGAATTCAGCACCATGAAACCAGCTTTACAACAAATGCTAAAGGAACTTCTCTAGGCAGGAAACACAAGAGAAGGAAAAGACTTACAACAAACCCAAAACAATTAAGAAAATGGTAATAGGAACATATATATTGATAATTACCTTAAATGTAAACGGATTAAATGCTCTAACTAAAAGAGATAGACTGGCTGAATGGTTACAAAAACAAGACCCATATATATGCTGTCTACACGAGACCCACTTCAGACCCAGGGACACATATAGACTGAAAGTGAGGGGATGGAAAAAGATAATCAATGCAAATGGAAATCAAAGGAAAGCTGGAGTAGCAATTCTCATATCAGACAAAATAGACTTTAAAATAAAGACTATTACAAGAGACAAAGAAGGACACTACATAATGAACAAGGGATCAAACCAAGAAGAAGATATACCAATTGTAAACATTTAGGCACCCAACATAGGAGCACCTCAATACATAAGGCAAATGCTAACAGCCATAAAAGGGGAAATTGACAGTAACATTAATAGTAGGGGACTTTTAACGCCCCACTTTCACCAATGGACAGATCATCCAAAATGAACATAAGTAAGGAAACACAAACTATAAACAAGATGGAATTAACTGATATTTATAGGACATTCCATCCAAAAACAACAGAATACACTTTCTTCTCAAGTGCTCATGGAACATTCTCCAGGATAGATCATATCTTGGGTCACAAATCAAGCCTTGGTAAATTTAAGAAAATTGAAATCATATCAAGTATCTTTTCTGACCACAGAGCTATGAGACTAGATATCAATTACAGGAAAAAAACCTGTAAAAAATACAAACACACGGAGGCTAAACAATACAGTACTAAATAACCAAGAGATCACTGAAGAAACCAAAGAGGAAATTAGAAAAAATACCTAGAAACAAATGACAATGAAAACATGACGACCCAAAACCTATGGGATGCAGCAAAAGCAGTTCTAAGAGGGAAGTTTATAGCAATACCATCCTACCTCAAGAAACAAGAAAAAATCTCAAATAAACAACCTAACCTTACACCTAAAGCAATTAGAGAAAGAAGAACCAAAAAAACCCCTAAGTTAGCAGAAGGGAAGAAATCATAAAGATCAGATCAGAAATAAATGAAAAAGAAATGAAGGAAACAATAGCAAAGATCAATAAAACTAAAAGTTGGTACTTTGAGAAGATAAACAAAATTGATAAAGCATTAGCCAGACGCATCCAGAAAAAAAGGGAGAAGACTCAAATCAATAGAATTAGAAATGAAAAAGGTAAAGTAACAACTGACACTGCAGAAATACAAAGAATCATGAGAGATTACTACAAGCAACTCTATGCCAATAAAATGGACAACTTGGAAGAAATGGACAAATTCTTAGGAAAGCACAACCTTCTGAGACTGAACCAGGAACAAATAGAAAATATGAACAGACCAATCACAAGCACAGAAATTGAAACTGTGATTAAAAATCCTCCAACAAACAAAAGCCCAGGACCAGATGGCTTCACAGGCAAATTCTATCAAACACTTAGAGAAGAGCTAACACCTATCCTTCTCAAACTCTTCCAAAATATAGCAGAGGGAGGAACACTCCCAAACTCATTCTAAAAGGCCACCATCACCCTGATACCAAAACCAGAGAAAGATTTCACAAAAAAAGAAAACTACAGGCCAATATCATTGATGAACATAGATGCAAAAATCCTTAATAAAATACTAGCAAACAGAATCCAGCAGCACATTAAAAGGATCATACACATTGATCAAGTGGGGTTTATCCCAGAGATGCAAGGATTCTTCAATATACACAAATCAATCAGTGCTATACACCATATTAACAAATTGAAGGAGAAAAACCATATGATCATCTCAATAGATGCAGAAAAAGCCCTTGACAAAATTCAACACCCATTTATGATAAAAACACTCCAGAAAGTAGGCATAGACGGAACTTACCTCAGCATAAGAAAGGCCATATATGACAAACCCACAGCAAACATCATTCACAATGGTGAAAAACTGAAACCATTTCCACTAAGATCAGGAACAAGACAGGTTGCCCACTCTCACCACTATTATTCAACATAGTTTTGGAAGTTTTAGCCACAGCAATCAGAGAAGAAAAAGAAATAAAAGGAATCCAAATCGGAAAAGAAGAAGTAAAACTGTCACTGTTTGCAGATGACATGATACTATACATACAGAATCCTAAAGATGCTACCAGAAAACTAGTAGAGCTAATCAATGGATTTGGTAAAGTAGCAGGATACAAAATTAATGCACAGAAATCTCTTGCATTCCTATACACTAATGATGAAAATCTGAAAGAGAAATTAAGGAAACACTCCCCTTTACCACTGCAACAAAAAGAATAAAATACCTAGGAATAAACCTACCTAAGCAGACAAAAGACCTGTATGCAGAAAACCATAAGACACTGATGAAAGAAATTAAAGATGATACCAACAGATGGAGAGATATACCATGTTCCTGGATTGGAAGAATCAACATTGTGAAAATGACTCTACTACCCAAAGCAATCTACAGATTCATTGCAATCCCTATCAAACTACCAATGGCATTTTTCACAGAACTAGAACAAAAAAATTCACAATCTGTATGGAAACACAAAAGACCCCGAATAGCCAAAGCAATGTTGAGAAAGAAAAAAGGAGCTGGAGGAATCAGGCTCCCTGACTTCAGACTATACTACAAAGCTACAGTAATCAAGAGAGTATGGTACTGGCACAAAAACAGAAACATAGATCAATGGAACAGGATAGAAAGCCCAGAGATAAACCCACACACACATGGTCACCTTATCTTTGATTAAGGGGGCAAGAATATACAATGGAGAAAAGACAGCCTCTTCAATAAGTGGTGCAGGGAAAACTGGACAGCCACATGTAAAAGAATGAAGTTAGAACACTCCCTGACACCACACACAAAAATAAGCTCAAAATGGATTAAAGACCTTTATGTAAGGCCAGACACTATAAAAGTGTTAGAGGAAATCATAGGCAGAACACTCTATGACATAAATCACAGCAAGATCCTTTTTGACCCACCTCCTACAGAAATGGAAATAAAAATAAACAAATGGGACCTAAGGAAACTTAAAAGCTTTTGCACAGCAAAGGAAACCATAAACAAGATGAAAAGACAACCCTTAGAATAGGAGAAAATATTTGCAAATGAAGTATCAGACAAAGGATTAATCTCCAAAATATACAAGCAGTTCATGCAGCTCAATATCAAAAAACAAACAACCCAATCCAAAAATGGGCAGAAGACCTAAACAGACATTTCTCCAAAGAAGATATATAGATTGCCAACAAATACATAAAAGAATGCTCAACGTCACTAATCATTAGAGAAATGCAAATCAAAACTACAATGAGATATCATCTCACACCAGTCAGAACGGCCATCATCAATAAATCTATAAACAATAACTGCTGGAGAGGGTATGGAGAAAAGGGAACCCCCTTGCCCTCTTGGTGGGAATGTAAACTGATACAGCCACTACAGACATCAGTATGGAGGTTCCTTTAAAAAGTAAAATAGAGCTACCATATGACCCAGCAATCCCACTACTGGGCATATACCCTGAGAAAACCATAATTCAAAAAGATTCATGTACCACAATATTCACTGCAGTTCTATTTACAATAGCCAGGGCATGGAAGCAACCTAAGTGTCTGTCGACAGATGAATGGATAAAGAAGAAGTGGCACATATATACAATGGAATATCACTCGGCCATAAGAAGAAACGAAATTGAGTTATTTTTAGTGAGGTGAATGGACCTAGAGACTGTCATACAGAGTGAAGTAAGTCAGGAAGAGAAAAACAAATACCGTATGCTAACACATATATATGGAATCTTAAAAAGAAATGGTTCTGAAGAACCTAGGGGCAGGACAGGAATAAAGATGCAGACCTAGAGAATGGACTTGAGGACACGGGGAGGGGGAAGGGTAAGCTGGGACGAAGTGAGAGAGTGGCATGAACATATATACACTACCAAATGTAAAATAGATAGCTAGCGAGAAGCAGCCACATAACACAGGGAGATCAGCTTGGTTCTTTGTGATCACCTAGAGGCGTGAGATAGGGAGGGTGGGAGGGAGATGCAAGAAGGAGGAGATATGGGGATATATGTATATGTATAGCTAATTCACTATGTTATAAAGCAGAAACTAACACACCATTGTAAAGCAATTATACTCCAATAAAGATGTTAGAAAAGAAAATACAAGAAGGCAAAAGAGAAGAAAACAATCTCACCTCAGGGCTTTGGACAATAACTTTTAGTAGATATCTTGGGCTTGAGATCAACAATGAAGAGTCATAAGAATTGATGTCCAGAATGACAGACTTGGGGTCTTTAATATCCTCAGTCATCAAAAAAGGATTTGATATGAATCTTATACTCTGTCTACTAGAGTATGTAAGAGAATTCAGAACTAACGAGGGTTGAAACCAAAAGGATTTTCTGGATAAGCCTCCACTGTCCAAAATCACCCCGTCCCTAAGTTTAGCAGTTAATGGAAGTGGCACTATAACTTCGCATTATGGGAGGCATGTTTCTTGACCTTTATTCTGAGACATAATGGATCAGAACTACAGAAAATGCACAGAAGACTAACCCACAGGAGATCCAGTCCAAGTCAAGACTGTAACCAGCTGGGGACATGTCCTTCTAATTATCTGACTCTTAACTTTCTTGCCTGAAAGACAAGCCGGTTAAATTAGCACAGGCTGACCTTAATGGGAGGAAAGAGAGACCAGTGGGGCACAGAGGACCTACCCAGTTAGAAGAAGGAAAAGGTACTCATGAAGAAGGGAAGAGCATGATTAAAGGCACGTCAGTGGTAGAGAACGTTGTTCTTTTCCTTGGATCTGGTGACCCTATCCCGCTCTTCTTGGATACGGACTGGCTGTTCCCTTCTCCAAAAATGGCTTTTCCTTTCTTCTGCATGTGTCTAAATTCTATGCAACCTTAAAAGTCCCGTTCAAAAGTCATCTCCATAATCTTTCTTTCACGAATAGCCTCTTCACTGAACTATTCCAGCACTAATTTTCACCTCTATGACAACAGTTATCACTTCGCCTTATACTAAACTAGTGCATACCAGTAGTGTCCTAGACACAAGGCTGAATTACATATTTGTATACCTGATAATGCCTAGCAGAATGCTTTGTGCATAGGTGTTCAAATTACTGTAGGATGACTGACTGAATGAATGAATGAATGGAATCTCATAATATCTGGACAAAATTACTGCTGTTAACCTAAGTACTTTAAATATTTTTATTTTGAAATTCTTGCTTAGATCTTATTAAAAAACTGAAGTAATCCTATTCTAAATTCTATGGTTTATTTAGTTATGGATCGATCCCACAATGGAACACTTCTTACAGTGCAGAAGAACCTTTAATTTCCGACAGTCAAATCTTCGATGAGCACCACACCTAGAGCTCTTCTCATTGCTCTCAAATACGTCTGTGACCACATTTCAGCCCAAGCCTGCTGGGAAAATTTAATTCCTCTCTCATAGCCCCACCTCCCAGGAACCAGAAAATAATACTTAGAGAACTAATAATCTTTGTTCAACACAAAAAAAGGGGAAAACAATACTCATGGCTTCTTAAAGCTGTATATTAGCCGCACTGCAGAGGGTATCTCATTGATATTAATGTGCTTACAGTTTATTACACAAAAATTAATTAAAAATTGAATAAGGCCAGAGCTCAAAATTCTGCATGTCTAATTTCCCTGTCAAAGCAGCTCATACAATGAATAGCTAAAATTTTAAGAGCATTAGTTTATCACAGTGCAGCATACAACTCCATGTCAGATCCCCCTTTTCACAGGCAATGGGGGCTCCTTGGCTTTCTGGGTCTACCATTTACATGTCAACTTTGGGGACAGGAGTCACATCTTGGACTTGATGCTGCTTTACAATTCTCAGCTCGAGCTTCAGCCCCCAGGGAAGTGCCCAGTAATTTCAGAACCGCCAATGGCCCATCCATGGAGAAACCTATCAGAAGTCTCCCCAGCCCCAAGTATCTCTGCAGACTCAGGAGTAACTCACAGGGAGGAAACCATGCAGGTCAGGTCAAGCTGACTTCTACCTCTCAGGTCCCAGTCACTTCTGCTCCCCTAACTCTGCTCCCCTAACTCTGCTCCTTGGGGATAGCTGTGTACAGTAGAAAGATAATGAACACTGGAGTCAGACATTAGCAAGCAACTTCCATCTCTGAGCCACAGTTCCTCATGTAATACCTACCTTATAGCATTGTGTCAAGAGCTACACGAGATAATGTGTATGTTGCACATGACACAGAGCAGATGCTCAATGAATACTCCCCCCACTGAAGACAAAACCCAAAGTTTCAGTCCAGCAGTTTCCAGCTCCGTTTATTTCCCTACAACATAAAATGTCCACAAGCCTCTTGCCTGTTGAGTCTATTGAACAGTAAATTCTTGAAGGAAAGAGACATCTCTCTTTCATCTCTATGTTGCCAGCACCTTGCACAGAGCCTGGCACACAGCTCGTAGTTGGAAATGCCTGTAGAACAAATGAATGAAAGAATGGAAAAAAACTGCCACTAGTTGTTCGGTGCTTGCCTCTAGCACTTTACCAACACTAGCTCATTTAACCCGTACAACAATCCTCCAAGGTGGATACTGTCTCTGTTTTACAGCTAATGATACAAATGCTCCAAGAGATTCAGTATGGCAACTTCACGAAGGCTACACAAATAATAGGTAAACCATATGAAATTATCGTTAAAAAAAATACAATTGAGTATTTACTACATGTCAGGCACCATCTAAACAGCCTACATGCATTGTAATTTCAGCATTACAACCTTGTGAAATGAATGAAATTACAGATGTGGAAAGTAAGGCTCAAAAGGGTTAAGTATCTTACCCACAGTTCCGGACCATTTTAGACTGACCGCAATGGCCATTTCAAACGGACCAATCTGGTCTTAAAAGGGAAAGCCAGGGCTCAAACTCAGGCCTCTCTGCCTCCAAGTCCCTGATGTGCTGCTGTGCCTCATGAATAAATGAATCAGTGCATGACAGGAGGGGAGAGGGAAGGAGAAAAAGAGCAGACAGAAGACAAGAGGGAGAGAGGGAAGGAATGAGGAGGGAAGATATGTGCAAACACTGTAACCATCTGGGTAATTCCTACAAGGCCAGATCTTTCCTATTTTTTTTTTTTAACATCTTTATTGGAGTATAATGGCTGTACATTGTTGTGTTAGTTTCTGCTGTATAACAAAGTGAATCAGCTATACGTATACTTATGTCCCCATATCCCCTCCCTCTTGCGTCTCCCTCCCACCCTCCCTATCCCACCCCTCTAGGTGGTCACAAAGCACCGAGCTGATCTCCCTGTGCTATGTGGCTGCTTCCCGCTAGCTAGCTATTTTACATTTGGTAGTGTATATATGTCCACGCCACTCTCTCATTTCGTCCCAGCTTACCCTTCCCCCTCCCTGTGTCCTCAAGTCCATTCTCTAGGTCTGTGCCTTTATTCCTGTCCTGATCCTAGGTTAAGATCTTTCCTATTTAACCTTCTGCATAATTGCTGCCGTGGGGACCAGGCCGGTCTCCAAACCTGCAGCTCCCCGTGGCCAGTGTATAAAGCATCAAGGGGCCAGCCTCTCCTTTGCACTTAGCCCCAGAAGGGCCGTGTGGATGGTTTCCTGTTGTATGGGAATGGGGCTCTCCAGCACAGGTGCATCCCAGAACGCCAAGTGGGTGGCTACCCTCTGCTGGGGCTGGCATCCCAGGGGCACTGCTTCTCAATGCAGTGGCCCCTCATTGCTCTCCAAGGCAGTGGGGGCCTCCCTCTCTGGCTGGCAGCCCATTCCGCTGCTCAGACGCAGCTCACTGATCCCCAGGCTCACTCATGAAGGCCTCTTCAAATCACTGGTGCTCTCGCCATGGGAAGTCAGGCTAACCCAGCAGAGATCCAGGTAAACTATGCCACACTCTTCTCTAGCTGACCCTGGGCCACTGGAGCGAGGACTTGCAGAACGGGATGAGGACGGATGGCGCCTTAGAAGAAAGAGAACAAGACTGGGAGCAAAGAGCCCTGGGTTCCAGGTGTGGATCTGCCTCTAGACGCTGCCTTATATGAGTCCCCTCCTCTCTCTAGGGACAGAGACCAACCAACTTGAGCCTGGGGCTTATCATCTCTTTTAAACCTTGTAACAACCCTGTGATATAGGTATAAAGTTTTCCTTACAGCTAAGGTATCCTCAGCTCAGAGAGGTTGAATTACATGTACAGTGTCGCACAGCAAGAAGAATGGGGGTTTGGGATGTGAGTCCAGCTTGATCTGACTTGGAAGCCTACGTTCTCACTGTTGCTCTGTCAGGGACCCTGCTCCTTCATTCTTGGTAACGGATGATGGTCATTATCTCAGCCTCCCATGCTGGGGCAAATCTCTCTCTTAAGAAAACCTCTCTCTTAAGGCACTTAATGGGCTCTCCAGTGCTGTGCCAATGTTAGGAGTCAGGATCGTCACGTCGTTCCTTCCCCCACATCAAGCCTCAGTTTCCTCATTGTGACCTGAGGGAGCCAGATTAGTGTTTCCCAAACTTCCACTTCTATGATTTTTGCCATATCCTTATAACATCACATACACTAATACTTAATGTTTGTCTTTAAACAAACTAGTTTTTTTTTTTGTTTTTTTTTTTATTCATCTTTGCTATTGTTTCCTTCATTTCTTTTTCATTTATTTCTCATCTGATTTTTATGATTTCTTTCCTTCTGCTAGCTTTGGGGTTTTTTTGTTCTTCTTTCTCTAATTGCTTGAGGTGCAAGGTTAGGTTGTTTATTCGAGATGTTTCCTGCTTCTTAAGGTGGGCTTGTATTGCTATAAACTTCCCCCTTAGAACTGCTTTTGCTGCATCCCACAGGTTTTGGGTCGTTGTGTCTCCATTGTTATTTGTTTCTAGGTATTTTTTGATTTCCTCTTTGATTTCTTCAGTGATCACTTCATTATTAAGTAATGTATTGTTTAGCCTCCATGTGTTTGTATTTTTTACAGATCTTTTCCTGTAATTGATATCTAGTCTCATGGCGTTGTGGTCAGAAAAGATACTTGATACAATTTCAATTTTCTTAAATTTACCAAGGCTTGATTTGTGACCCAAGATATGATCTATCCTGGAGAATGTTCCATGAGCACTTGAGAAAAATGTGTATTCTGTTGTTTTTGGATGGAATGTCCTATAAATATCAATTAACTCCATCTCGTTTAATGTATCATTTAAAGCTTGTGTTTCCTTATTTATTTTCATTTTGGATGATCTGTCCATTGGTGAAAGTGGGCTGTTAAAGTCCCCTACTATGAATGTGTTACTGTCGATTTCCCCTTTTATGGTTGTCAGTATTTGCCTTATGTATTGAGGTGCACCTATGTTGGGTGCATAAATATTTACAATTGTTATATCTTCCTCTTGGATCGATCCCTTGATCATTATGTAGTGTCCTTCTTTGTCTCTTCTAATAGTCTTTGTTTTAAAGTCTATTTTGTCTGATATGAGAATTGCTACTCCAGCTTTCTTTTGGTTTCCATTTGCATGAAATACCTTTTTCCATCCCCTTACTTTCAGTCTGTATGTGTCTCTAGGTCTGAAGTGGGTCTCTTGTAGACAGCAAATATATGGGTCTTGTTTTTGTATCCATTCAGCCAATCTGTGTCTTTTGGTGGGAGCATTTAGTCCATTTACATTTAAGGTAATTATCGATATGTGTGTTCCTATTCCCATTTTCTTAATTGTTTTGGGTTCATTATTGTAGGTCCTTTCCTTCTTTTGTGTTTCTTGCCTAGAGAAGTTCCTTTAGCAGTTGTTGTAGAGCTGGTTTGGTGGTGCTGAACTCTCTCAGCTTTTGCTTGTCTGTAAAGGTTTTAATTTCTCCATCAAATCTGAATGAGATCCTTGCTGGGTAGAGTAATCTTGGTTGCAGGTTTTTCTCCTTCAACACTTTCAATATGTCCTGCCACTCCCTTCTGGCTTGCAGAGTTTCTGCTGAAAGATCAGCTGTTAACCTTATGGGGATTCCCTTGTGTGTTATTTGTTGTTTTTCCCTTGCTGCTTTTAATATGTTTTCTTTGTATTTAATTTTTGACAATTTGATTAATATGTGTCTTGGCGTATTTCTCCTTGGATTTATCCTGTATGGGACTCTCTGTGCTTCCTGGACTTGATTAATGATTTCTTTTCCCATATTAGGGAAGTTTTCAACTATAATCTCTTCAAATATTTTCTCAGTCCCTTTCTTTTTCTCTTCTTCTTCTGGAACCCCTATAATTCGAATGTTGGTGCGTTTAATGTTGTCCCAGAGGTCTCTGAGACTGTCCTCAGTTCTTTTCATTCTTTTTTCTTTATTCTGCTCTGCAGTAGTTATTTCCACTATTTTATCTTCCAGGTCACTTATCCGTTCTTCTGCCTCAGTTATTCTGCTATTGATCCCATCTAGAGTACTTTTAATTTCATTTATTGTGTTGTTCATCGTTGCTTGCTTCATCTTTAGTTCTTCTAGGTCCTTGTTAACTGATTCTTGCAATTTGTCCATTCTATTGTCCATTCTATCTCCAAGATTTCGGATCAACCTTACTATCATTATTCTGAATTCTTTTTCAGGTAGACTGCCTATTTCCTCTTCATTTGTTAGGTCTGGTGGGTTTTTATCTTGCTCCTTCATCTGCTGTGTGTTTTTCTGTCTTTTCATTTTGCTTATCTTACTGTGTTTGGGGTCTCCTTTTTTGCAGGCTGAAGGTTCGTAGTTCCTGTTGTTTTTTGTGTCTGTCCCCAGTGGCTAAGGTTGGTTCAGTGGGTTGTGTAGGCTTCCTGGTGGAGGGTACTAGTGCCTGTGTTCTGGTGTATGAGGCTGGATCTTGTCTTTCTGGTGGGCAGGTCCACGTCTGGTGGTGTGTTTTGGGGTGTCTGTAGACTTACTATGATTTTGGGCAGCCTCTCTGCTAATGGGTGGGGCTGTGTTCCTGTCTTGCTAGTTGTTTGGCATAGGATGTCCAGCACTGTAGCTTGCTGGTCGTTGAGTGAAGCTGGGTGCTGGCCTTGAGATGGAGATCTCTCGGAGATTTTTGCTGTTTGATATTATGTGCAGCTGGGAGGCCTCTTGTGGACCAGTGTCCTGAAGTTGGCTCTCCCACCTCAGAGGCACAGCACTGAGTCCTGGCTGCAGCACCAAGAGCCTTTCATCCACAGGGCTCCTTAATTTGGGATGATTCATTGTCTATTCAGGTATTCCACAGATGCAGGGTATATCAAGTTGATTGTGGAGCTTTAATCCGCTGCTCCTGAGGCTGCTGGGAGAGATTTCCCTTTCT
Source organism: Aethalodelphis obliquidens (assembly GCF_003676395.1). Taxonomy (NCBI): domain Eukaryota; kingdom Metazoa; phylum Chordata; class Mammalia; order Artiodactyla; family Delphinidae; genus Aethalodelphis; species Aethalodelphis obliquidens. Next base: position 26,624,064 of record NW_020837958.1, read on the forward strand.
CTTCTTTGTTCTCACAGTTCCCAGGGGCTCAGCTTTGGATTTGGCCCCGCCTGTGTGTGTAGGTCGCTGGAGGGCGTCTGTTCTTTGCTCAGACAGGACGAGGTTAAAGGAGCCGCTGATTCGGAGGCTCTGGCTCACCCAGGCCGGGGGGTAGGGAGGGTCACGGAGTGCGGGGCGGGCCTGCAGCGGCAGAGGCCGGCGTGACGCTGCAGCCTGAGGCGCGCCGTGCGCTCTCCCGGGGAGCCGTCCCTGGATCCCGGGACCCTGGCAGTGGCGGGCTGCACAGGCTCCCCAGAAGGGCGTGTGGCTAGTGACCTGTGTTCGCACACAGGCCTCCTGGCGGCGGCAGCAGCGGCCTTAGCGTCCCATGTCCGTCTCTGGGCTCCGCACTTTTAGCCGCGGTTCGCGCCCGTCCCTGGAGCTCTCTCAAGCAGCGTTCTTAATCCCCTCTCCTCGTGCACCAGGAAACAAAGAGGGACGTAAAAGTCTCTTGCCTCTTCGGCAGGTCCAGACCCCTCCCCGGACTCTCTCCCGGCCAGCCGCGGCGCACCAACGCCCTGCAGGCTGTGTTCACGCCGCCAACCTCAGTCCTCTCCCGGCGCTCCGACAAAAGCCGGAGCCTCAGCTCCCAGTCCCGCCCGCCCCGGCGGGCGAGCAGACAAGCCTCTCGGCTGGTGAGTGCCGGTCGGCCCGATCCTCTGCGCTGGAATCTGTCCGCTTTGCCCTCCGCACCCCTGTTGCTGTGCTCTCCTCCGCGGCTCCCAAGCTCCCCCACTCCGCCTCCCGAAGTCTCCACCCGCGAAGGGGCTTCCTCGTGTGTGGACACTTTTCCTCCTTCACAGCTCTCTCCCGCTGGTGCAGGACCCGTCCCTATCCTTTTGTCTCTGTTTAGTTTTTTCTTTTGCCCTAACCAGGTACGTGGGGGGTTCCTTGCCTTTTGGGAGTTCTGAGGTCTTCTGCCAGCGTTCAGTAGGTGTTCTGTAGGAGTTGTTCCACGCGTAGATGTATTTCTGGTGTATCTGTGGAGAGGAAGGTGATCTCCGCGTCTTACTCTTCTGCCATCTTCCCGGAAGTCTCTAAACAAACTAGTTTTTAAATTCAGCATCATTCTAAGCAATAACATCCATGAAATCAAGGATTTAATGCACTGATTATATTATTTCCTAATACACAACAAAGTAAGTTGATCATTAAGTTACAAATTGTTCATCTTGGTGACACCTATAGGAGCATCCCATCACAGGCAAGAGAGCCTTGTTTGGGGGCCTCCGTGATCTCCAAGCTTCCATTCAGCTCTTGCTCTGTGAGTCCTTGCCCCAACCCCCTGCACGGGTGTGTGTGTTTATGTTTGTGTGTGTGTGTGTGTGTGTGTGTGTGTGTGTGTGTGTGACTGGACCTGTGTCATCTGCAGCCGTGTGGTCTGGTCCTCCATGATGGATGCCAGGCTGCCACGGAGGCAGCTGTGTGATGGTAACTAGACTGCAGCACATAGGCAAAGGAGGCAGAAGTTGATTTCTGGGAACCTGAGCAAGGTTTCCATCTGGAGTGCCTGGGGCAAGAGTCTGGTGAGCCTGAAGAGGTGGAGAGCAGGAAAGGGGCAGGATCCCGCCAGGTAGTGACCCCTTCCACCAGCTGCCACACATCAAACCCAAGCCCTGCTTCTCAAGGTGTGAGGCAGGGGAGAGCACCTGGGCAATGCCTTTTGGGGCAGTGGCATCCTACGGTGGAGGAAGGCAGGGGCAAGCACCCTGCCACAGACAGTGGAGATCACCCTTAAGTTTGTTTCGCTTTGCTTGTTAGCTTAGCTTTTCACTGAAGCACAACATAATAAGAAAATACACAAATCACAAGTTCAGAGCTCAACAAATTTTTAATAACTGAACACACCTATGTAATCAGCACCCAGATAAATAAATACAACATCGGCCTCCTTCTAGAAGCCCTCTCAGGCCCCCTTCTAGTTAGTACCTTCTCCCAGTGAACACTGTCCTAGCTGCTAATATCAGAGGTTGGTTTTGCCTATTGTGAACTTTATATAAATGGAATCATACCTATGTGGTCTTGTGTCTGGCCTCTTTGGTTCAACATTATGTGTACAAGATGCACCCATATTATTATATACAGCTTTAGTTTGCTCATTCTCATTGGTGTATAGTAGTCCATTGTATAAATAAATTATAATTTATTCATTCTACTCTTAATGGGTATTTGGGTAGGGCTCAGTTTGGGGCTGTTATGAATAATGTTGCTATGAATATCCCAGCACATGACTTTTGTCTTCATTTCTCTTGGGTATATACCTAGGAATGAAAGAGCTCAGTCATAGTAAATGTACATGTTCGGGTTGAGTGGATACTGACAGTTTTCCAAAACAGTTACACCAATTTGCACTCCCACCAGCAGTGTGTGAGAGTTTTAGTTACTCCCCAGCCTTGCCAACCATTGATTTTTTTTTAATCCTTTTGATTTCAGCCGTTCTGGTGGGTTTATCAATCACCCATATTTTGGTTTGGTCCAAACTGCACAACAAGTCCACGGGTTGATGCCCTCTCTAGAAAGCAATGCGGAGTAGCAGACATTGTTCAGACCCTGACTCAGAAGACCTAGCCCTAATGTTGGCTCTGCAGCTACTAACTTGAGGCCATTAGGAAAGAATTGCTGCTGGTCTTTACCAAGCCCTTCCTCAAGCCCTCGCTCATTCGTCTGACCCTCACGACAAACACATGAAGGCAGGCAGGAAGAATTGTTCTCCGGAACTTACGTAATTTGCCACCTGAGGGCCAGGGACAAAATTCAGGCCTGTCTTCTCTTCTTCTGACTCCAGTCCAACATTCTTTCACAGAGTGTATGCTGGCTCTTAAGTAATTTACTCCCCATTTCTAAGAAGAAGGTGTTGAACTACATGATCTCTGATGTTTCATCCAGTTTAAATATGGCGGAAGGATATTTTTTTCTGAGCATACAAGTGGTTTACTCACTAAGTTGAAACAAGTGGAAGAGCCTTGCCCAGTCCTCAGAGGAAACTGAGCCAAGCTCAGCTGGTGACTCAAATGCCAAATGGAGCAGAATCTTTGTGAATACTCAGCTGTTGGAGATGACAGAGACTCAGCAAGACTAAGAGTGAACAGAGGTTACAGCTTGGTCACTGAAATGAAAAAACGTGCTCTACAGACACATTTTATTATTCAGGATTTCCTGCAACCAAAGGGCATCCAACCAATAAGCCATTTATCTATCCATCCGTTCGACCATCCTCCCATCCTTTTATTCACCAAGCATTTATTGACCACCTACTCTGTCAGTACCCAGACCAGCTTCTGGGGTTACAGAAATGAATCAGTAACAGTCCCTGCTCTGAAGAAACTCTCCATCTAGGCAAGTGTCTCATCCTATACACACCTCCCTATACTCTCAGTTACCAGAAAGCAAGGGCCTTATCTCACTTCTGTCATTCCTAGATCATCTATTGCTAAGCCTGGTACAAAGTATTGCTAAGATATATTTGATGAATGAACTGTTAATCCCCGAGAATTCTCGAAGAGAATTTGGAGTGTTTATTTCTATCATTCCCCATTTCTTCTCATTGGACTAAGAACCAGGTCGTGGAGCTTCGCCTGCCATGTTCCCTTCCACATACCAACCAAAGTGCAAAAGAAAAGAGCAAGCGATTGTTGCACCAGCTTCCTTTCTCAGCCATGCTGATGGGTGCAAACGGCTGGGAAACAAGCTCAGCCCACGTTCCCCAGAGAGTCTTATTCATGAGATCCTTCCGTATCAGACATGTTTCCCGAGTTTTCCAATTGGCTCATGATAGAATGCTACAGAGTGTTTTTGATGAGGCTCACCTACAGTGCTTTTTCTCTAAAGATAGCAGGAAAGCTACACGTTTTATAAAAAGCAAATAACTGTCAGTCAGCATTTCAACAACGATGAGCAGAATACAGTTTAGAGAAGGTGGGCAGCTTGCAGGTAGGGGCCAGGGAAGAAGTGGACGGCACTTCAAACTCCAACAAGTGCCAGTACTCCCCACCCCCAGGAATACTGACCCCCAAACCTCCAGGGCTCAGCTCCCCGCACTCAAGGCATGTGTCTGCCGTCAGATGCATTCAGGTCCATCAACACCCTCTGAGCTCCTATTACGTGCACTCAGTGGCTGGGTGTTACCCTTACCTCCTCCCCCACCCTTACCTACCAAACACCATTAAGCACCAAGTGGTCCAACCCCTCTATCTCTGGAATCCAACCCTTGCTCTCGCTCCTTACTGCCACCACTTGAGGCCAGCCCACTGTCACCCTCCTACCTGGACTCCCACTGTCTCCTAACTGGTCTCCCTGCCTCTACTCAGACCCTCCAGCCATAGAATAGATGCAGATCTGATTACACCACCCCACCGCCACCAGCCCTCCAACGGCTTTCAATGGCACTTAGAGAAATGCTCCAAGCCCTTCTGATGACCTGCAAGACCATCTATGATCTGGCTGCCACCGCTCTTTCCAGCCTCGTCTCAGTCCCTTCTTCATTTGACTTACTTTGCTCCAAATGCACAGATCTTTCCCTAAATATGCTCCTCCTCTTTCCTACAAGCAGACCTTTATACATGCTGGTCTCTTCTTGGAATATGCCTTTTTCTAGTCCCTCATCTCCTAAATCACCACCACTCATCCTTGAATAAGAGTTTCAGCTTGGGCCTTTTCAGCAAACACTTATCTGAGACCACAGTGAGGGGTAATCCCTGTGCTGTAAGCCTCACAGCACCTGCGCATTTCCTTTGGGGATGCTCGTCCCATTGACAATTCTTCTCTCCATGTCCAGCTTCCTCCTAGACTGTGGGCTCTCTTAAAGCAGGCAAATATAGACTTCATTGCTGAACCTCCACTCCTAACACACAGCCTCCCAGATGAGAGGCTCTTGATAAACACTGGTGGATTGAGAGGCTGACTGAGAGATTGACCGACTCACTACAAGCACTGAACTCGGTGTCAGAAAGTCAGAAGAAGGTTTTAAAACAGACTCCTGGGATTCTTTCCAAACTCTAGTCTATAGCTATAAGCTATGTGTCCTTGGGAAGGTGATTTCACCTCTCTGAACCTCAATGTCTTCATCTTTACATTCATGATATACTTGCCCTTCCTGTCTCATAGATGCTGAACCAAAAAATGAAACACCCATTGTGCAGATGCTTCACAAAATGAAGATGTGCCAACCAGGGCAGCCCTAACAGCACAGCTGTGCTCTGAAGGAAGCCCCATCTCTGGTCCTCTTCTCGTCCAGATGGAAAGGAATAGTCTCCACATACTTTCTCCCCATTCCTTATCCCTTAGTACATTCTCAGGGCTCCTTGGGATTGAGCTAAGACCCTCTTAATAAATAATAAATAGGACACAATGAGAAGGAGGAAAGCCAGAAGAGATTTATAAGAGATGGAAGAAAAACACCCTAGCCACACACACACACACACACAACACACTCACACACACACGCACTCACACACGCACACACACTCTCACACACGCACACACGTCTGCGCACACACTCACACACACACACACACACAAAATAGCTCCTGGTCCTACTTGTCTCTAGGGTCTTATAATAAAGGAGAAAAACCCTAAATACTTATGGGAAAGGGAAGGAAATGATATTGATGGCATGTGGGTAGAAAATGCATTCTGGTTAGTAGAAGGTCCTTTAGGTGTCCCATAACCCAGTGGCTTTCAATTGTTTCGAGGGTTCAAGTTAGTTGATAGTATGGTCCCCAAAAGAGTACTTTTTGCTGCTAATGCCGTGGTTTTCAAAGTATAGATCCCAAAGCAATGGCAGCAGCATCACCTGGGAACTTATGAAAATTCAGATTCTCAGGTCTCACTCAGCCTTAATGAATCAGAAATTCTGTGGGTAGGGCCAGAGAAAGCCCTCCAGGTGATTCTGCTGACACCCGGGTTGAGACCAACTGTGCTACTTGGGCAGAGGAAGATGAAAGAGAATGGGGGATAGGATGGCAACTTTGGTAGGTATGGGAATGTCCCCTGTGGCACCAACAACATGGGCTCCCCTGTTGGGGAGCCGAAGGAGGATTTGATGTCAAGTTGCTCTGTGCACATGTCCTTGAGTCCCTTCACCACCACCAAAAAAAAAGTTGATCCTGGAACTCAAGCAGAGCCTTGAGAACAGGGGGTCAAAAGCAAACAAATATTTATGCCTGCCTACCCGTCTTCCTCCCCCCATTACCTCTGGAAACAGTGGCTACAGAGATGAATCTCTCAGTCCCTATCCCATATAGAGGGTCTCATAGTCAAGAGGAGGGAAGATTCTGAGTGATGGGATAAAAATGTGTCGACTTGTGTTTCAGGGTTTCTATTTGCCTCCACCTACTAAGGAGAATCCTGCATTGGCCTCTTGGTTTTCCCTTCCCACTCCTAAAGAGAAAGGATTCATACTTGCTAGGAAAGGGACTAAGTCCATAGAACTATGACAGGAATAGAGAAGATACGGAAGGAAGAAAGAGACAGAAAACGCTTGCACATTCTGTGTAGTGAGATTTGGGGTTTGGGGCACAGAAAAGGATTGAGAGGAACTGTTGGATATAAGGCAACTGGAGAGCAGAGAAAAGAGAGTTTTGCCAAGGATTGTGGTAGACGAGAATGAGCATCTTTGGTGTCTCCAGGACATGGATTTTAGTTACTTTTTCATTTGAATATAATTACTTTAAATTTGGATATACTAATGCTCCAAAACGGAATCATGTGATTTCCTAGTCTTATTAGGTACTTATACTCTGACAATCACAGCACTACAGCATGGGGACAGTGTACTGTGCATGACTCACTCTGCTCAAGCCAGGCAGGGAAGGCTTCTCCATAGAGGAGACATCGACCCTGGGTCTAGGGGAATAAATAGAGGTCAGTCAGGTAATAAAGAGTAACTGGTCAAATGACAGAGGACCTGTTTTTCTAAAGAGCAATTTGGAGCAAAAGACCAATAGTTCTCAGAAATAAGGAAGCTAGCACCCTGAATATTGTGGATGACAAGGAACACAGCCAGGTCCCCTTTGGATGGGTGGCGTTCACTTCAGCAATGTAGGCGGAGTTTATGACTAGCCAACAGGACATTTCTGGCTACCTGGGACAACTGTTAAACGGAGTTTGCCAGTGCTAAAGTGCCTCTTCTCACCCTTTGCCACGCCCCTTAAGAATACTAGCTCTTATCTAGAAAGCTGGCCTTCCACCCCGTCCATCTGAGTCTTTGGAAAATCATGATGTTCCATCCGTGTTCAGCTCTATTTGGCATAGCGGCAGCAGCATCTCAGCTCTCGTTTACTGAGCGTTGGGCCAAGTTTAAAAGAGAACTGAAAACGACATAATAATATAATGTCACTCCCACTTCACAGATGAGGAAACTGAGGCTCAGTTGGCATACGGTGTAGCCAGACTGAACCCAGGTAAGAAGGGCACCAAATCCTGTTCTCTTACCCAGAAGCTCTGCTGACTCTCCACCCCAAGCCTCACCACACACTGTGCTGTTCTCTCTCCCCTGAACACTCTGTTATGACATTCCTAAGTAGGGTTTCTTCATGTACGTCCTCACCTCCCCCAGCATGGTGCCCAGCACATGCTAGGTGCTCAGGAAACGTCTGTTTAATGATTAAAGGAAAGAGCCCTTCTTGTGTCAAGGAATCCTGGCCCTAATAAGGTCTGGTCTCCCCATCCCATTTGAACTATGATGTGAGGAATGGCACCCAGAGCCCTGCCCGCCCCCCACCCCCCAAACATCAGCCCTACTGCATGGCGGTCCATCCATTACACCTTCATTATTTATGTCTGAAAGTGTTCTTTTTATTTTTTCCTTTGAAATGAAAATATCCCATCAGGGAGTTATCAGAAATATCAGCACAAGGTAGTGGTCAGGAGTACAGATGCTGGAGTCAAATCCTCTGGGTTTAAATCCCAGCTTGGCCACATCCTAACTGTGTGGCCTTGGGTAAGTTAGTTAACCTCTCCCTGCCTTGTTTTCCTTATTGGTAAAATAGGGATAATAAGATCTACTTAGTAGAGGTGTTATGGAGATTAAACGAATCGTTGTGTATAAAGTGCTTAGAACAGTGCCCAGCACACTTAAGTGTGTGTTGAAAACATAAATCAGGCAGGGATTAGATGGAAACCAGCAGAGAGTCAGAATGAGGTTCCATATGAGCGGATAAAAGGAAGGAAAGGGGGCGGGGGGATGAGGGGGGAGGAGTTGTCTGAAACAAAAAGTGTGCCACCTTTATAATCTAGTCAAGGCTGCCCCTGACTGTTGCATGGCTCTTGGAAAGGTCCCAGCCCTCAGAAAGGTCCCCCTTCTGTCTGTGCCCCCTGAAGTCAGACCGGAGCTGGGTGGGGAGGTAGGAGAGCAGCCCCACAGAGGATGCTGGCGCACAGAGGTCTGTGGACATCCTGCGCTCTCTCTGTGGGGTCCAGTCTCCTGGGCCCAGAGGCCCTGGAGAGCCTCCCAGAGAAGCTCCCAGCCCCTAGTCTGTCCCCAGGACTACCCCCCTCCTCACTGAATCCTGAGCCCTGGCCCAGCCTAGAACACTCAGTCATTTCCCTCCAACTGGGGTCGAAGAAGAGCCCAAACTTTGGAGTCAACTAAACTTGGGTTCAAATACCAGCTCCGCAACAGTATGTTTTTGACTTTGAGTAAGTAACTACCCTCTCTGAGTCTCAGTTTCTTCATCTTTAGAATAGGGGTGCAGTAATAAAGTCCACCTCCATGGGATTTTGTGAAAACGAAATTAAATAGCAAAGGTAAATCTTGGAGTATGAGCCTGGAGCATCACAGAAGCTCTGTGAAGATTCGCTGAATGAATGATCACACAGAACAGAGTCTTGGATTCATACGGCTCATGGCCTCCACCATTCCATTTAGAGAGGAGACCACAGCACCAGATCACTTTCCCTTTCAACCTTGCCAAGGCCGCTCCAGGCAGTCCGGGGCTATTTACCTAAGGGATGGGAAGACTGGGGAGAGCTCCAAGATCCCACCCACCCACCCAAGAACAAGGCTGAGAGCTCAGCGGGTGACTGGGAGAGATTTGAAGTTTCAAAGAAAATCAAGATCTGTTAATGAAAGATCAGGAAAAGCAAAAGCCTAAATTAGTCCCCATGCTTTGTTAAATCTGGAAGTCACATTTAGTAAAACACTAGTGATTAAAGAGGGGATCCTTTTTTACTTTCTCTTTTTTAAACCCTCAAGCATCATTCAGCTTTTGCACTTGCAGAATAAACCCACCATCCTTCTAGCTTCCCGGAGGCCCCAGATGACACGGGGTAGGCCAATGATTTGCTCGCCAAGGGAAGCCGATGTTCCCAAAGGGGGAGAAAAAGGCGTGTGATTTACATGGCTTAATATACTCATTAAAGGTTTAATTGGAGTCACTTTGCCACTGATCCTCCAACAGCCCCCTTTTCTCCCCATTTAATTAGCAGAGTAACCTTTAGCTTCACAACTCATAAAGAAAGCCAAGTATAAAAGAGGGGGCTCTATCCGCTTCTCCGTCCTGATCCTACCAGGCAGCTTAAAACCCCAGTGGGACTCACAGGCTCTGGGGCAGGTGCCTGTCTTCAGTTTAAAGTATTCATATCCTCAGAAAAAAGGGGCTGCAGAGTCTGAGTCAGCCAGGCCCAGATTCAAATCACTAGCTGTGACCTTGGGCAAGACCGTCTCTTCAGCCTCAGTTCCCTTATCTGTAAAATAGGGATAATAATTAAACGGATAATTCACAGGGTTGAGTTTCAAATGATTGCAACATTTGTACGGAACTGAAGCACAGTGCCTGGCACGTGGTACGTGGTAAGCGCCCAGTAAAAGTTTGCAGTTTGCTCTTATCGCTAAAGTCACAGCTATGGAGTGTAATGAGTTTTGGGGTAGCAAGAACCAGACTGCCAAGGGACTTCCCAAACACTGATAAATTGTCATTTTGCCTGAAGGAGTCAGCAAACAGTTTCTGGGAAACGACATACAATATTTCTAGCAAAATTTATTTGGAGTGACTACACACAATCACCCCTACTTAATCAGGGTTCAGAATATTTTAGCTGCTTGCCATGATCTCAACTGGTCAGCTGTCCCTCTCCCAACCTCCCCCCTTTCTGCCCTTCTCCTGCTGGCTTGCAACATGAAATATAAATAATTAATGCTATTCAATTACCTAAGCCAAAAATAAACAAAGCTTCAAGGGTGTATTGGATTTCCACACAAATCCACCATCAGGAAGACTACATTCCACGCGCAGGTGTCTGTATCCCAAAAGCCATTTATGATGGGACCACTCAGTGGGTACTAGGGTTAGTTAAAGCTCGCTTCATTACGGTGAGGTCGGGGCAGATGGTAACTGACGGCACTGGGTTGTTTTCATAGTGAAATGTGCACAGAGCCCCAGGTCAGCGCCGTGATAAATGGGCTTGCCGACAATTTGCTGGGAGCACGCATCTTGGGGGACTCCTGAGGTCATGAAATGTCTGCTGTTAAGCTACACAATTTTCTTTACTTATCAGTCCCAACCACATCGCAGACACATATTTGCACAATGAAACAAAGGAGGACATGCATTATCAGGCCCCAGCCACGAACGGGAGAGGCACTCAGCCGGCCAGCGCTGATTGGACAAAGCCCGGGACACGCTGAATGCCAAGTGCAGAAAGGAAGGGAGGCTGGAGATTTCGTTTTCAAGTGGCAAGTTGGAAGGGGGAGCGGGTGGGGGCTGTGGGTGGGTGGGGTGTTCTCTAAAGAGCACAAGTCCCAAGGGCTGAAGTCATCTATCACCACCACAGCCTTAGCGGCTGGCTCCGTCCTCCACATGGCAGCACAGGGATCTCCCCAGAATGCAGATCTGATGTTTGCAACCATCCCATGGCTCCCTGTCATCCACAGGACAAAGCCCAAACTCCTCAGCATGCCTGCAAACCCTTCCATGCTTGGACCCTGCTTACATATCTCCCCCAACTCCTCCACCCTACTCCATATTCTTGCCATCCTTCATTCATTCAGATGCCTGCAGGCCTTTGTACATGCCATTTTCTATCTGGCAATACTCTCTTCTCCACTCCTTTAACTGGCTAACTCCTAGTTGCCTTTTATGTCTCAGATGAGACTGGCTTCCTCCAGGAAGGCTTCCCTGACCACCATCAAATTGGAATTTTGTGCTCCTCGTCAGCCTCTCACAGCACAGCCCTGTTCAGCTGTACTGTTAATGTCTCATTACTTGTCTCTAGACTATCAGCTCCACTGGGGCAGGGGCTGCTGTGTGTGTGGTATTTCCAGTACCCTGCACCATGCTCGGCACAGAGTAGACGCCCGAGACTGTCTATAAAATGAATGAGTAAGCGTGCAGAGAAAGAACCTGCACACTGGCGGGAGCCAGTAGTCCTAAGGGACTCCTAAGGGCTAAGTCCTAAGGAGTCCTAAGGGCTCCTAAGGGAGCCACACGTCCCGTCAAGGTAAGGTCAGGACCTCCAACTCCTCCACCGCCCCCACCGCCCAGAGCCTCCACCTGGCACTGGGAGACAGAGATCAAATGAGTTACCAAAGCTGAAGACCAGAGAGGACATCAGAAACCAAATCCCTAGGAAGGAGCTTAGAAGTTACTCCCAAATAGGGGAGCAGAGGAAGATATGGAATTTGGTGTGTGAAGCAGAAGTTTGGGGCCAGAGAGATGAGACAGGGTGCCAGAGAATCAGGAGCAGATTGGCAAAGAGGTGATTTCAAGGAATTTCCTAAAACAGTCATGAGCACATGCTTCTCCTCTTATGGGTATGTTTTAAAGGCCGGGAACAAATCAGACCCTCTTGGCTATAGGGTGATTGGGCAAGTGAGGCCCAGATCCTCTACAGGGCAGTGGTGACAAGTAGAGATTTCAAGAGAAAAATAGGCTTGGTTAATTGCAAAAAAAGGAGGAGGAGGGGGAGGGGAGAGGGAGGGGGAAGAGGAGGGGGAGTAGGGGAGGGGAGGGGGAGGGGAGGAGGGAGGGGGAGGGGAGGAGGGGAGGGGGGAGGAGGAAGAGGAGGAGGAGAAGGAGAAGAAGAAGAAGAAGAAGAAGCCTGGGTGAAGGGAAATAGGAGACCCCCAGTGACACGAGCCCATCCTGCGGGAATGGCTAGTTCCAGGGGCCAGCTGTAGAAGTAGCAGGTAGCATCTGAGCAGGCCAGCCTGGAGAAGACAGACCTGTAGCCTCTGTTCTGCCTGCTCTGTGACTTAGGACGAGCGGTCGGCTGTCTCTGTCTCCCTTTTCCTCTTTGGGAAAATGATGCTTTCCCCCATTCTTACCATTGAATCTTCCCACACCCTGTTAGACTCTCCCCTCATTTAGCCGATGAGGAAACTGAGGATCAGAAGAATAGAGTCACCTGTCCTAGCTCACCTAGCTAGTGGGTGACCACGCTCAGAGTCAAATCTGATGAGTCCAAGTTGTGCCCTCCCCCAAGCCCTGCAGGCTGCCAGGTGGCCCCAGCTTCCCCCAGCTGCAAAGCAAGAACACAGAAGGCGAGCTAGCTTGGGTTGACGGCCAGAAGTTTGCAAAATGTGTTCCACCTCTGCCTACCCCACCAAGCACCTGATAGCTCTTTCCTGGGATTTCTTTGCACCCATTACCAAACTGCATATCCCACCCCATCCCCCAATGCTGCGCTTCTCCTACTCTGTTCCAGTGGCCCCATCTTGTTTATCTAGTAAGCAATCCCTACCTGGGTAATTATGGCATCCCTCTGAGATAACCCTTTTGCATTTTTAAAAGGTTCTTTTTGGAGACCCAATGCCTTCACCCAAAGGTCTAATACAAATAGAGAAAATGTCAATGTTCCCTGATGCCCCACTCTACGCTGGGCACGGGCACCGATATTACAAAGCAAGTACTGCCAATCGCATTTTATGCATGAGGCGACTGAGGCCTGGAAAGGTTTAATACCACATTCAATGCCACAGGGAGAAAGTGGCGAAGTAAAGCTTCTAGCCTAGGCCTGTCTGTGTCTCACACACAGCTTCTTCCACTGGATCAAGGTGTTTTCAAGCACCTGTGGGTATGCGGTGGCAGGGGCGGTGTGGCATGGTTTGCTGGTGGTGTGCAGAGGGAAGGGTTTTCAGGACAAACAAACCTTTTGATAGCCTTCACATCACTCCTTCACATAGCGGGAAATACAGCCCTGACTGCAGAAAGATCTCTGTGGAGAGCAGAAGCAACCACTACAAAAGGGAAGGGATCATTTATCACAGAGAGGGAGCCGGAGACCCAGGTGGGAAGGAAGAAGGGGAGGGGGTCAGCCCAACGTCAGAATTTGGGTGAAAAACTATTAATATCCTGGCAGGCACCTCCCAAACATCTGCTTCCCTATTTATTTGGGAGGACCCGGTGGTCTCAGACCAGCAGTCTTCAGCATACATGTCAATGAGTATTTTTCTCCTTATTCATAAACATTCAGAGGCATCAGGATTCTGGACTCTTCTAGGACAGTAAATACCAACTCCTATCTTCCAGGGACAAGAGACAAAAATATCTAGGATGGAAAAGTCAGCTGCCTTTTGCCTCTGTCCTTGGTCCACACTCCTTGTCCACTGCCCTGGATAACCGGAGCTCCAGGATGGTGCAGAGAGGGGAGGGAAGGCTCAACGATGGGTCTTCGAAGACCCAACAGACAGCATTTCCAAGTTAAAACTTTAAAAAAGAAAGAAAAAAGTCATTTCACCCTCTGTTCTCTGATTCCCTGCTGAATAGGAGTGTGGGTTTAAAATTTAATCATGAATTCATTGGAAGGAAATAAATCATGAAGCAAATGTTTAAAGTGCAAAATTGCTGAGTTCTTGGGTTGTGATCACTCGATTTAGCATAAAAACTAAGAGGTAGCGTTTTCCAAGAGCGGAGACAAAGACGCATTTAAAATTCTTTTAAATGACAGATGCCATTGATTTTTTAAAAAATAATCTGATTTGCAATGCAGTGTACAACATAAAAATGTCTCACTGTTCTAGACCTAGGCTTCAAGCTGCAGAAATTGTACCTATAATAGCACCCACAAGAAAGCTGGAAGTTTCTTTCTCACTATTGGCCTTAGGGGCTCAGGCGACTGAATTCTGGTTTTTCCCTCCCACAATTCAATTCAGGAGGTAATGCTGATTCCAGTAAGGCACTGGTGAGACCCATGGAAAGAGGGGAACTTGCAGGCAGTGAAGGAGACTGTGGGTGCAATCAGCTCTGCCCCCTGTTGCCAGTTCAGGCCTCCCTCCTTTTTCAGTAGGGTCACTCCCTGAACTCCTCACTTGACGCCCCTCCCCTCCAGTAAATTCTCAAGCTCGAGTTATCTTTGTCGGACGACGCAATGCGACCACATCACTCCTGATTAAAACCCTTCCATGGTTCCCTGGCTCTCATGAAGAAAGCTCAATCGCTTGGCAGAGCTTATGCCTCGGCCCTGGGCAGTCGGGCCCCCCAGCCTCTCTGTCTTCCTTCCGACTCATGCTCAAAGTCTCCACTTGTCTTCACAAGGTCCAGTGGCAACTGGCCAGCCCTTTGCCCGGTCTCCTCCCACACTCCCCTTGCTCACTCCTCAAACTGGCCTCTTTGCTCTGTCTCCAACAGGTCCAGCCTGCTCCTAACTCAGGGCCTTTGCACATGACTATTTCTCTACCTGGACCCATCAATGTCTCCTTAGAGAGTCCCATGTTTCCTCCTTCACTTCCTTCAGGCTCTGTACAAGTGTCACTTACCAGAGAGGCCTTCCCTGACCGCCCCATCTCAAATAACACTCCTTGCCCTAACCACAAACCCTATATCCCTTACTTTGCTTTGGTTTTCCGCATAGTGTTTCTGGCCACCTGACACATGACATCCACATCTGTTTATTGTTTGTCTTCCCATGCTAGAATAGAAGCCTCATGTCCAATTTGTTCTCTGCACTATCAGTGCACAGAACAGCACCTAGCATAAGTATTGTTCGTGCTCAATGGATACTAATAAACTGAATTAAATGGGTGAATGGCACCCTGATGTTTGCTGCCTTCCAAACATATAGCTGCCGCTGCCGCCTCTCTATCTTTGAACATGTTGTTCCGTTCATGTGGAATGCCCTTCCTCCCATTTCTACCATGAGGCTAACCCCAGCTTTTCTTTTAACGTCCCTTCTCTGGGAACTTCCTTGTCCCTGCACCTTGGGCCCCGGCCTGGCGAGGGTGCCAGCTCTATGCCCCACGGCAGTTCCTTGTACCGCACCAGCGTGGGATTGTTAATGCACTTCTCTATCTGCCCTAGGAGATGCTGAGCTCCCCGTGGAAGAGGTGTGTTGTTTTTTCTTAAGCACCAACTATATCTTAAGTACCCAGCAAGGGCCTGGCAGATAGTAAATACTCCGTAAATGTTTGCTGAAATTAGCAAGTAAATGATCATTATAGCTGGTGTCTATTGAGCATTTACTATTTGCCCGTCACTGTTCTAAGCACTTTGCAGAGATTAACTCATCATCTTTTTATCAACCCTATAAGGCAGGTGCTAATATAACTCCATATTTCAGGTAAACAGAGGCACAGAGAGGTTAGCTAAGTTGTCCCAAATTCACACAATTTAAGTGGCTGAAGTGGGGTTTGAAGCCAGCTCTGGAGCCTGGGCTCTTAACCACCACCCCCTATTGCCTTAGTAATGAATAAATGGGGGAGTGGCATGAATGTTGGACCTGAAATAATGTCCTTTTTCTCTCCTTTTCTTTCTTTCCTCTATGCTCCCTCTGTTATTCGTACTCTCTCCTGTTTCCTTATAAACACCCACATGTTCAATTAACATATACTTATTGAGAAATTACAATGTGCCAAGGCACAGCACTGAGGGATGGAGGTAACTACAGGAAGTGATGGTCTCATGGAGCTTTTGTCCAGGAGGGAGACAGATACTACACACAACACATGAGCACACAGAGACAAATGATAATAAGGGCTACTCATGCATTCATTCATTCAGTTACCCAATAAATGTCTATTGATGGCTTACTATATGTCAGGACCCATTCTAGGTACTGAGGATGAAGCAGTATCTATTTGCACCCAAACAGACCAAAGATAAATAAGCAAACAAATAAACAGTCAAGATAGTTTCAAAGTCCTATAAATTATATTATAGGCACAATGAAGGAGGAAAAAAAACCCAGAAAAAACATGCAAAAAGCTATGAAAGCATATTGCAGGGGATTCTGATCTCAACACACAGCGATGGAAACCAATACTTATAAAGTGCTTACTGTGTTTCAAGCCCCAAGCTCTAAGTAGATCAGTCTGTTTAATATTCACAACAAGTCTGTGTTATCTTCACTTTGAACATGAGGACATTTTAGGCACAGAAAGAGAAATAACTTGCTCAAGGTGAAACCAATAATAAGTAGCAAAACTAGGCTATGAACCAAGGCACCCTGGCTCTAGAGTCTACACTCCTCCATACCTGAGTTCACACCTTCTACCACCTGGAGAGGTGGTAGTGGGATGAGGTATCAGGAGCTGTGTGACCCTAGGCGGGCCACCACCTCCTTGGGCTTCAGCGTTCTGGAGTGAAAAACAAGACTACTGGACTAGATCAGAGCCCGACAGTCTGATGTCCGGGGTGAAGGACCCTCAGAAATCATGTGAAGAATTTTGTGTGCATGTGAATATGACCATGTTTCTTAAGTGTGGCACCATAGGTTAAATTTTCAGAGTGATCTGTGGCCTCCTAAAAGTGCATTAAATCCTTCCTTCTAGAATGTAGTGTTCCATGAAATATACCAAGAAACATACCTTGTGTACTTCTGTATAGTGTATACATGCCCACTCTCAGAAGAACCCAAACGTCTACAATACTTTCTGTCCAGAAGATGAACTGAGTCAATCTTAAACAGTTTTCCCTGCATCTTCCCGACTGCCCTTGCTTCCTTTGAATTGTGATCACTCCTCCTTCACCTGCATCCTTCTGTACATTGAAGACCCAGACGCAACCCTCCCCGGCCCTAATGTTATTAAGGACAAATAAAGCGGAGCTGCACAGTTGTGATTTCATAAACGTGCCCTGTAAATCTGAGAGTGAAACGTTTTATTAGGTGGGAAATGCCATACGTAAGTTATTTATTTGCCCATCAAAACGTGAATAAAACAACTTCATTGTATAAGGATACAGTTTGATTCCATGGCTGTCAACTCATGGCTACCAGCAGTGGGATTTGGTTTTGTCTTTTTATTTTATATTTATATCTGAAAGAAAAATAAATTCAGCCATTCAATGCTCAGGTCTTAAGTCACTTAACATTATAAACACCCTTCAATAATGCATTAACATATAAAATATATTCTTAAAGACAAACAGAAAGAATTAATATTTTATGAGCTACAACCCACAAATGTCTTTAGAAGCATTGATTGCTTCCTAAATCCATTAGGCTCTATTTTGATCTCCAGTGGCTGGAGACAGTCTGCTCTGTGGTAGGAATTATTTTGGCAGCACAATAATTTAGAGATGGCCAATGTTTTGATGACCTTCAGCTTCTGACACTGAGTGCTAAAGTAGGTCTAATAAGAACACACAGCTCCTGGCACACCCCTGTGTATTGTCATGATTATATGTTAGCTGGTCAAAGGAGAACTACTCTTTTGTGATGAAATCTGATTAACCAGGCATCAGGCTGATCCAACTAACCCACCAAAAGGTCGGGTTGGAGCTCTTTTCCATCAAGGTGATAATAATGGTTATCATGGTAGCAGCTGTCGTTTATGCAATGGGTGACGTGTATCCTACATACCCTAGGGGGCACCATTCACACCGTAGGCTGCAAGATGACAGTGGAATGTCTGGAAGAAGAGGTCCCTTCTCCTAATTCTAACTCTCACAGAACCACTATATAAGCTAGTGGCAGCCTCATCCTCCAATGACCTGCGAGCTAGGGGTCATATCCCCCTTCTACGTATGAGGAGATGGACTTAGGCAGGTTACTGACTGACTTACAGCCACACAGGTAGCCAGGGTTGATGCTGAGATTCAAACCCAGCTCACCTGGCTTCAAATCCTGCCCTACCCTGGACAACATACTAGTTGGCTGGTAAGAGGGACCAATATGACTCCAGGAGACTGAAGGAAGATAGCAGCTGGAACAGATGGGAAAGCCAGGGCATTCCTTCCTTGTCACCCAGATGGAAGCTTTGGAGCAAACACAGCCCCTCAGCAGAAGCTCCATCTGGAACATGACGAGGAGATCTCCATGACTTTATGAAAATAACTCACCTCCTTCTTCCTTGTGATTTCTTAAGACTCACGGTCCACCAGATTCTCCAAAGCTCTTACTGAATTAAACCCTAGCTTATAATGTTTGTCTCTTCTACAACAGGTCTCATGTAGAGAGCTCACCACTCTATATCGTGAATGTCTATTACATCTCCAACACCCCACAGGACTGGAAGTGCTTGGAGACAAGAACTTCTTCTGTACTTTCTCTAGCATAGTTGATGGATGATTTTAATGCGTTCAAAATTAACTGGATTTTCATTCCACTCTCTCACCTCTGGACAAGTCAGAACTAAACACAAAGGTGCCACCCTTCTCCAGGTCACCCATCCACACTCTGTCCATCTGGGTTCAGCCCAGCTCAAGGATCATCTTGAAGCCTTCCCTCTCCCCTCAGACTGTCTCACACCACAGGGTTCTTAAACATGCTCTCACATAAGCAGCTTTGTGTCTCCAAATGGATTAAAGAGTTCCTTGTGGGAGAGGTCTATTCTTGGAGAGTTGGAGGCGCATACATACGCCCATGATATGCACTGTTTAACCTCCCTCAGAAGTCCCATCACTTCCTCACTAGAGGAAAGCAAATAAAACCAACCAGCCCTAACTAACCCCTATAATGAACAAGGTACTGGTGCACATTAAATCCTTACGAAGTCTCTGAAAGTAGGGAGAAAGTATGCCCATGTTACAGATGAAAAGACTGACACCCAGAATTCTTCAGTAACTGGCCTACAGTTGAACAATTAACCAGGGGCAGATCTGGAACTTGAATCAAGTTCAGGTCTCTTTTTGCTTCCAAGACACCAGGCTGAATCCTGATCTAAAGCAAAATAATGGTCTCTTCCTTCAGACAGTTTCTTTTGAAGCCGCAGCAATTCCATTTCTAATAGCCAACAGCTGCTGAAGAAATGGTCCCATAATTACTCCCCAGAAACATCACTAGGTTTGTCTATTTATGCCAAGATCAGACCTCCAATTCAGACTTAAAACTGAAAGATGTCCAGTTGTTCTTGCTTTGCAGTTCAACGTTTTAAAAATCTCAGTCCTGCCTTCCATTCATAAGAAAACCCCGTCCATCGTAACTACGGGACTTCTCTAAGGCTGCTTGCCAACTGAAATGTTGTCCTAATTCCTCCTGGCCAAAGACCAATTAATCCTCCTAGAAACCCACTCGGAACATATGATGGAACCAAGACTCCGCATCGCTGAGTCCAATGAAACGTGGTCTTAAGGTGCTGCTGCCTCTGCAGGCGAAGCTCAAAGGCAGAGGCCTGAAAAGGATGGAAGAAGCAGACGCTGGGAAGGAACCATAATTTTCTAATGTCAGTCACACTGGGACACCTCTCTTTTTCTCTTCTTACCACACCGGCTGTTCTTTCTGTCTCCTTCACCAATGTTCTTCATCTTCCTGACATCTTAATGTTGGAGTGAGCACCCCAGAGATCAGTCCTCAGATCTCTTTTCCATCCACATTTCTTCCCAGTATTATGACTTTAAACACCATCTATTCTCTGATGATTTCCAAATGTATATATCAGGACGGGACTTCTCCTGTGAACCTCAGACTCATATGCAACCGCCCACTCAATGCCTCCACTTGTGGATCCCATAAGCATCTCACCGTTAATGTGTCCAACACCCAGTCTCCACATTTTCTTCTCCCCACACCTGCTTCTTCCACTGCCTTCCCCAGTTCATTAAATAGCAACTCCATTCTCCCACTGGCTCAGGCCAAAAGCTTTAGTCTTCCTTAACTCTTCACTTTCTCTCATAATCCAGAACTAATCCATCAGCAAAAATTGTTTGTTGTATATTCAGTGTATCCAGAATCGATCTACTTCTCTCCACCTCCGTGGCTACAGGCACGGTGCCAGTCACCCTCATGACCCACAGGGATCATCGCCGTCACCTTCTATCTGCTCATCCCCTCCTGCCCTCCCTCCCCTTCCAGCCATCGGCCACACAGAAGCCCCGAGCAAGGGGATCCTTTAACATGTAAGCCTGGTGTTATCCTTCCTCTGCTCAAAAGCCCCTACTGGGTTTTCATTTCCCTCAGTGTAAAAACGAAAGCTCTTATGGTCACCTGCGAGGCTCAAGCATCACTTCCCTCCCCCGACTCTTAGTCTACTTCACCGCATCACTCCCGGTTCATCCTTAGAAACGCCAGACACATTCTCCTCGCAAAGCCTTTGCACTTGCTGTTTTCTCATGTCCAGATAGCATGTTGCCTCGCTCCCTCACCTCAGGACTCTGCTGAAATGGGAACGTATCAGTGAGGTCCTCCCTGACCAGCCTGTGCAACATGCCATCAACACCCTGTCGCCGTATTTCTATTCTCTGTACTCGACTTTATTTTTATTCATACACTTATAACCATCTGACGTGTTCCATGTTTTACTCATTTGATGTTCATTATTTTGATGCTCTCCTCTCCTCAGCAGACTGTAAGCTCCAGCAGGACAGGACTTGTCTATGTCCACCAGGGCATCGCCAGTGCCTAGGACAGTGCCTGGTGCACAGGAGAGATGCAACAAGTCATTTTCCAATGAATGAATGGGAGAGAGGAAAATGCTCAGAGGCCCAGGAAACTAGCCAAGGATACCTCCCAGTCCCAAGTAGCCCCACGAGCTGTAGAAATGCCCAACATGCCACACTCCCGGCCCATCCATCCTGCGCCTCCTTCTCGTGATGAGCGGGATCTGGCCCTTCCCCTGGAGGCTGTCTTTAAAGTTGGCTATTTACCCTGAGGAATCTCCGGTCTTGTTACAGAACCCTCATCCATAGAGATTTCTTTGCAAAGAGGTGAAATGCTGCAATGGTGGTTCTTTGGAGCATGTGTGCCCCATGAGAGACATCCCTGGAGGCCTGAAGATTTAGTCGGTGGCTTCTGGGGGGAGAAATGACTCCTTCTCCCCATGGCTATGCCATTCCACCAGCGGAAAAGCTCAGTCACACCAGCGCAACGAGAAGTAAGTCAGCCTCGGGGGCCCTGGCTCTACGTGGCCAGCATCTGTGTTTACTACAGGGATGAATGGGAAGTAAAACAAAGGAAAGTGAGGCTAGGGTAGGGATATGGGAGAAGGTGGCCCTTTGGGATACCTCCCCAGCCTCCTGAACGCTAACTTGACCTGAATTCACAGCTGTCACTGTGGATTCCTCCCAGCACCCACCCTGATTTTCTCCGAACACACCCTTTGGATAACAGGCACAGCACCTTCCTGCCCCAACCTCAGAATGCTGCCTCACTGCAGACTGTTCTTCCACATCTGGACACAGGAATCTGTCATCTGAGAGCATTAAGCTGCTACTGAGAACTATTCATGAGACGTATTAAAATGGAAACGGCATCCAAGGGGTTGGCTGCACAAACGAAAGATCTTCTCCATACTCTGGCCACTGGGCCTGGGGCTCTTCTGGTGCTGGGAAGGGCAGCACCATGTATGGGGTAAAGGGCTAGCTGACTCTGGAGTCAGTCAGACCTGGTCGCAAGCTCAGCTCCACCACTGGCCCTGGGCATTTTAACCTCTCTGAGGCTCAGTTTCCTTACCGTAAATGGCGTCGGTCATAATACTTGCAGTTTAGGGTCGATGAAAGAAAGGGTCTGCCGTCTCATCCCAGCGGCACCCCGACCGCATCAGTCCATCCCCTCCTCACCCCCGCCCCACCGACACCAGAGGCGAGTAGCCTCCAAGGACAGGAGCCTTGTCACATCTCTCTGTGCTCCTTACCCGTGTACGCTACACCTGGCACAGAACAAGCCCGTTAACAAGGACTTCCTGAACTGCATGGAACTGAAAAATATCTGGGCTGAGGGGTAAAGCCAACCTCAGGGACTTGCAGGAGAGAAGGCAGCCTTCTGTGTTACTACCCAGAGAAATTACCATTCTGGTAATGTCAGGGTTGAAATAAAGAGCTGCTGACTGTCTCTCCAAGTTGGAATCTGACTTCTGAAGGTGGCAGGGAGTGCAGCGTGGGGAGAGGGAATTCTGATTTTTTCCTTGCAAAATTCATCACAGACACTCAGACTAAGACACAGGGGAAAACAGACCTGTGTTTTGACTTCTAATTTATCTTCTTAATATCCACTTCCCCACGCCCTGGACCAGGGCCAACGAGTCTCAAAGATCCCATTTCACCAGTGACCTTGAAAGTGTGATCCAACATCTCTTTTTGCAGTAATGAGATCTTTTAACCGAAAGTGACCATTTTATGAGGCTGATACACTACGAAAGAGCCAATAGGCAAACTGAAGCTCGGGGTTATTAAAGCCCTGGGAGAAATCAATATGCTCTGAAGCCAGCCTCCAGCTGTGACTTAAGCAACAGTGACCTGGGGTTCAGGAAAGGTGTTTGCCAGAGGCTGAGGCTGTGTCCAAAAGCGCTGTTCATTCACCCACCAACTATGATCCTGTCTGTGAGTGAAGGAGAGGGTCCAAATCCTCCTTCCCTGGTGGGAGCAGGGGTGTCAGAGGGGGCCGAGGCAGGCTCCTGCACAGGATAGGGAGCTGAGACTAGTAGGGTACCTCTTTATCCCCAAACTGGATCTAGCCAGAATTAAGGGGCAGGGTAAAGCTGAGCGTCAAAAGGGAAATGGGGTTTCAGTAAGCTAGGGAAGGACTCCCAGAAGGTTGGAGAATGGAGGCAGGGGTTGGAATTTCAGGGAAAGGAAAGCAGAGGGGTGAGTGGAGCACGGAGGGGGCTCGGAGGAAGGACAAGCCAGCACAAAAGCAAGGCTAGCTTCACAGAGTCACCAGGGTGGCAGAAGCACGATGCATGGGAAAGCCAGCTGTGTTTAAAGGGACAGAGACTGGCCTACAGAAGGGGAAACCAGCAGTGCCATCCCCCAGGCTTGCTTCTTCAAAAGCCAACCCTCTAGGCATCACGGAGCTTCTGGGACACAAGTGATGCAGTCGGCACCTCCTACACATCTCCCAGACGGAGGATGCCGAGGAGAGTCAGGAAATAGAGCAGTACTGACAAAGTGGATGCAGCCCGAAGACAGGTCCCTCTCTCACCACTAGCCCTATTCCCATCACACAGAGGCACAGATATTGTCCTTTCTTTTTCTCTCCCTCCCCCACTCCCACGGCAGCCCAGCCTGCGTATCAGAGCTATACGGGCCCATGCATAGTGTATATAGTCCAGTCCTCCCATTTTACAGATGGGCAAACTGAGTCCCAGAATGAAAATGTACCTTGCCCAGTCATATAGAGAGGGAGCAGCCAGGCTAAGACTAGACCTCAGGTCTCCTGACTTGTAGTAGCCCACTGATCTTTCTTTAGTGACTTATAATTCAGAGGCAATTTTGATTCAAGGTGCAATTTTAATCTATTTTTTATCATATAATCAATGCTTGCTTGTTGTAACAAATTTAAATTAAATATGCATGCAGAAATAATAGTAAAACGTAGAAATGATGAGCTCCCCCACCCACCCACAAACACACACCAGAGGTAACCATTCCACATGTGAGAGGCCAGGAGTTTACAGCCCCCTTTCAGAAGGCAGGAACGCCAATACACACACACACACACACACACACACACACACACACACACACACACACACACACACACACACACACACACAC
>NW_020837958.1:26647913-26703430 GCF_003676395.1 Aethalodelphis obliquidens
CACACACACACACACACACACACACACACACACACACACACACACACCTCAGATAAGCCAATCTTGTCCACAACAGCCCTGCCAAGTAGTCAGTAAGTCTTGACTTATAATACCTCCAATACCAAGAGAGATCGTTACCTCTGGAAGCATCCTGTCCACTTTTCCATAGCTCTAGTGGTCAGAAATTTCCTCCTTTAATTGAGCAGAAACTTGTCTACCCATAGCCCTAGTTTAACCCTTTTGACAACCCCAAACATATCTGCTTCCTCTTTTTAGGGGGCCCTCAAGTATTTAAGAACAGGGCCCACAGCCCTCTGAGTCTTCTCATCACCATGCCAACCATTACTGGTTCTGTCAGTGGTATCTGAAGGACACAGTCAAGATCACCTGCCCCCGAGAAGGGACACACTGGCATAGAGTGGGGCTTGAGAATTGACACACAATGGTGCCTCCCACCAGGTGAGGTGCCCAGGGAAGGAGGAGCACAAGCTTCCTTCTGGAGACCCTATGACTATGTGGATCTCACAATGTGGGCACAGGTAAGCCCTGGATACAAGCAGAATGACAGGGATAGAGCCTTCTGAATAACACAGTATCTCTTCACAGAAAATGCACTAAGCAACACCCTCATAGGCTGTAGGTTATCGGTAATACATTACACATCAACCTAACACACACACCATTGGGGCCATGTCCTGGTCTCATGGGCAACATGCCCATGTTAGGCCTCCATGCTTCCCTGCTGTGAGATCTTGGGTAATAACAGTGGCTGTTCTGTCCAGAGCCCAGCACATGTAATGTGCTCAAATGTCAGCTAGCAGTATTAGTGGGTGCTTAAGAAACACCAGTTGTAGGGGAAAGTCATTCTCTCTCCCCTACACCCTCTAAGCTGCTGAGACTGGTTATTCATAATTACCAATATCACTTATTGGGAATTTATTAGGGGCATGCCAGGCAGAGCTGTGGGCACTTTACATGCATCATCCCAGCTAACCCTCACAAAACTCCAGGAGGTACTTTTACCCACTGTGCAGTTGAGGACACTCTCCACTCCTGCCTGAGATCAACTCAAAATTCTCCCAACTTAAAACTTTGTGGGGAACTGCAAAGCTGGGATCTGGGTGCCAGGGCTGGGACAGGTAGGAAATGAGACAGTTCTATTACAGGAGCATTCAGGGGTGAAGGGGCAGAGGAGGGGCAGAAACAGGATGGGACCAAAAAGGAGAGGCTGAAATAAAAACCAGAGCCATCGGTGTGCTGGCTTTGCCTCCAAACAACATCCAGAAACCCACGGCAGGCTCAATCCCCACCCCGCTGAGGGCTCCCTCCTGCCCTGAGCACAGGCTGGTCTGTCAGCTGGACCTTGGGGGCTCAGCTGTCTGCCCAGTGAGTCACAGGCTCATTTCTGCTCCTGCAGCAATGGTGCCTCCTGGACCAGGACCTGGGCAGACATACCTGCCTCTGAGGACAAAGGAGCTGCAGGCAGCTGCCCACCCATGTAGAGCGATGGCCTGAACCCTGTCTGGACCATGTCCACACACCAGACTCAGCCTAGGGTGGTCTTGTCAGAAGCAAGAATCCTCTCTCTGCCCCAGGTACCTGGCACAGGGGAGGTCCTCCCAGAATGACTGTGTGCTGAATGAATGAAGCACAGCAAGGCAGGTGCTGTCCATGGTAGCGAGGCTGGGCCTCTCAGGTGGGGGTGGGGCCTCTTCTTTCCTCCCAGGAATATGCCCCCTCGGGATTCACCTACACACAGGCAAACCCGCGGGCACATGCTCACAGCCTCACTCTTCTTCCCTGATCTCAAAGAACAGCACTGGAAGATTTCAAGATACTACTTGAACCCAAAGACACAGCAGCTGCCCACACCCCCAGAAGGTCATTGCAACCAGTCTGCCTTGCCATTTCAAAGACAGAAAGGCCTGCCTCAGACAAGCTGGGCTTCCTGCGTTTTGCCTTTACGGAGTTATGTACAGCTCATCCACACACCACAGGTTGCATCAAACCCTTTGCTATTACTCTCAGATAAAGGTGGCCTTCCTGAACACGGTCAACTGCCCTGGGTAGAGCATCCCTGCTGAACCCCCTACTTCCTAGCTCGAGGGCTCCATCCCAGCCACAATGAGCCTTTTTCAGGACCTCCTGCCTCCACGTCCTCTTGATACTGGGCTTTTGTCCATGCTGTTCCCTCTGCCTGGGCACTCCTTCCTCCTTCTTGACTCACCAACTTCTACTCTGCCTGCAGATTTCAGCTCAGGGAAGTCTCACCCCACCTTCTGCCTGGGGTGAATCTCCCCTTCCTGCCCACCAATGGCATCACGCCCCTGTCTGAATGTTCCATCTCATTGAGCCCCTATGTTTACTGTTCCCACTCGCATAGACTGTAAACTCGGTGAGGACAGGAGCCATGGCTACTTATGTTTATCTTTATGTCCGGAGAGTCCAGCATAGGGCCTGGAACACAGCAGGTGCTACAAAAATACTGGCGAATGGAATAAATGAATGAGCACCCTGGAAAGAGTCCCTCTAAACAATAATCCTTTGGGGGTTGTGGTTTTGTTTTTAAAACAAAGGTTTTATTTCCCGTTATAAAAGCAATATCTACATCTTAAAGAAAAACAGAAAGAAAGTGAAAAATACCCTCTTTCCCAGCACCCAAAGTTATCCTCAAACAGTAAAATCATGAGGTCCACTGCACAAAGCACCCAGAATGTTAGGAGACGCAGCTCCCTTCCTGGCTGTGATATGGCCAAGGGGAGGGGAACCGCGCTGGATAATTTAGAGTTACCTTCCAGAAGAGACCCAGGATGTATCCTTCGACCTCCCACCACCCACCCCAGAGTAAAGCAGGTCTTCAGTTTCACTGCCTCCAAAAATGCTCAGGGTTCACAGTCCAAATGGAAAGAGAAGTTCCTAACACAACAGTCTCCATGAGTTTCACACTTTCATAAGTGACATTTTACTTTTAAAAAAAACAAAAAAACCCAAAAAACTTAGGTTATAAATTCTTTTTAAAACAGAAGTAATAATATAGAGCAAAATGGCTCTCTATGCAGTACATTTTAAGTTTAAAACAAGCAAATTTCTACTGGGAAGAAAAATTACTAGGCATATAGGGGAGAGAAAAAGGAAAAAAAAAAATCCAAATTAAAAAGCCTGGAGGTAGCAGTCCAATTTCATTGCCTTCTTCCTCAGGTTTTTGTCTACAAAAGGTACTTTTCATTTCAAGGAGGATTACATTTTAATTTGACAGGTGATGGGATTTCCACTGCAAAATTAAAACACGTTTTGTCAGGTGTTTTTTTCAAAAATTGTATTTTATTGACACACATATAATTTCAGGCTACAGATACAGCCCATATTTTATAATCCCTGTAAACAGACAAAGGGATCCACACCTTCCCCTCTAAATCAATGGAGCATAACGAATGGGGTGGTGTGGAAGTGTTTTAAAGCTACAGAGCAGCCCGATGTAGTTAACAAGTGGAGAACAGAAGCTTCCAGGCCAAGCCAGCAGATGTTAGACACCTCCCAAAGTCCAAAGGGGACTGGACACAGTGACTTAAGGCCTGTCTGGCACCTTCATCCAAGGCCTTCTGGATGACAACCCGAGAAAGAAGAAACTGATGGTCTTAGTGCCATTCCCACAGCAGTGTGTACAGGGCAAAGCAAAATATTCCAGTGCCCACCTAATCAAGCCCCAAGTCCCTTTTCAAAGAGGAAAGAGGGACAGACAATCTGGGAAAGAAGGAAGGATGACCTCAGGCTGTAGATGTTAGATCCGTTTCCTCTAACAACTGGCACCACGTGTAGATGACGCTGAGTGACATCAGTGCCTTTTGCTAGCCTCTGAAGGAGCCACGCAGAGTCCTGCTAGCAAGAGTTCAAATCCCTGCTCTGGCAGTCACTGGGAATCTGAGCAAGTCATTTCACCTCTCAGAGCCTCAGCTGCTTCAGCTGCAAACTGGAAACGTGACCTGCTTCATATGGTTGCTGTGGTTGTACATTTGTGCCAGGCACTGTGCCCTGCTTTACTGCAAGATCACATTCAATCCTCACTACAGCCCTGATGGAGGAAATATGTGGTGGTTTTAAGCAGGGCTAAGGATTGTTTTCCACTCCTCCCATCAAAAGGTAGAGTCTAGGGGCTTCCCTGGTGGCGCAGTGGTTGAGAGTCCGCCTGCCGAGGCAGGGGACACGGGTTCCTGCCCCGGTCCGGGAAGATCCCACATGCCGTGGAGCGGCTGGGCCCGTGAGCCATGGCCGCCGACCCTGCGCGTCCGGAGCCTGTGCTCCGCAACGGGAGAGGCCACAACAGTGAGAAAGGTAGAGTCTAATTTCCCTCCCTTTTATATGGGCCAGCTGTCTAGACTCATGCCTAATGGATAGAATGTAGTAGAAGTGATGCAGAGTGAATTCTGAGGGTAGGTCATTAAATGAAATCCATCTTATGCCTGGTTCTCCCCCTCTCCTCGCCTCCCTCTCCCTCTCCCTCTCCCTCTCCCTCTCCCTCTCCCTCTCCCCCTCCCTCTCCCCCTCCCTCTGGATGCTTGCCCTTGCATCCAGCTACCATGTGGTAAGGAAGCCCAGGTCCCATGGAGAGGCTGCATGTAGCCCAACTAGACCCCTAGCTGACTACCAGCATCAACTACCACATACGTGAGTGAGTGAGTGAACGAACCTTCAGGTGATTCCAGCTTCAAGCCACACTAGTTGATACTGAATGGAGCAAAGAAAACTACCCCCACTGAACCCTGCCCAAAGAATAGATTTGTGGGACTTCCCTGGTGGTTCAGTGGTTAAGACTCCACGCTCCTAATGCAGGGGGCCCGGGTTCCATCCCCAGTCAGGTAACCAGATCTTGCATGCTGCAACTAAGTGCCCGCATGCCGCAACAAAGATCCCGTGTACCACAACTAAGACCTGGCACAGCCAAATAAATATTTTTTAAAAAAACCAAATAATAGATTTGTGAGCAAGATAAATGTGGTCATTCCTTTAAATTATTGTGTTGGGATGATTTGCTATGTAGTAACAGATTCCTGGAACAAATTCTTATTATATCCATTTAACAGATGAAAAATTGAGGCTTGGAGAGATGAAGTCACATGCCTCACACAGTGAGCAATTGGCTGTCAGGGCTTGAACCCAGCTGGCAAGGCTTATACCCATAACCACTATTCCTCCATCATCAACTCAAAGGTTTAGACAGAGAGAGTCTGATTAATCCTCAACTACCAGAAAACACGAATCCAGACTCTCTATTCCCTGAGCATTCTGGTCAAGAGTTTAATGTATTCCCTCCCTTACTATGATTTATAATCACGATTCTTTTGCTTCATTTAAGTATCATTTTCTTGGAGATGGAGATGGGGACACGGTGAGGGAACCAACATTTTATTAGCATCCCCTATGTGCAAAGCACTGTGCTAAGTATTGTCATTCATTATTCTAGACAAATAGAATAGATAAAAAAGAAAAGTTATAGTTAGATTGAACTCCAACTACAACACACAGTATAAAATCCCCCTCCCACCCTAGTTCTTGTTCCTCCCCCACTGCCCCAAACCCCACTGATAGGCCTCTATCACTTTCTTACTGTGAGGCCATTAGCAACACCTAAATTTAAAATCATCCCCCACTGTTTCTGCTACTTAAAGGCACAGAACTCTCTTCAGGACACACAGTAACAGTGAATGTCTTGTTCACTGTAAGGTCTTCCTCAAATTCAAGGGGTCATTATTATTTTTTGGAGTATAGTTGATTTACAACATCGTGTTAGTCTCAGGTGTACTGTACAGTGATTCAGATAGATATACATATACATATAGATTCTTTTTCAGATTCTTTTCCCTTGTAGGTTATTACAGAATATTGAGTACAGTTCAGGAGGTCCTTGTTAGTTATCTATTTTCTACATAGTAGTGTGTACATGTTAATCCCATCCCCCTAGAGAGAGATTTAATCTAAGGAACTGGCTCATGAGATTATGGAGGCTGGCAAGTCAAGGGGTCATTCTTAATGTCACTAGTAAAGGTTTAAGATACCTGAGAGCCTTTGAAATTCAGAGCCTCAAAATGTACTGAAGGACACTTAGGTTGCTTCCATGTCCTGGCTATTGTAAATAGAGCTGCAATGAACATTGTGGTACATGACTCTTTTTGAATTATGGTTTTCTCAGGGTATATGCCCAGTAGTGGGATTGCTGGGTCGTATGGTAGTTCTATTTTTAGTTTTTTAAGGAACCTCCATACTGTTCTCCATAGTGGTTGTATCAATTTACATTCCCACCAACAGTGCAAGAGGGTTCCCTTTTCTCCACACCCTCTCCAGCATTTATTGTTTGTAGATTTTTTGATGATGGCCATTCTGACCAGTGTGAGATGATATCTCTTTGTAGTTTTGATTCGCATTTCTCTAATGAGTAACGATGTTGAGCATTCTTTCATGTGTTTGTTGGCAATCTGTATATGAATGGATAAAGAAGATGTGGCACATATATACAATGGAATATTACTCAGCCATAAAAGGAAACGAAATTGAGTTATTTGTAGTGAGGTGGATGGACCTAGAGTCTGTCATACAGAGTGAAGTTAAGTCAGAAAGAGAAAAACAAATACCGTATGCTAACACATATATATGGAATCTAAAAAAAAGGGTCTTGAAGAACCTAGGGGCAAGACGGGAATAAAGACGCAGACTTACTAGAGAATGGACTTGAGGATACAGGGAGGGGGAAGGGTAAGCTGGGACGAAGTGAGAGAGTGGCATGGACATATATACACTACCAAATGTAAAACAGATAGCTAGTGGGAAGCAGCCGCATAGCACAGGGAGACCAGCTCCGTGCTTTGTGACCACCTAGAGGGGTGGGATAGGGAAGGTGGGAGGGAGGGAGACACAGAGGGAAGAGATATGGGGATATATGTATATGTATAACTGATATATCTTGTTATAAAGCAGAAACTAACACACCATTGTAAAGCAATTATACTCCCAATAAAGATGTTAAAAAAACTGCTGAAGGTTTAACGTGAGGATGGTGAGGAAGTTCCAGATGAGGACATTTCTTCTGCCAAAAGTGTACAGACGGAACAGGTAGGAACCAGGTTCAGGGCTTTGGGAACGGGTGAAATGGCAGCTGGGAAGGGACAGAGGTGAAATGCTGAGAAAAAGCTGACTAGGTGCTGAGTGCAAGGCAGGGGGATGAGCCAGAGACAACTTGGAAGAGACTCTCATAGGTGAGGTATGGAAGGGGTGCCTCCTTGGAAATGAGCTGTAATGAAGGCAAGAGGTGGGGTTTAATCAGAATGCAAGTGGGGCTGAAAGGAGGCAGTGTGTGCAGTGAGTCCTACCAAACAAAGGCCTGGGATACTGCGAAGCTGGTGAAATGCCAGCCCCACCACTTACTTAGCCTCTCCACCTCTCAGAGCCTTCATCCTCCAGAATGAGACTGGAGTAGCTTCTACATCTTAAGTAACTCTTTTCATAGGATCAGTTAAGATATGGCATGTAAGGATGACGCCTGGCAGCTGGCATGGAGTTAAGCACACAATGAATAGTGACCGCTCCTAAAACACCCCACTCGCTCCCACTTCAGGGCCTCTGGTACAGTTGCCTCCTTTTCCCCAGATCTTCCAGCTCCTTCTCAGTTTGTAGGGTCTGCTCGGAAGTCCTCTCCCTAGAGAACCTTCCCTCACCATTTCCCGGCCCTCCCTACCCACCCCTCACCCTGCTTGACCTTCCTCACAGCAGGCAAGCCAGAACCGTTGCTCATTTGTTCTCAATGATGAGACAATCCATCAGCCCAATCTCTCCACTCCCTGGATATTTGGTTTAATGCTTCGTTCCCCTCCTAACTGAAACTTCATGATTTATTTCTTTGTTTTACTTGGGTATTGCTTCTGTCCAGGGCTTTAACCAACTTGTTCACCCGGCATCCCCAGGGTTAGCACACAGTGGGAGCTCAATAAATGTTTGCAGAAGGGTGGAATTCATATTGACTATGATTTTGCAGGCAGGAAGCAGGATTAGGCATTTGGGGCAGATCTGGGAGCTACCCACCAAGGACCAAAAGCTGAGGCAGGGGGATGATGACCTCTTGCTTGGGGAGACTTGAGAGACAGAAAATTATGGCTTGAGCACCATCTATCATGAAAGGCCACAGAAAGGGGTTGGGGGAAATAGTCAAGAGGGCCAAAGCAGGATCATCATAGCCTCAGGCCACCGGCACCTGCACAGCTAAGCTCAGGAGAAAGGGGTGGCCATAGGGAGGACCCTGAGTGGGCTCTGAGCATCAGAAGGTTATCATTGAATGAGGCTCCATATGTAAATTGTCCCACAAATTTATGAGCCTGTACAAATAATTGTTTCCTGGAATGTTTGTACAAATGGTGCAGATTATGAAACTCTGACCAAAGGATAAAAATATCACATATGGCCAAGGTCACAGAGCAGCCTGGGTCGTTGAATAGAGGGCAGGGATTCTACCTCTGACCCTAGGCCACAGTTTTTCTTGTCTGACCAGCTCGCAGTTGAGAGGTGATGTGAGAACACCTCTGCTCGGAGCTTAGGCCTGTGGGCCGCGGCAGGAGGCTTTCAAGGAAGTTCAAGTGGCCCAGGCCAAACTGTTTATGCCACAGGAGCACAGATGAGATGTTTGGAAAGAACAAGCTTTGAAAACAATAAAGCACGAAAGCCTCAGAGTTCCATAAACATCTTTAAAGAAATACTGTGTGCCAGGCATTGCACTGGCCAGTTCCCGTATATCCGGGCATTTAACCCTTGCAACAGCTCTGTGAGACAGCTGTCCTGGATCTTCATGGTCCAGATGAGGAAACAGAGACTCAGAGAGGAAAAAGGATCTGCTTAGCATCACAGATCTGGTGGTGGGAGAACAAGATTCAAATCCAGACATTCTGAGTGCATATTCTGTGTCCTTTCTGATAGGTTGCAGCAGCCTCTGAAATGCAAAACACTGTAAAAGCACATTGCGCTGCCAATGTGCAACTCATCACGTGCAGGTGAGAGGGGAATGTGTTCATTTCACAGCTCCATCAGACTAAAGGCCCTGTCTTCATACTTTTAAACTCTCTGGAGTCTAGAGCCCTGCCTTGTGCATAGCAGCTATTTATCCAATGTTGGTGGAATTGACTAGCTGGTGGATTGATTGCAACCAAACAGCAGGCCATGTCACTGCTCACCCTCTTGTTCACGGATGATGAACAAGTCTATGAGATTTGCTTCCATCAGTTGAGGAAGGAGGCTGGTGTGTTCCTTGGCAGCAAACCAGAATGGCCGGGTAAAAAATGAGTCTGGCTCACAGTGGACAACTGAGGGCAGAGCAGAAAGAACATAGCTCTGGGGCTCAAAGGAACTGGGTTCAAATCCCAGTTGCATGGGCCAGTGCTGTGGCCTTGAATAAGGTATTTTTCCTTTCTGAACCTCGGCTTCCTCATCTATCAATGTGGATAATGCCACCTACCTATGGAGTTGTTGTAGGAATATATATAATAGATGTAAAGTCTGGGGCACATAGTAAGTTTTCAGTAAACTATGGCCATTTTGCATGTGAGGGCAATGACAGAATCATAAGAATTCATAGATTTTCTTTTGCCCTGTGTGTCCTACTACTAACATCTATTTCATCATAAGTCACAAGGAAAGTAGCTGTTTGCCAAATCCACCCACATCCACCCCACCGTCTACTCCTCAACTTCCCCCCAGCAGCAAACCCCAGCCATCTACAGTTCAATCTTTCCATGCAGATTACATTACAGGAGGTTTAGAGAAACAGATTCTCAGATGGAATATATATTACATGGGTGTTTTTAATACCTAGCAATTAAAATCTTCACAATGAGACAGAGAATCAACAGGCCAACTTTCAACATCTCCAATGAGGCTCAACCTCAAGGAAGACAGACTCAGGACTCAAGCTGTAGAGCTGGTTTTCCTAGGATGGGGAACAGCTGGAGAAAGGCAGCCTCTTGCAAGGTCTGGCAGAGATAAGCAATGTACTTGCGAGGAGAGTCACACATGTCCCATTACCCGGAAAACTCCAATATGCAATTTATAATCCAATGTTTTATAAAGTATTCTAAAACATATAAAGACTTAACACTTTACTGTATTTCTAAATTCCTTAATCCCTTTTCCTTCCCTTCCAAAGTTAGAAATTTCTGGCTTGGTATTTTCAAGGTTTCACCTCCCAGGAAGCTGGTGATGCTTTCCATCCTTGTCATTTATTTATTTCTTACATGCCTATCATGTGCATTAGAGTCATGTGAGGTTCTTGTGGAAGTGCAGATTCTGATTCAGCAGGTATGGGAAGGGGCCTGGGATTCTGCGTTTCTAACAAGCTCCCAGCTAATGCCATAGGTGCCGGTCACACACTTGGTGTGGAGAGGCACAAGGACGCTGGTGGGTGCCTACCGCCTGCCCAGGGTCCATCAAAGGGAGCCAAATGTTAGCAAGTTTTTCCTCTCCACTGAGCTTTTTCCCTAAGAATGGAGCTCTTAAATGAGGCTTGAATATTAAAGAAGTCTATTTAAATCAAATTACAGCCAAGAACAAGATTTAAAGCAAATGAACGACTTCTCAACAGTTACTCTGAAACAGTTTCACCCATCCTCACTGGCATTAGAAAGCCTCCTGTCCTCTATTCACAGTCTCTGGGACTCTCTGGGGCAAGTCCCCTAGCGTCCACCCCTTCCCTGGACAGGAGCCCCCGTGCTTTTCATGACCTCACAGCCTCACTCAACACCCACCGACTACCCAACCCCTCCCTGTCACTTCACGAGGGGAAGAAAATACTGTTCTGTTCCATGTGGTTGGCAAAAGTGGGAAGAGAAAGAAAATGTACCCTGGAGGGAAAGCTCTGTGGGGCTCAGAAGCTTCTCTTCACATCGCAGCTCCCAGTCTACGCTCCCACCTCGGCCATGGGCAGATCCTAAAACACGACAGGCTGCTCAGTCCCTAGGCCCTTCTCCTTGCAATGCCTCCCACCCTGGCCACCTCCCTTTCTTCTTCGCGTGGTCTGGTGCTCTAACTCACCCTCAAATCTCAGCTCCGGAGAGCTCTGGGACACTGAGCCAGCGCCTTCCCGACCGTCTGCCCCTCCTCCTTCAGCCACCACGTCCCGGAGCACCTAGCTGACCTGGATCGCAAATGCTTAAAGAATATCCAACAGGATAAGGAAGATTTTTAACTAGAAACACAATTTAGAAACATGAACGGATGAACCAGCCTTTTGTTCCCCAGAAAGGGCTTGCGTGCGTGCGTGCGTGTGTGTGTGTGTGTGTGTGTGTGTGTGTGTGTGTGTGCGCGCGCCCAGTAAGTAAGAAACTGAGAAAGTGATATCATTGAAACAATTTGCAATGGGACAAAAAAGGATATTTGGGGGATGAAGTGTGAGTTTCTGGTCCTGAATCAGGCAGTGACCACCTGTGTGGCCTTGGGAACCCACTCCCATCACCTCTCACACACCTTTGCCTACACTTCACCCCAAAGAAGGGCCTGCTGTCCTCCTACTGGGGGGGCAGCCTCCACTCACCTTCCCTTCTCTATTTTTCTTTCCTGTTTTTACTCCCAGTCCTTCGCATATCTGATTCTTTTCCAGGAAATTATTTCTGAGCACCATGCCCCTGCCCGTCACTTTTTTTATCCTTTACCTGCTGCCCTTTTGGGTCATGGAGATAACATCTCTAAGCCCCAAACTCTAAAACTAACACACTTCAGTTTTGCCAAGTCACATTTTCTCTCTACCAAACCAAGGTCAAAGTTACAGACAAATTTCCCTGGTGTTCTACTATGGCTCACTGAACACTGCTGAAAAATGCTGGAGGTTATTCTAAGAGCTGTGCCATCTCAGTCTCAAATTTGACAATACATGCTCCCCAGTGCCTCATGTTGTCTCTGAGAATCTCCTCAAGCACATCTTGTGACTCCACGAGATTGATTCAGATCCGACGGGCATTCACTGAACACCTATCACATGCCAAGCTATTTTTATTTATTTATTTATTTTATTTTATTTATTTAAGTATTTTGGCTGCGTTGGGTCTTCATTGCTGCGCGCGGTCTCTCCCTAGTTGCAGTGAGCGGGGGCTACTCCTCATTGTGGTGCTCAGGCTTCTCATTGCAGTGGCTTCCCTTGCTGCGGAGCGCAGGCTCCAGGCGCACGGGCTTCAGTAGTTGTGGCTTGCAGTTTCTACAGCGCAGGCTCAGTAGCTCTGGTGCACGGGCCTAGTTACTCCGCGGCATGTGGGATCTTCTCGGACCAGGGCTCGGACCCATGTCCTCCGCATTGGCAGGAGGATTCTTAACCACCGCGCCACCAGGGAAGCCCACCAAGTTTTTTTTTACATGATCCATTAAATCAATAATATGAGATAGGTATGATTATACCCATTCCACCCAGGAGAAAACAGAGGCTCAGAAAATTAAAGTCTGGGGACACTCCCAAGATCACATAGCTAGGACATCACAGGGCAATAATCCAACCCAGTCCCCTAACTTCAAACCCAGAGCTCTTTTCATTATAAAATGATATCAGTTTCTCACATCAGAACTGCTCCTTCTGTGTCACTGCACAGTGCCTGGTTCAATGCTAGGCACAAAAAATACTTGTTGAATGGATTTAACTTTTGCCTTTGGGCAAGTAAACAAAGCCACGTCAACTTATGGCTTAAAACTGTATTAATTTAACATAATTTTCTTATATTGAGAGATCAAAATGCAGCTATATTTAAAAAGAGATTGAGGGAAAAAGTTTCAGCAAATGAAACAAGATCATTATTAATACCATCCATTCCCATGCATTTCTTCTCAAAGAACTGGAATGCAGAGGCGAAAGGTAAGAGAATAAAAATTATCTCTTTCCTGTTGAAGCCAGGGCCAAGTGTGAAAAAAATGACATGCAAACAGAGGCACCTCAAAATTCTTATTTTTGGTGCAAAAACACATTTTTTTTCAGTTGTCAGATTTATTTTGAAATTGGATATAAGATAACACGGGTCTGAGAATCAAGAAAATATAGTAAATAACACTAGCTATATGGTGACTGACTTAACAAAGCTTCATTTCAAAAACTGTCTACATGCTCCTTGAAGGCATAAACTTTGTTCTACCCCTCACAATGTAATTACATAATTGCTGGATAAGTGCATGAATGAAGAAACGTATTTATCCAGAAACTATTTTATCACATAAATCAAATCATTTTGAACAGAATTTAAACTGATGCCATAATAGCAATGAACTGAGAATCCAGTTGTCCCATACCCTTATCAACTTTGGGAGTCATCAGACTTGTGTTTATTTCAGCCATTCTATTGGGTATGAAATGGTGTTTAATTGTGGCTTTAAATTGCATGTTCCTTACGACTAATGATGTGGAACTCCTTTTTATGGGCTGATTAGCCATTCCTAGATCTTCTTTTGTGAAATTCTTCTTCAAATCTTTTGCCCATTTTTTTACTGAGCTTTTTATTGTCAACTTTTAGAAAATCTTTATATATTGTGGATGGGAGTCCTTTGTCAGCCATATGCATTGTGAATACTTTCTCCCAGTGGCTCACTTATTCTTGCATAAGAATAAATGGTTCAGGGACTTTCCTGGTGGTGCAGTGGTTAAGAATCTCCTGCCAATGCAGGTGACATGGGTTCGAGCCCTGGTCCAGGAATATCCCACATGCCGCGGAGCAGCTAAGCCTGTGCGCCACACCTACTGAGCCCACCCTCTAGAGCCCACGAGCCACAACTACTGAGCCCACGTGCTACAACTACTGAAGCCGGTGCGCCTAGAACCTGTGCTCTGCAACAAGAGAAGCCACTGCAATGAGAAGCCCGCGCACCACAATGAAGAGTAGCCCCTGCTCGACGCAACTAGAGAAAGCCCGCGCGCAGCAACGAAGACCCAATGCAGCCAAAAATAAATAAATAAAACAAATTAAAAAAAAAAAAATGGTTCACTTATTCTTGCATAAGAATAAGTGGTTCACTTATTCTTGCAAAAGCATGTTTTTTACAAACCTGAAACAGACTCATTAAGTCCCTGGCTCCAGGGGTAAGAAAGCTCGTGGTGAGGGTACCAGCCCAGAGAAGCCTACTCCAGCAAGAGCTGCCATGCTGGATGCCTTGTTATATTAAGGCTGGGAGTTGGCAGCTTTCATCTTGTGGTCCTCAGTCTGTCCAGAGATGCTCTTATGCTCGGGGCACCTGGAGAGTGTCACGGGACACCTGGTCCTGTCAAGGACAGAATTCACATTAGCAGCAGAACTTTTACAGGGAAGGGCGGAGGGGAGATGTCCATGTGCTCGTGTGTCCATACAAATAATACCCATAATATTAAACATCCAACAACCAACACCCACCTAAACCACAAATGACAGCAACACAACCCTAGACTCGATAGTTCCCCGGGTCAACTCACATTTCTCTTCATCTCTCACACTGTCCAAGTCAACATGCACACACAGTGATCAGAGATGTTCGATGTCATGGCTAATGCAGGCAAAGCCAAAAAAAAAAAATGAGTTTATATAACTTAGTTTTTTCTCTTTACCTAAATAATTTCTTTTTAAGACTGAAAATCTAGAAAACACAGATACACAAAGGAAAAAAGAAACTCACAAACCCTACTCCCCAGAGATAAACATTTTAATATTTCAGGGTATATATCCTTTTACTCTTTTTCTTCTGTATACATATGCTTTTCTTTTTATTTTTCAAAATAGGTTCATGGAAGACATGCTATTTTACAATCTGCTTTCTCTACTCTTTTGCTGTGAATACTTTTTCATGTCACTGCATGGCCTTCTATTATGTATGTTTAATGGCTGGATGGCTGGACGGTTCTCAGTTGAATAGATGCACCACCGTTTATTTAACCAATTTCCTATTGTTGAAAATTTAGCTTGTTTCCAATTTTTCACTCAAATGCAATACTAGGGTAAACATTTTAATAGCTAAATGTGTGAGCATCCAAGATTATTTTCTTAGAATAAATTCCTAGAAGTGGAATTGCTGGGTTAAGAGCCGTGCAAACATTTCAGGTTTTGACACATAGTGGACAACTGCTCTCTCACTAAAAGGAAAAATCTTTAACATTTATGGAGCAAGTATGCAGCAGGGGCTGTGCTAGGGGCTTTAGCTGTATTACCTCTAACTCCTCGCAACAACCCAGCATGGGTGGTATTTCCTGGATTGCCCAGAAGAGGCCTCTGCAGCTTAGTAAGGTTGAGGTACAAGGCTACCAAGTGGTGAGCTGGGACAGGAACTCAGCTGGGTCTGACCCTAAAGCCTGTGTTGTTTCCAAACTTCACTTTCTTGGCCTCTGTTTACCGTGGCAGAGAAGTGGACTCAGGGACTTTTCAAGGGCTCTTTTTTAAGGCTCTGTATTATTGGTGGTGGAGAGAGCTGACGGCTATAATAATATCAATATCTGAGTGACTTAACCCAATAAATATGGTCTCTTGCTTGCCTTAAAGTCCCGTTTGGGGGCGAGGGGTTGGGGGCTTTGCTCCATGTATTCATTCAAATACCCAGGCTCCTTCCATCAGTGACCCTCCTTTAGGTCCTCTGGGGTCACAGATGGATTATTTTGAGGGCGGAACAAGGCTGTAAGGGGCGTACATCCCTTCTGTTCATATTCCACTTGCTAGAATTCATTGACGTGGCCACACTTCACTGCAAAGGAAGCAGGGACATGTAGCGAGGCTGTGAGCCCAGGAAGAAGAGAGCACAGATACCGGTGACTCTAGTAGGGTCTGTCACTGGGTTGAAGGCAACTGGGTTTTCCTACTAACCCTCAGTTAACTAGAAAAATCCAGAGATCCCTCACTCAGCCTAGTATAGAAGTTCAGGTAGGTATCTTAGAGTCAGACATCCTGTGTTCAATCCCAATTCTGCCCTCAAAAGCTGTGTGCCTTTGGGAGTAATGAGAGTAACAGCAGCTAACAGTTTTGAGTGTTCTCTGTACATGAGGTGGTATTGTAAATGGTTAAACACTTAAACTTCGGAATCACACTACCTAGGTTCAAGTTTTGGCTCTGTCAAGAAAGACAAATATCATGATATCCCTTATATGTGGAATCTTTTTTTTTTTTTGCAGTACGCGGGCCTCTCCCGTTGCGGAGCACAGGCTCTGGACACGCAGGCTCAGCGGCCATGGCTCACAGGCCCAGCCGCTCCGCAGCATGTGGGATCTTCCCAGACCGGGGCACGAACCCGTGTCCCCTGCATCAGCAGGTGGACTCTCAACCACTGCGCCACCAGGGAAGCCCTGGAATCTTAAAAAATGATACAAATGAACTTATTTACAAAACAGAAATAGAATCACAGACATAGAAAACAAACTTATGGTTACCAAAGGGGAAACGAGGGAAGGGATCAATTAGGAGTTTGGGATTAACATATACACACTGCTATGTGTAAAATAGATAACCAATAAGGACCTACTATAGAGCACAGGGAACTATACTCAATATCTTATAATAATCTATAGTGAAAAAAATCTAAAGAAGAATACACACATATATATGTATGTGTGTGTATATATATATATATCTGAATCACTGTGCTGTACACCTGAAACTAACATGACATTGTAAATCAACTATATATATATATATATATATATATATATATTTTTTTTTTTTTTTTTTTTTTTATTTTTGCAGTACACCGGCCTCTCACTGCTGTGGCCTCTCCCGTAGCGGAAGCACAGGCTCCGGACGCGCAGGCTCAGCAGCCATGGCTCACGGGCCCAGCCGCTCTGCGGCATGTGGGATCCTCCCGGACCGGGGCACGAACCCGTGTCCCCTGCATTGGCAGGCGGACTCTCAACCACTGCGCCACCAGGGAAGCCCCATAAATCAACTATATTTCAATAATTTTTTTTTTTAAGTTTTGGCTCTGTCACTTACGAGCTGTGTGATCTTGGGCATGCACTTAACCTTGCTGTGCTCCAGTTTCCTCATCTGTAAAATGAGGCTAATAATGGAACCTATATCCTATATCCTATACAGTTGTAAGGATTAAATGTGTTGTACCTATCAAAGGACTTAGCATGATGCCTGGCACAGAGCAAACCTAACCTAAATTTTAGCTACTATTGTTGGGATGGTGTGCCAGGCATTGTGCTAAGTGCTTTGAAGTTAATGGACTCCTTTGGGCCACAGTTTCCTCCCCTGTAAAGTGGAGAGAGAATCACTTGCCACAGGGCTGTTGCTGCAATGAGACGAAGCTAGTTATGGAAAGCAGAGCCAGCACCTGGCCGGAGTGAGCAGCTCCACAGACAGCAGGCACTGCGAGTCTCCCGCACAGGCTCTCGTTCAGCCAGGTCGGCACAACTGCCACCCCCCGTGCTGCTGTCAAAGGTCACGGGCGACAATTCCAGGCTCTCATTCAGGATGGGCCAAGAGGGAAAGAATTCTATAACCGGAGCCATCTCCTGCGCTCACCTCCTGTCCCATTGTACACAGGGAACATGGTGTCCCAAGCACATTATTCCACTCCTGAGGATGCCGTGCCCTTCCCCCTCAGGCTCTATTCAGCTTAAATTAAAAAGGCACTGCCTTTCCCAGCTGCCTTTCTGAAATATTCATCCTGCAGACACAGATTCCAGTACACAAGGCAGCCCCCTTGGCAGCTCAGGGGACTTGCTGGCAGCGTACTCACCAGGGGTCTCAGGGAGGAGTGATGGGTCTGCTGAGCAGCCTGTGGATTAGTCCTGGCCACCGCCCAGCAGGCTGGCCTAGGACACACTGCCCATACCAACCTTGCCTCCACCAGGTCCCACCTAGGGCTTGCACAGCTCCCATCTGCCCTCAGAAGCCCAGCAGGGCCTCTCTAAAAGAAACCTCCTAAGTTCTGCTTCTTGGCCACCTTCCTGGATGTCCCACCTCTCTCTTCTTGGCCCACACCCCCTTTTGGGTAAGCATCTTGGTCAAGAATATCTCTTTGGGGCTTCCCTGGTGGCGCAGTGGTTGAGAATCTGCCTGCCAATGGAGGGGACACGGGTTCGAGCCCTGGTCTGGGAAGATCCCACATGCCGCGGAGCAACTAGCCCCGTGGGCCACAATTACTGAGCCTGCGTGCCTG
Organism: Aethalodelphis obliquidens; assembly: GCF_003676395.1. Classification (NCBI taxonomy): domain Eukaryota; kingdom Metazoa; phylum Chordata; class Mammalia; order Artiodactyla; family Delphinidae; genus Aethalodelphis; species Aethalodelphis obliquidens. The sequence goes on from NW_020837958.1 coordinate 26,666,022, forward strand.
GAGCCTGTGTTCCGCAACAAGAGAGGCCGCAATAGTGAGAGGCCCGTGCACCGCGATGAAGAGGGGCCCCCACTTGCCGCAACTAGAGAAAGCCCTCGCACAGAAACGAAGACCCAACACACTCATAAATAAATAAATAAATAAATTTTTTTTAAAAAGGCAAAATTCCTTTAAAAAAAAAAAAAAGAATATCTCTTTGGAGATCAGATTTGTGGTTACCAGAGGCAGGGAGTGGGGGGCAGATTGGAGGAAAGTGGTCAAAAGGTACCGACTTCCAGTTACAAGATAAATAAGTACTAGGGATGCAATGTACATGATGATTCTAGTCAACAGCACTGTGTGTATATACAAAAGCTGTTAGAGAGTAAATCCTAAGAGCTCTCATCATAAGAAAACAATGTTTTTCTTTTTTTGCTTTTCGTTGCACCTATATGAGACAACGGATGCTAACTAAACCTACTGTGGTCATCATTTCATTATGTATGTAAGTCAAGCCATGTGGCCGTACACCTTAAACTTATACAAGAATGTATGTCAATAAAACTAGGGGAAAAAAAAGAAAAATCTCAGCCCTCTTCACCATAAAACCTAAAAAAAAAACAAAAACAAAAAAAAGAAAGACTGTCTATTTGGCACCCAAGAGGCAAACGGCCAACAAGGCCACATTTGCCCTGATGTTGCATTTGGTTCACTTCTCCCCAGGCTGTCCTGTCCCTCCCGCATCCCAGCTCCCAGGACACCAGTTTGCTCTATCACCACCCTCATCCCACAGCCCCTTCTTGCTTCCGGCCCCCTTTTCCCTGGGAAGGAAGTTTGGTGACCCTGAGCTACCACACTCCCCACTTCCATCCCCAGGAAGAGTTGGGGGCTCCCCATCTTTCATGAACTGCTCCAAGTTTGTCAGCAGAACACAGGCACACAGTTTTGAAAGGTCACCAACACCTGAGCTATATCTTACTGTCTACCTTTAGTTCATTCAATCTCTTAAATACTGAAATCAGTAAATAAATCTATAAATAAAATATTTCACAAACGCCTATGTCTAGTCACTGTACTAGGTGTGGGAGGTATAAAGTCTAACAGGTCATATTCCTGTCTTCACAAAGCTCCCAGCCCAGTGGGGAAGAGAGACAAGCAGATAGATACTGAAGAGACAGAGTGATGGCTGTGACGGGGGATAAAGCACAGAGGAGAGAACCCCCCAACCTGGGGGGTCACAAAGGCTTCCCAGATGAGGTGAAGACTCTCCGAGTGTTCAATGGTGAAGAGAACCAGTTAGGCAAAGACAGGGGAGCCAGGGCGGCCTTCCAGGCAGCTGAGAAAGCAGCAGTGTAGGCAAAGAGGGAAGAAACAGCAGGGAAATGGAGTGTAAGCTATAAAAATATTGAATCGCTGTGTGGTACACCTGAAACTAATATAATATTATAAATCAACTTTACTTCAATTTTTTAAAAAGAAACAGCAGGGAACCATTATAACCCATTTAGAACCACTAGAGCTTGTTGCTCAAGATACGGCTGGCAGCTGGGGCTGCAGAGGAATAGCTGGGCCTAGGTCATGGTTATAGGGTGGTCAGCTCAGCCCAGTTTGCCCTGACTTTCCAGTTTCAGCACTGAAAGTCCCACATCCCAGGAACCCCACTCAATCCTGGGCAAAGCAGGGCGGTTGGTCACCCTAGTCTAGGAACTCTCTGTCGGGCTAAGGAGCTTAAACATTGTGTAAAGGTGACAAGGAGTCCATGGAGGTTCATCAACATGCAAGTGACATGATCGGATTTGTATTTATAATTTATTCAGAAAACCCACTCCAATCGCTTCTACCATCCGGACAGTGGGTACACTCTCCTCCATGAGCATCTCCATAGCACACCAGTCACTCATAACGCTCAGACTGCACTGACCACCAATGCTTTGCCATGACATTGAAGGCTCTGACACTTCCTAGTAGCCTGCTGTCATGGAGGATGTCATGGCAGATCCCTGGAGAAGGAAGCTCCTTCTTCCTACCCTCCCACATGCCTCATGGTAAACCACTCAGAAGCGCTCCACTTCCTAAGCAGCCCGTTAGAACATGGAAATTCCAGAGACCGTTCAAAGAGGGCAGGATTTTCCCAGACTGGTACAATTTCTAGCTAGTGCCTTCCAGACTTTCAGAGCCACAGGGATGATATATCTAATGCAAAGGAACAGCAGTAGCCTACGGAAATCCAATATGGAGAGAATCCCACTGTAACAAGCTTGACGGATATCAACATCACCGCGTTGTGTTCAAATCTCATTAAGGTCGACTAGATTGTTGCCAGAGCGGCGAGAAGATGTACTCTATTATTTATTAGTTTGTTTGCATAAAAAGATTCCACTTACATGTTAATTGCAAGTAATACAACACACAGGGAGTGAGAAGGATTAGACAAGTGGGATGTTTTGTGGGAGAGCCTGGAAGGTAAAAACCATCGTGGCAGTATTTATCCCATCTGCAACAGTATGTGGTACAAGATATTAATTATATAACTTTATTATATATGCCTATAATTACAGGCACTATAGCTATCCAAGATATGAATAAAATCTGTTTTTCAAAATGGTCTGTTGGTGACTTGGAGGAACTTGTTAAATTCTTGGTGCTGCTGGAAGCAGGAAGTGCTTCTTGGGGAGGCACCGTGGACAGGTGAGCAGAGAGCTGCTGTGACCGGATTCTGCATGCAGACAGCAAAGCAGTAAGAAGGAGGATGTGGGGTTCTCGAAGGAGTACCGGGCAAAGCAGGCAGTTTGAAGTGACATAGGGAAAAAAACCTCTGAGAAGCATACGTGCGGCTCTAGTCAGCTCCCTAGAGACACGGCAGCACTGGAGCGATGCTGAAAGAGCAGAGTCGGGGCAGCGGAGGTGCCCACGCCCAGCAGGTGTCGGGGTCCCAAGGCTGTCGCCACCCTCTCTCGTCCTCCCCTCTCCGCCTTTTCCTCTACAGCAGCCGTTTGGGAGTCCGCTTCAGAACACAACCGGGAAATGAAGTGAACATTTTCTACTGAATCAAGTGTGAGGTATGGGCGTGACTTTCTTCCAACTCTCGCTTGGAGTTTTCCCTACTGCTGTCATGGCTTCATAGCATCCCGTCCCAACTACTACCCCGCCTTCCTCCCAGGTAACAGGCCCTGTTGCTCGCACCATCTAAACTGGTCTCTCTCCGACCCCCTTGGCTTCTCCACCCACTAGGGCTTCAGTGTCCTTTTCCCCCACTCCTGCTCTATCCAGCCTGTCTGACCTTGAACCACACTGCAAGTTCCCAGACATTCTCACCACAAGGTCCCTTGAGCAGACCTCTCTTGCCCACCAAGAGTCCTCCAAACAGCCCTGCCCCCTCCTCCTTCAAGACTCAGCCTCAGAAGCAGCATCTCCAGGAAACACCTCTGCCCCGACCCTGTAACACACTGAGGAAGGAGCTCAAGAGAGGCTGAGAAATTTGCCCACGATCACACAGCTAACAAGGGGTGAAGTCAGGGCTGGAACTCAGGCCCAAGAGCCTCCACAGGCACACTGAGCCTGGCACTGAGCCTGGGGTTGGGAACCCAGAAAAATACAACAAAGGCCCTGCCCTCAAGGAGCTCAGAGGCTGGTCAGGATGCCTGTGCTCCTTAGCAGCATCTGGGATGTGTGTGTTGATCATCCAGTCCTTCAGAGCATAAAACACAAAGGTGGCATCAAATCTATCCTGGAGGCTTTGGCAGAGATGAAGTTGGCTTTTATAAAAGAGAGCATCTCCTCCTCGGTAAGTGACTCCCCGCCCTACCCCCACCCAGCTCTCCATCTGCCGTTTCAAAAGCCAATCAGAAAGAGATGCTTTCAGCACGACCAGCCCTATCATAGCAAATACTGAGGCGGTGCTCTTTATTAAAGGTGTGTGCTGATTCCGAGTGGCATCTATCAGTGATTCAGTGCGTGCACACGGCATCACCACCCTGCGCCTGCCAGGGAACTGATAAGGTGCCTCTCATTGGGTTTTGACAAGGAGCAGCATGGGAAGATGCATCAGAGCCCCCGAGCCAGAGGCATGTTGCCAAGGAATAAACTCAGGGGGGAGGCACAAAGAAGACAGAAACAATATCCCAAAGTGATGATGGTTAGATGTGTAAAAGAAGCAGGCACCCCCCCAAAAGCCCAGCCTCCATTTTCAGATGGCCTGAAAGGGTCCACTGCAACTTGGAAGCTGAAAGATAAATGACATGTGCAGAGGGGCCGGAGCTGTGACAGCCCAAGCTGAGGGGGGAATGTGTGTTTGCCGTACGCACCACTTCACTGCACATGGAGCTTGTCTCATGCACACGCTCTCCAAAACCCTTCTCCACTCTCCCCAGAGATGAGCTGTTTGTTCAGGGCCCACACAGCTCCGCCTTGTCAAACGCTGTCTCCTCTGATCTTCCTCCACCTGCCTCCTCCATGCCTCACCGTCTTAATCTATTCCAAAACTGTCACCCAAATGAAGCTTCACACACTTCATCTCACTCTTCTCCTTAAGCTGTTACACCCCGACTCCTGTGTCCCTTAACTTACACCAGTAAAAATGCCTCTCTGTTTTTCCAAAGGACAGAAATGGAACTGAAATCCTGGGAGGCTTGGGGGAATTGTAGAACCATTGTCCTGGGAAGTGGAAGACCTGGCTTGTCGTTCCCAGTAAGTCTTTTAACCTCCCAGGGCCTTAAGAGTCTTGTCTGTAGAATGGGCATGAAAGTACTTTATTCTGAATACCCAAGTCACTTTTGGAAGACCTATCATCCAACTCAAAGACCTATGATCAAACCAAGTCTGCAATCTTCCATCATTCTTCAACATATGTGTCACGCCAGGCACAGGGCTATGTTCTGGGACCACGGAGATAAAAGGCCACAGTCCCTCCCTCAAGGAATGCATGGCCAGCGGAGAGTCGGACATGCAAACATCCAAACACAAGGACTGGGACAGTTATAGCCCAGGGCTCTGTGGTTGCTAAGTAGGGTCCTGAACATCTCTCTGGAAACAGGAAGAAGGGACAAGAGAGGAGCTAGAAATTAATGGATGGACAAAATGGGCAAAGGCTTTTTAGGGAGAAGGCAGAGCTAGTGCAAAGGCACGCAGCTATGAGAGGCACGAGAAGGGCCCTTCCACACTCCCTGACAACATTCCTATTTGCCCTGTTCTTGTTGCTTGCTTGAGACAGTGCAATCAGCACTTTTACGCTTTTTTAAAATGTATCACTGATGAGAAAGCAAGGCCTGGAAAAAAGACAGAGTTTGTTCGGGTCCCAAACCAGCTCTTCTGATTCTTGTCTGGGGCACCTTCTCCATCCCATATGTTCACAGCCTTCTCCAGCCCACCTTATCACTCAAAGTCCCCTCACTGGGAATGCTCTTCCTTCTTGAACTAGCTCCACCCACTGCTTTCTTGACAACTGAGCCCAACTAAGAGTGATATAAGGGGTGGGCAGAATAGTGGTGCATCGGAAGCTGGTACCACTCAGGGAAATAAATGCTTGTTAATACACATACACATCAACATTCAGCTTTAGCATCACTTCTTCCAGGAAGCTTTCCCTGACCACTGCCCCAGGCCAGGTGTTCCTCCTTTGTTTTTCCAGAGCCCCAGGCCTAATGCCTGAGCACTTTTCACACTACTATAATTAAACATTTACTTACTGTCTTCCCTACCAAACTGGGAGTTCCAGACAGTATCTGGTATATAATAGGTTCTCAATGAATAGTTTTGGATGGATATAGATGGATGGATGGGTGGATATATAGATAGATGAACGGATGGATGGATGAATGGCTGGATGCATAGATGGAGAGATAGATGAATGAATGAACACACCTGTTTCTTTGAGAGGCAGTGTGAGATTGTAGAAGGACCTTGAAACAGAAATGGAAAGACTTGGGTTCGAGTCCAGCTCCACCACTCATTAGCAATATGACACTGGATGAGTCTCTCATTCCCACAGAGCCTCAGTTTTCTCTTCTGTAGTAGGGGACTCTAAGTGTACCCAGGCCAAGGTTGTCAGGAGATTTAAATGTGACCATCAACCTGAAGGTGCCTTGTAAACTATCAAGTGTTGTACGCATGCTACTTCTATTTATAATTAGGATGCTTTGACAGCAAGTAAAAGAAAATCCATTTTAACTTAGCTTAAATGACAAGGGAATGTATTGGCCCACCGGAAATGCATTATAAGAAATTTTTGAGCAGAAAATAACTACAGAAGTAGAGAACATGATTTTTCTAAACACAAGATTTTTCTTCAAGTAATCTCCACAAACTTGCTCTTCCCCCGTGACATGTCTTTAAACCAGCAAGCTCTTAGCTGTCACATCCTATCTGAAGAAAAACTGATAGACTACCTGTAAGAAAAAAGTCCATGGTTATATTGTAGTCATTCATTTAAGGAACAGGTTAAACCTATAGACATTCAATCCTTTTGCCCTGTTTTTCCCTTTCAACCTTCCTACCAAGATATTTCTAGTGATATTTGTGTTCTTAATAAAAAATGAATCTTGTGAGGAAAAGCTAATAAAATGATCATACACACACACACACTCCCAACATCACCACCAGAAGATAAAACATAAAGAGCTATAGCAATGCCAAGGGATAATAACATGGGATTCTTTTGTTGAGATCTTCCAGGGGACTTTAGTGTTTTATGAGGTAGAGTGACACAGAACCTGAACATCTGCACAGGTGAATGCACAAGGCTTGCATGTAATTCTGTAGATAAATCCAGGTCCATCCAAGCCACAGCATTCAGCCATTCATGCAAAGAAATGGGAAACTCTATCCCTGAACAGCACTGATGGATGGGTATGTCTAATATCTAATTTAATAGGAAGGAGAGGCTGGGAGAACAGTAAACTCAGACAGATGTAGAGCAAGAGCTGAGCTTGGCAAGGAGGAGGTAGATATTGCAATTCAAGCACTAGGAAACAAACAAGCCTAGGAAGAAGTTTGCTGGAATAGGGGGACAGGGGGGAAGGGAGTACCAATGCCATGCCCTGCTTTCTCCATGAGCAGTCTCCCATTGCCTGATCTGTGCCTGGCCGTCCCCTGGGATGAATTCATACACATCGGATTTTGAGTGACTGCAGTGGAGAAACGGGGCTCCTGCAGAGGTGTCCTGCCATAACTGCATGGAAGAAAGAGACTACCCAGATGTGTGGAATAATGACTCCTCAAGTCTGAGGGGATCGTGTAGAGAACAACTGGCTGCCACAAACCAAGAAGTTGGACAAACCAGTCTTTATTGAGTGGCTGGATGTGGCCACCCTCGGGTGAGAATTTGGAAGGAACCTAGAAGTATAGCAAACTGTCCTTGTCCAGGAGGAGCTTTGACGTGGCTAGAGAGGAGGACATCAGGGTCTGAGTCCTGACCTGGGGGCTGGGCGAGCCAGGCGGCATCCAACCAAAACGGACAGATACAAAGTCACTCTTTGTATGCCTGAAGGACCGCCATTCAAGGGGGGTGGGACTTGGTTCTGATAAACAGAGAGGGACAGGCATCAAATCCAAAGAGAAGAAAAAGCCTTGCAGGGGAATTGTATGGTATGATGGGCACCAAACTTCCAGGTGGGCCACACAGTCAGGGAGCAAGGTGAGGGGATGGTTCTGTATCCTGAATGTCCAGATTCTGAATTGTGCTGGATTCATGATATTCCCAGAGTTAAAGCTTCTTAAAATCAAAACGGGAAAGGATCTAAAAAAAAAAAAAAAAGAGCTGATCTAGCTCAACAGCTTCTGGTTGGATTCTCTTGGTGTTTCTTCCTATTTTGCAGATTAAGAAATGGATATGTAAAATACACTGCATAACTACAACATAAAGGTTCAAAACAACTGGCTTCTGCCAAAGCGCAAGAATGACAGGATCTCCCAACTGTGAGTCCCTGGAGAATGCACCATGGTGCCCTGTGACCAGCCAGTCAAATGCAGCTCACCCATCACCCCACACCAGACACCACGAAGCAGCCTTCAGTGAGGACACTGGTGAGGGGTTCTTTAAACAGACAATTATTTTTTTAATCTTTCAAGAAAAATTCTCCTTGGATGCCCTGGTATTTTGATTCTCACATAAACAGTCATCTACTGGAGCTGACAAAGGGTTATGGGTGCCAAGTTAGCTGTCACATAGTAAATAACAAGACAATAAGGTTAGGTGTGAAGTCAGGAAAGCATATGGGGATTTTTTTGTTTGTTTTGGGGTTTTTTTGCGGTACGCGGGCCTCTCACTGTTGTGGCCTCTCCCGTTGCGGAGCACAGGCTCCGGATGCGCAGGCCCAGCGGCCATGGCTCACGGGCCCAGCCGCTCCGCGGCATGTGGGATCCTCCTGGACCGGGGCATGAACCCGTGTCCCCTGCATCAGCAGGTGGACTTTCAACCACTGCGCCACCAGGGATGTGTTTTAGGGGAAAAAAGCAGACCAGTCATACATGTGGTAAATTATGGTCACAATACATGTTCAGAATTGCTGTGAAATACACATATGAAATGCACATACTGAGTTTTGTTATGTGGACAAAAACTAAGAAAACTCTATCCGTGTCATAAGTTTTATCAATTTATATCAAAATGAATAGAAATTGCTTTCATGTAAGTGATCTTGATTAAAACTATCACACCTTTTCTGAGGGGGAAAAAAATCTGTGGTATGGGGTACCTTACGTCTTTCAGCCTCTACTTCCTCGCCTAAAAAATTGGAGAAACGATACCTACCTCTCAAATTATTCTTTCATTCAACATCTAACAACCATTCCCTGGGCTCCAGCCACTTGCAGTCACGTTCTAGGTGCTGGTGCTACATCAGTGAACATGAAAACGTGTACCTTCGTGAATTTTATAATTCAGGGGGAGGAACAAACAATAAACAAGAAAGTAAATAAGCATGCCGTGTCACACCAGGTGAGGTAAGTGCTATGATCAAAAACAGTAGGATAAGGGCATTGAGAGTGGGAGGCGGGGTCCTGTCTGAGGGGCTGGTTTAGATGATGCAGTCAGACGAGGTGCCCTGATGAACAGTGAGGCAGCCAAGCAAATATCAGGGGAACCATTTTCCAGGCAGAGGGAACAGTAGGTGCAAAGACTTTGAGGTGGGAATATGTTGACAGGTTCAGGGAAGAGCATGAAGGTCAGAGGCTAAAGGGGAGATTAAAAGCGGGGGTCGGAGAGGCAGGCAGAGGCCAGCTTTCCTGGGAGACTTCCAAGAGGGGTGTATGAGTCTGGAGCCCAGGTGTACGGTTGGATCTGGAGACATAAAACTTGGGAGTTATCGGCATAGGGGTGGAAGGTAAACCACAGGACTGGATAAGACCCCCTACATAGTCCTAGAGAAAAGAAAAAAGGAAGAAGGACTGAGCCCCAGGCCCTTGACATTCAGATGAAGAGCCAGCAGATTAAAAAGACAAAACCATTCATATGGGAGAAAAAGCAAGAGAGTGTGAGCATTGCAAGGAGACAATGATCTGTTTTGTGGGAATGATATGGTATAATGTGTGTAAAAGTCTCAGCATAAAGTCCATCAAAGAGTCCGCTCTCAAACTGTTTGCCTCCCCTTGGTTTCAGAGAGAATTAAGTACTGCAGGATTTAAAATAAGTAAGAAATCAGTGTAGATGGGAGAATGGAACACTGTTCCCCACCCCAATGAAAAAGAACACAATAAGACTGGTTACGGTTAAAATGAAGTTTTCCTAGAAATCCCAACAGCCCAAATGGCCAAAGGCTGTGAAATGATAGAGTGCACAGATGATGGGGCCAGAAGGTCCTGAAATCTGGTTTCCGCAGCCATTTCTCAGCATCACTTATCACCCAAACCTCTCAAGCCTGATCTCCTCTGCTGTCTCACAGAAGTGGGGCTGGATGTTGAAGCAGGGCTCAGCCTGCTTCCACTTGGAACCAATATTTTCTATGTACTTCAAGCACAATGGAATGGGGACTCAGTCTTGGAGGCCCCACGGCTCCCCTCTGCAGCGTCCCCAGACATCTGGAGGGAGTACTGCCAGCTCGGCTCTGTTGTCCCCCTGAGCCAGCTAGAAAAGAGGTCTTGCTGACAGCCATTTAATACCCAGGCCACGCTCCATCCGAATCAAATACAAACCCAGCTGTCATCTAACTCACAACAAATGTGGACACTCCAGTGGCGATCTGAAGGGATGAAGCAACAGAGAACGCTTCTAGAGCTCAAAAGATAAAGGGACTTAATGGAAAGAACCAGAATAATCCCCTGTTCAGCACTTTTCCACTGAAGTACATGCACATTTACTGTCTCACAAGCTCCTGTGGCATAAATGAGGATGCTAGCCCTCTTTTACCAATAAGAAAACTGAGGCACACAGAGGGAGAAGTGACTGGCCAGAGAGCACACGGCACATTTGGTAGCAGAGCTAGAACTATACCCAGGTTTCTCAAGTCTTACCTAAGGGGTTACTAGGAGGATTAAATGAGATATGGAAATGGGTGTGGATAGGAGTCAGAGACTCCAGGCAGGCCTCACAAAGTAGAACTAGGACAGTCGAATTTTGGAGCTTCCACTTAAATCCTATCAATCACTGGATAAGTTATTCTTAACCTCCCTGGCCTTCGGTTACCTCACCTAATGGTACCAACCTTCTAGGATTTTGGTAAAAATTAAATAAGAGGGTGTAAATCATACAGCACAATCTCTGGTACACAGCAAGTGCTCAATAAATGTTATCTACTTTCAGTGGCAATAACTATATTTTCCACTAACTATTTGAGTGGCCTTGGGCAAGTTGTTTCCCTATTTTGAGTTCCAGGTGTCGTCACCTGTAAAATGAGAAGAAATTAAACTAGACTCAGTCGGAAGGTGGAAGAATACAGCGGTCCGGATTGCACACTGGCGTCAGACGGGGAGGATTTGAGTGCTGGCTCCTCCGAAAGTTACTTCCCTCAACACTGCATTGCCCCGTCGGTCAGAGAGAGATAATAAACAGTACCTGCCTGCCAGGATTTTTCTGAAGACTAAATGAAACGCATGTAGAATTTTCAGTATGGAATAATACAGAATAGCACATAATAAATGCTCAATAAAACTGGTTAATGCAGTTGCTTCCACCTTTCTGCAATTCTTTCCCATTGGTGGCAAGTCTTACAGAGGTCACCTTTCTATCTGATATGCCCAGTTTTCCTATCTGTTAAATGGGAGCTTGAAACAGGTGGTCTCAAGGAACCTCCACCTTTGATGTTCTATGAGGTTACCGGCATCTCAAGGAAATGCCTATTTCCAGGGAGGCATGGAATCCTCCCAAAACTCAAACTTGGAGAGCCCAGCTATCTGCTGTCACATAGCTTTGGAAGCCACATCTCCTGGAGCAGGTCCCCCTAACATTAACTGTCAGCAAACCTGGCCTTTGAAACAACTGCAAATGCTGTGTCTGTGCGTGGCGGGGAGCCAGCAAGCGTGGGCGCCATGCTCTCCTCTGCAGCTACCCAACTCCATCCTCTGAGCACATGCCAGGCCATTTCAGGACACAAAGAAAGTTGCAGAAAGACAGGACTAGTCTCCTCCCTCCCTCCTTCCTAAATAAATATTCTACTCCATGTTGTAATTATTCTCCTCTCAGTCCAAAATATTTAGCAGAAACATTTGCAAGGTGGGCAAACACCTGCCACAAAGTTGTGTCACATGAGGCCTTTTACTGCTCAGAGCCCCCCGATATCAGATGGCACACCCTCCCCTGCACAAGAGCTGCTGTATCTGGGTGATTAGAATCAGACTCTGCTGCAGAGTTTGAGAAAAATTTGCTGAGCAAAATGTGACAATGCAGCTTGCTCTCTTCCCCCCATCTCCTAACACCAGCTCAATGAAAAGGCTTGTCCAATAAGAAGACTTAACCATCTCCTCATTAGCCATTCCTTCACCCATTCAGGCCAAATTGGTATTTGATGCAACAGGGAAACGTGTCGAGTACATTATTAATCAGGCCCAGCAAAGGAAAGGTCATGGGGGTGACTGGCACAATTACGGGATGTGGGCAACAGGCCAATGAGAGCGTGCTGGGGAGGAGGGGAAATCGATGGCTATGAAATTACGGAGGGTTATGAATAGTTGGAGGCAACTGAAAGGCTGATATTCTGCCCAAACCAGACACGTGCAAGGCTTCCATCTTCAACTGTCTTCAACTGTTTATTATTAGGAGGAAAATTTCTTGGCCCGGAGGAAGCCAGTACAGAGAAGTGAACCCAGAAGCCTGCAGCCGGGTCTTAGGAAAAAGAATCACTCAATGCAGAAGTTTCGATTGGAAATTTATCAGACAGGTTAGAGCTCCAGCAAAAAAAAAACAGATGTCAAGGTGCCCACCAAAGGAAACTAGGCTTGTTATCTTTCGATTTCCTGATGTAGCTGCTCGATATTCTCAACAGCCTCAGGAGGACATGGGTTTCCAAGAGACTTTTCCAGATAAAGTATGCTGGGGTATGGAAATGGCCCCCAAACTGCCTTAACTGGGGCATTGATTGGTTAGAATCAATGTGCATTTAATTCTACAATAAACTGGTGGTAAACCATCCAGAAGGTCTCCCTAGGGCGCACAGCTCAAAGAAAATCTCTAAGAAGTCACAAAAGTTTGCAAAGGACGATGCACCAGAAACAAGCACACAGCATTAAAATCCTCAATCCCGGTAAACAGGTGTGGCTAAGGATTTCTTTTGAAAGGAATCCCATTAAGCTCTAACTACAGAGAGGACTATCCATCTAGTTTATCAAACAGAGTAGACCAGGCAGAGATGAAGTTGTGGTCATTTTATAAAGGTTTTTAGATTATTAATCTGTAGCACCAATGAGAGCGCTCATTAAATTGCACCCTAGGAATTGATTTGCAATGGGTCGTTCCCATGTGCTACGCAAACTTGTTGTAGAAAATCAGTCATCCTAGACTCCCTAAAGAGTACAGCCATGACATCCGGGCATCTGTTAAGTTTGCTCAAAAACATATGCGAGCCTTTTTTTAAAGAACCGTAATTACATCCTGCTGAAACCTCCAAGGACCCTGCTAACTGCCTTTGTGTTACAACATCCATTTCCCACTTAGGCAGGCTCGGCTCTGCTATTTGGATGTGCGTTACAATCTGCCTGCTCCTCCGGAGTGCTCTCTCAGCTAGAGTCTGCAAATGGTCAAGTCCTTCCACATTCAAAGAAGGCCAAACTTGGAGGAAGGAAGTGTTGTCAGGTAATGGGTGTCTGTGTCCTTTATTAAAATACAACCGGGATGGGCTTCCCTGGTGGCGCAGTGGTTGAGAGTCCGCCTGCCAATGCAGGGGATGCGGGTTCGTGCCCCGGTCCGGGAGGATCCCACATGCCGCGGAGCGGCTGGGCCTGTGGGCCATGGCCGCTGGGCCTGCGCGTCCGGAGCCTGTGCTCCGCAACTGGAGAGGCCACAGCAGTGAGAGGCCCGCGTGCCGGAAAAAAAAAAAAACAACAACCGGGAATTTGGAGCTGAAAGGGACCTTAGCATTAATCCATGCCAAGTCTCTCATTTTCAGATGGTACCACTGAAGACCAGAGAGGGAAGTCACTTGTCCAATGTGACACAGCTCACATCTGAAACAGTGTATGGTGTGGCGATGAAAAGCTTAGACTCTGGGGTAAGACAGATGACAAATACCAGGCTCTATCACTTATTTACTGTGTGACTTTGAGCAAAGTGCTTAACTTCCCTGAGCCTCAGGTCCTTTATTTATAAAATGGAGAAAATAACAGTGCCTGGGATGTACCCAAGGAACATTAGCTGTTAGTGCCTTTTCATTTTCACAAACATGACCTCATTTAATCCTCACAACAACTTACAAGGGAGAAAGGGCTGGGATTACTTAGCCTCCTCATACAGTGACAAAATGGAGGCTCACAGTAGTGAAATGACTCTTCCAAGGTCACACACACACATTGTCCAGTTTCTGACAATCCTGCTGAAGTACGTGGAGTGGCTTGGTCCCAATTCAATGTCCCACGATTTTTCTTGACTTCACTCAGAGATGAATAGGGAGGCCAGGAAGAAGCTTGCTTGTTTGTGTCTGCATGGGAGCAAAATCAGTGTGGCCATCATTCTTAGGACTTCAAATCCTGCAGGGACTCTGGGTCTAGCTGGCTGTTCCCTGCCCTGGGGAAGGGAAGAGAGTAGATATATCTCCAAACCCGCTACTGGATGATGTTGGGGACATGTGTATAAGTGAGGGAGGGGGAATATTACCTCAGGATTCTACTGCATATTTTAAAGCTGACATCAGAGTACTTGTCAATGCTCCATCAGCCTGCCCTCCTGACCCCCAAATCTGGCCTTTGGGAAAAATCTAATTGCCTGCTCTGAGTGACATCGGAGCCGCGTGAGTGATAAAGTCATATACAGTCACTTTGTGATTATGTGCCCTAATGGAAGGAGGAAGGCACTGAATGAATGCATGAGAGAATGAATGAATGAATGCACACCAGGGTTGTTTACATGAAGCTCTGGAGGGCAATATAGTGATGTCTCCATTAAGACATCTTCTGGGAACTCAGCCCCTGTAAGGATGGCAGCCAAGGACAGAGCCACAAAATAGATGCAGGGGCTGTCGGAAACAAAGACCCTAAAGAGCAGATTCTCTGGGCCTCACTTTGGGAGTTTCTGGTCCTTGGGACCCGCAAGGATGGACATACAGCTCAGGTAATGGGTGGCTGCACTCTGGGTCACTGGGAGGGACACCATCCCAGAGAAGTCTCTATGAGCAGAAGGGCTTGAGGTCTGCCATCTTGTTTGAAAGAGCCAGTGGGAACCTTTCTGAAAAAGCTACTGCCATGAGCATCACCCTATCTCCTTGCTATATGTTCATTCACTCATTCTTTCATTGCATGAAGAGGTCTTGAAGCACCTACAATGTGCCAGGTATGACAGCAGAAACACAGAAATGAATAAGACTCGGCCTAAATCCTTGAAAAGCTCATTGTCGAGTAGGGGAGAAAGGCAGGGGAACAGCTGTCCACAATGCAGTATGAGAAGTTCACCACAGAGGTCAGCTCCACTGGCTCTGAAAGCACAGAGGAGGGGTCCCCATACCAGCTAGGAGGTGGTGATTGGAGAAGGCTTCCTAGAGGAGGTGATTCCTGATCTGAATCTTCAAGGAGGACAAACAGTTCAGCACAGTCAGTGCAGCGGTTGTACTTGGCAGAGGGAACAGCACATGCGAATGCTCAGAGGCTGTGAGAAGATCCTGAGGGGTCAGGAAATTACAGATGGTGCTGTACAACCTAGATTGCGGACCTGGGCCTGGTTCTACCACTCTGGGTGTGATAATTCTGGGCCTCAGTTTCCTTGTCTGCACAATGACGACTCTGGATTTAAAGACGCAGGTATAAAAGGGAGAATCTACCCAGACCTAAGAAACCTGCTCTAGATGCGGCCCCATCTGCGCAAAAAGTGAAGAGCTAACCCAAGTCATTGTTGGAATGGTCTAGCAGCTACTAAACTCAGCTGTTAGAGTCTAGCTAGTTGTCTAATATTCGAGAGTGGTGACATAGGGGAGGGGGGTAGCAAAGAGCTGCCATGAATTAAGTTCTCACTATGCACCAGTCTCAACACTGTCTTCTCCAAAGGGGGGAAACATCCCTGAAGAGTATTATTCTCCCCACTTTACAGATGATGAGCTGATGATTAGAAAGGAGAAAGGATTTGCAAATGGTCCCATCATAAGGGCTGGATCCAGGATCTCATCTGGGGGCTGATTCCAAATCCAGCTCTTTCCAGGACAGCCCTCTGCTTCCCATCCACTACTGGCAGCTCTGGCAGGCCCATCCTAGGGACCTGAAACTTTCCATCAACTCAAACACCTGTATTCTTGCCCGCCTAGGGGCTCCTGATTCCTTTCCTCTGCAAACTGACCTCGCAAGGAAAGCTGCAGAAAGGCGACCCTGCCAGGAGGACTGAGCAGAAAGAGCAGCCCTGGCTGCCCTCCAAGTGATGGGGGCCGTCTACAGCCCTCCCGCCCGCCCTCCATCCACACGGAGCTTCAGGCTTAGATGGGCTCCACGGAGGGTGCGTTGGGCACAGCTGCTGCCTCTCCACGAGGCCAGCACGGGCTCTTAGGAGCCACACTGACGTCATGCCCACTGGTAACCTGACTCTTGATGACAGCCCCCTCCTGCCCCTGCCTGGCTCATCCTGCCAGCACAGGGGAGAGGTCACTCCCCAGGGGAAGGGGCCAGGTGGGGCTCTTTTTAGCGGCTGCTGAAATGAGAGATAATTTTGGTTATCGACATCTCCCACAGGACTTCTTATTCTCAGAGCTCTGCTTAATGCTTCCTCTCTGGCTGCTTCTAGAATCAGACCTGCTTTCACTTCACACTAAAAGAGCAAGGGTGGCTCTCCCTTTGGGCTTATGCTCTGTGCCGTATGAATTGGCCAAGTGCAGGAGTCTTAAAGGCACACGGTTTGGCTGGAGTGTTTTCACTCTAGGAAAATAAACACTTATGAATAAACCCTATATTTAATCGCTGACACATGCACTCTAATAAAATGGGTCTAAGGACAAGCCAAACACTAATTTTACTTAAATGTAATTCTAATAAAGCAGAAAGAGGAGAAAGCATGAAATTTGAAACCTCCTTAAATCCCCCGGGTATTTATAGAGCGCTTCTAGGACTTTAGCACCATGATCAACTCTGGAGGATAAAAAACAAACATGACACTCGGTCTCCGCCCTCTAGCATCTTACACTCTAACCAGGAACACAGCACCACTGTCGCCACTATCACTGCTCCCAGTCGGTATTTACAGAACAGTTACCATCTACTGGGTACCTGCTAAGTACTTGTATTGTCTCATTTGATCCTCCATAAGATGACCAGGATAGAGTAGCTATTGTTTTCTCCTTTGAACAAAGAAGGGAGCTGAGGCATAGAGAGAGGAAGGGGCTTTCTGAAAGTCAAAGAGCTGAGAGTTTCATCCTCTGACTCCACAACTCATGCTCTTAACTCATATGTGATTCAATGAAATACTGTATCAGGTAGGAAACAAAGAAAGAGAGTTAAAAAGAATCAGAGAAGAAGGAACTAGAGAGAAGAGATAGGGAAGGTTTCAAGTGAATAGAAATGGGAGAATCAATCTTGAAGAGTGGCTAGGGCTGGCTGGTTGGAGGAAAGGGGAGAATAAGGTGAAGATGGACAGACACTGCCAGTTTCCACAAGGACAGCCAGTCCTGCTTGAAATGGCCCAGATGCAAGTGACTGTCTCCACATACTCTCATCTGTATCCATGCAACTTGGGCTCTAAACACACCTGAAAAAATACAGCAGAGGGGATCACTGTTTCTAGTACATCTTTTCCCAAAGAGGGAGAGATGCTCTCAAAAGGAAGCTCAGTTGCCCTTAATGATAAAATTTGGCCCAGAGATCTTCCTGTGAAAGGTAGAAAACAACAACAGTCAAAATATTGTGTGAGTAAACCTACCTGTGCATAGCGAACATATTCACGAAAAGTAACAAGCAATCACAATTTTCTAAAGTTCTCTAAGGAAAAGAACTCCATGAAGACATCTGTAAAGCAAACCACTATTATGTTATATGATGGGAAACAGATCCTTAACTGCTGCACCTTGCAAAACAAGATGCCTGTGTACAAATTCTGTTGCTGGTGCTGCTACGGTGGCATCTGTCTGTTCCAGGTCACTGTGCCCCGCTGCAGTCCCACATTCTAATATGTGCTGACTGCCCACTGTGTACAGGATCTCTGGGCCTCTGGATGGACACTGTGGGGGACACAAAGATGCCACAACAGGCTAATGGGCGCTGAAGACTCATCCCACATCACTAGAATCAAAGTTGGAACATGGACAGACAGGGCGACACTGGCTGCTTTCCGAAAACTGGGCAAGGAGGTTCAGTCGGCCCATGAGGATAAAGTCTGACCACATGTCTGAGAAATAAATGGGTAGGCATCCCTCTGTGAGGATGCGGGGCTTCCTTTCATGCAGAGGCAGTAACGGCAGAGTAGCTAAGAGAACCAGTTATGGCTTCTATGATATTGTGATAGATTAAGAAATACATATTTATTTAGCCTTCATCCCCAGTTCCTCGCACAGAGCTTCTAAAATCCTTGGAATTTCCTGAGTTATAGGGCTGAGAGGGGAGCCTGGTCTTTTGTGTTTCCTGAGTTTATGTTAATGAGATGACTCTTGATGGGGGCTTCAGGATGGGGGCTGGTTGCCAGAGGAACCAACCGTAATTAGAGGATTGGAACTTTCAGCCCCAGTGCCCTCACCCCCTGACCTCCAGGGAGGGGAGAGGGGCTGGAAATTGAGTTAATCACCAATGGTCAATGATCTAATCAATCTTGCCTACATAATGGATCTTCCGTTTAAAAACCTAAATTAAGGGGTTCAAGGAGATTCAGAGTTGGTGGACACAGTGAGGTACCAGGAGGGTGGCATGCCCAGAGAGGGCGTGAAGCTTTCCACACACCTTGCCATATGTACCTCTTCCATTTGGTTGTTGTATCCTTTATAGTAAACTGGTAATAGTAAGTAAACTCTTTTCCTAAGTTCTGTGAGCCATTCTAGCAAACCCCGAGGAGCAGTGAGTGGGAACCGATAATTTATAGATGGTGAGTCAGAAGTACAGGAGGTCTGGCCCTCAACCAAGATGGCGGAGTAGAAGGACGTGCTCTCACTCCCTCTTGCGAGAACACCAGAATCACAACTAGCTGCTGGACAATCATCGACAGGAGAACGCTGGAACTCACCAAAAAAGATACCCCACATCCAAAGACAAAGGAGAAGGCACAGTGAGATGGTAGGAGGGGTACAATCACAGTAAAATCAAATCCCATAGCTGCTGGTGGGTGACTCACAGACTGGAGAACACTTATACCACAGAAGTCCACCCACTGGAGGGAAGGTTCTGAGCCCCACGTCAGGCTTCCCAACCTGGGGGTCCAGCAACAGGAGGAGGAATTCCTAGAGAATCAGACTTCGAAGGCTAGTGGGATTTGATTGTAGGACTTCGACAGGACTGAGGGAAACAGAAACTCCACTCTTGGAGGGCACACACAAAGTAGTGTGCGCATCAGGACCCAGGGGAAGGAGCAGTGACCCCAGGGGAGACTGAACCAGACCTACCTGCTAGTGTTGGAGGGTCTCCTGCCGAGGCAGGGGGTGGCTGTGGCTCACCGTGGGGACAAGGACACTGACAGCAGAAGTTCCGGGAAGTACTCCTTGGCGTGAGCCCTCCCAGAGTCCACCATTAGCCCCACCAAAGACCCCAGGTAGGCTCCAGTGTTGGGTTGCCTCAGGACAAACAACCAACAGGAAGGGAACCCAGCCCCACCCATGAGCAGTCAAGCGGATTAAAGTGTTTTGGGGGGTTTTTTTTTTGTTTTTTTTAATTTTTTTTTGGCTGCATTAGGTCTTTGTTGCTGCACACGGGCTTTCTTTAGTTGTGTTGAGCGGGGGATACTCTTCGTTGTGGCGCACAGGCTTCTCATTGTGGTGGCTTCTCTTGTTGTGGAGCTCAGACTCCAGGCATGCGGGCTTCAGTAGTTGTGGCACGTGGGCTCCAGAGTGCAGGCTCAGTAGTTGTGGCGCATGGGCCCAGCTGCTCCACGGCATGTGGGATCCTCCTGGACCAGGGCTCGAACCCATGTCCCCTGCATTGGCAGGCAGATTCCTAACCACTGCACCACCAAGGAAGCCACACGGATTAAAGTTTTACTGAGCTCTGCCCACCAGAGCAACATCCAGCACCACCCAACACCAGTCCCTCCCATCAGGAAACTTGCACAAGCCTCTTAGATAGCCACATCCACCAGAGGGCAGAGAAGCAGAAGAACTACAGTCCTGCAGCCTGTGGAACAAAAACCACATTCACAGAAAGATAGACAAGATGAAAAGGCAGAGGGCTATGTACCAGATGAAGGAACAAGATAAAACCCCAGGAAAACAACTAAATGAAGTGGAGACATGCAACCTTCCAGAAAAAGAATTCAGAATAATGATAGTGAAAATGATCCAGGACCTCAGAAAAAGAATGGAGGCAAAGATCAAGAAGATGCAAGAAATGTTTACAAAAGACCTAGAAGAATTAAAGAACAAACAAACAGAGATGAACAATACAATGACTGAAATGAAAACTACAGTAAAAGGAATCAATAGCAGAATAACAGAGGCAGAGGAACAGATAAGTGACCTGGAAGACAGAAGAGTGGAATTCATTGCTGCAGAACAGAATAAAGAAAAAAATGAAAAGAAATGAAGACAGGGCTTCCCTGGTGGCACAGTAGTTGAGAGTCCACCTGCCAATGCAGGGGACACGGGTTCGTGCCCCAGTCTGGGAAGATCCCACATGCCGCGGAGTGGCTGGGCCCATGAGCCATGGCCGCTGAGCCTGCGTGTCCGGAGCCTGTGCTCCACAACGAGAGGCATGTGTACCGCAAAAAAAAGAAAAAAAAAAAAAGAAATGAAGACAGCCTAAGAGACCTCTGGGACAACATTAAATGCAACAACGTTCACATTATAGGGGTCCCAGAAGGAGAAGAGAGAGAGAAAGGATCAGAGAAAATATTTGAAGGGATTATAGTCGAAAACTTCCCTAACATGGGAAAGGAAATAGCCACCCAAGTCCAGGAAGCACAGCGAGTCCTATACAGGATAAACCCAAGGAGAAACACGCCTAGACACATAGTAATCAAACTGGCAAAAATTAAAGACAAAGAAAAATTACTGAAAGCAGCAAGGGAAAAACGACAAATAACATACAAGGGAACTCCCATAAGGCTAACAGATGATTTCTCAGCAGAAACTCCACAAGCCAAAAGGGAGTCGCACAATATACTCAAAGTGAAGAGCCTACAACCAAGATTACTCTACCCGGCAAGGGACTCATTCAGATTCGATGGAGAAATGAAAAGCTTTACAGACAAGCAAAAGCTAAGAGAATTCAGCACCACGAAACCAGCTCTACAACAAATGCTAAAGGAACTTCTCTAAGGGGGAAACACAAGAGAAGAAAAGGACCTACAAAAACAAACCCCAAACAATTAAGAAAATTGTCATAGGAACATACATATCGATAATTACCTTAAATGTGAATGGATTAAATGCTCCAACCAAAAGACGCAGGCTTGCTGAATGGATACAAAAACAAGACCCATATATATACTGTCTACAAGAGCTCCACTTCAGACCTAGGGACACATACAGACTGAACGTGATGGGATGGAAAAAGATATTCCATGCAGATGCAAATGAAAAGAAAGCTGGAGTAGCAATACTCATATCAGATAAAATAGACTTTAAAATAAAGAATGTTACAAGAGACAAGGAAGGACACTATGTAATGATCAAGGGATCAATCCAAGAAGAAGATATAACAATTATAAATATATATGCACCCAACATAGGAGCACTTCAATACATAAGGCAACTGCTAACAGCTCTAAAGAGGAAATCGACAGTAACACAATAATAGTGGGGGACTTTAACATCTCACTTACACCAATGGACAGATCATCCAAAGTGAAAATAAATAAGGAAACAGAAGCTTTAAATGACACAATAGACCAGATAGACTTAATTGATATTTATAGGACATTCCATCCAAAAACAGCAGATTACACTTTCTTCTCAAGTGCGCACGGAACATTCTCCAGGATAGATTACATCTTGGATCACAAATCAAGCCTCAGTCAATTTAGGAAAATTGAAATCACATCAAGCATCTTTTCTGACCACAACGCTATGAGATTAGAAATGAATTACAGGGGAAAAAACGTAAAATACACAAACACATGGAGGCTAAACAATACGTTACTAAATGACCACGAGATCACTGAAGAAATCAAAGAGGAAATCAAAAATTACCTAGAAACAGGGCTTCCCTCGTGGCGCAGTGGTTGAGAGTCCGCCTGCCGATGCAGGGGACACGGGTTCGTGCCCCGGTCCGGGAAGATCCCACATGCCGCGGAGCGGCTGGGCCCGTGAGCCATGGCCGCTGAGCCTGTGCGTCCGGAGCCTGTGCTCCGCAACGGGAGAGGCCACAACAGTGAGAGGCCCAGGTACCACAAGAAAAAAAAAAAAACCTAGAAACAAATGACAATGAAAACACGACAATCCAAAACCTATGGGATGCAGCAAAAGCAGTTCTAAGAGGGAAGTTTATAGCTATACAAGCCTACCTCAAGAAACAAGAAAAATCTCAAATAAAAAATCTAAACTTACACCAGAAGGAAATAGAGAAAGAAGAACAGAAAAAACCGCTAAGTTAGCAGAAGGAAAGAAATCATAAAGATCAGAGCAGAAATAAATGAAATACAAACAAAGAAAACAACAGCAAGGATCAATAAAACTAAAAGCTGGTTCTTTGAGAAGATAAACAAAATTGATAAACCATTAGCCAGACTCATCAAGGAAAAGAGGGAGAGGACTCAAATCAATAAAATTAGAAATGAAAAAGGAGAAGTTACAACAGACACCACAGAAATACAAAGCATCCTAAGAGACTACTACAAGCAACTCTATGCCAATAAAATGGACAACCTGGAAGAAACAGACAAATTCTTAGAAAGGTATAAACTTCCAAGACTGAACCAGGAAGAAATAGAAAATATGAACAGACCAATCACAAGTAATGAAATTGAAACGGTGATTAAAAATCTTCCAACAAACAAAACTCCAGGATCAGATGACTTCACAGGTGAATTCTATCAAACATTTGGAGAAGAGCTAACACCCATCCTTCTCAAACTCTTCCAAAATACTTAGGCAGAAGGAACACCCCTAAACTCATTCTATGAGGCCACCATCACCCTGATACCAAAACCAGACAAAGATACTACAAAAAAGAAAATTACAGACCAATATCACTGATGAATATAGATGCAAAAATCCTCAACAAAATACTACCAAACAGAATCCAACAACACATTAAAAGGATCATACACCATGATCCAGTGGGATTTATCCAAGGATGCAAGGATTCTTCAATATATGCAAATCAATAATGTGATACACTATATTAACAAATTGAAGAATAAAAACCATATGATCATCTCAATAGATGCAGAAAAAGCATTTGACAAAATTCAACACCCATTGATGATAAAAACTCTCCAGAAAGTGGGCATAGAGGGAACCTACCTCAACATAATAAAGGCCACATATGACAAACCCACAGCAAACATCATTCTCAATGGTGAAAATCTGAGAGCATTTCCTCTAAGATCAGGAACAAGACAAGGATGTCAACTCTCACCACTATTATTCAAAATAGTTTTGGAAGTCCTAGTCACGGCAATCAGAGAAGAAAAAGAAATAAAAGGAATACAAATTGGAAAAGAAGAAGTAAAAGTGTCACTGTTTGCAGATGACATGATACTATACACAGAGAATCCTAAAGATGCCACCAGAAAACTACTAGATCCAATCAATGAATTTGGTAAAGTTACAGGATACAAAATTAATGCACAGAAATCTTTTGCATTCCCATACACTAGTGATGAAAAATCTGAAAGAGAAATTAAGGAAACAGTCCCATTTAACATTGCAACAAAAAGAATAAAACACCTAGGAAAAAACCTACCTAGGGAGACAAAAGACCTGTATGCAGAAAACTATAAGACACTGATGAAAGAAATTAAAGATGATACCAACAGATGGAGATATATACCATGTTCTTGGATTGGAAGAATCAATATTGTGAAAATGACTATACTACCCAAAGCAATCTACAGATTCAATGCAATCCCTATCAAATTACCAATGGCATTTTTTACAGAACTAGAACAAAAAATCTTAAAATTTGTATGGAGACACAGAAGACCCTGAATAGCCAAAGCAGTCTTAGGGGAAAAAAATGGAGCTGGAGGAATCAGACTCCCTGACTTCAGACTATACTACAAAGCTACAGTAATCAAGACAATATGGTACTGGCACAAAAACAGAAACAGATCCATGGAACAAGATAGAAAACCCAGAGATAAACTCACGCACCTATGGTCAACTAATCTATGACAAAGGAGGCAAGGATATACAATAGAGAAAAGACAGTCTCTTCCATAATTGGTGCCTGGAAAACTGGACAGCTACATGTAAAAGAATGAAATTGGAACACTCCCTAACACCACACACAAAAATAAACTCAAAATGGATTCGAATCCTAAATATAAGACCAGACACTATAGTACTCTTAGAGGAAAACACAGGAAGAACAATCTTTGACATAAATCACACAGCAAGATCTTTTTTGATCTACCTCCTAGAATAATGGAAATAAAAACAAAAATAAACAAATGGGACCTAATGAAACTTCAAAGCTTTTGCACAGCAAAAGAAACCATAAACAAGACGAAAAGACAACCCTCAGAATGGGATAAAATATTTGCAAACGAATCAACGTACAAAGGATTAATCTCCAAAATATATAAACAATTCAATATTAAAAAAAACAAACAACCTAATCCAAAAATGGGCAGAAGACCTAAATAGACATTTCTCCAAGGAAGACATACAGATGGCCAAGAAGCACACGAAAAGCTGCTCAACATCACTAATTATTAGAGAAATGCAAATCAAAACTACAGTGAGGTATCACCTCACACCAGTCAGAATGGCCATCATCAAAAAATCTACAAACGATAAATGCTGGAGAGGATGTGGAGAAAAGGGAACCCTCTTGCACTGTTGGTGGGAATGTAAATTGATACAGCCACTATGGAGAACAGTATGGAGGTTCCTTAAAAAACTAAAAATAAAATTACCATATGATCCAGCAATCCCACTACTGGGCATACACCCAGAGAAAACCATAATTCAAAAAGACACATGCACCCCAATGTTCACTGCAGCACTATTTACAGTAGCTAGGTCATGGAAGCAACCTAAATGTCCATCAACAGACGAATGGATAAAGAAGATGTGGCACATATATACAATGGAATATTACTCAGCCATAAAAAGGAACGAAATTGGGTCATTTGTTGAGACGTGGATGGATCTAGAGACTGTTGTACAGAGTGAAGTAAGTCAAAAAGAGAAAAACAAATGTCGTATGTTAATGCATATATGTGGAACCTAGAAAAATGGTACAGATGAACCAGTTTGCAAGGCAGAAATTTAGACACAGATGTAGAGAACAAACGTATGGATACCAAGGGGGGAAAGCGGCGGGGAGCTGGGGATGGTGGTGTGCTGAATTAATTGGGTGATTGGGATTGACATGTATACACTGATGTGTATAAAATTGATGACTAATAAGAAACTGCTGTGTAAAAAAATAAATAAAATGAAATTAAAAAAATAGGGCTTCCTTGTTGGCGCAGTGGTTGAGAGTCCGCCTGCCGATGCAGGGGACGCGGGTTCGTGTCCGGGTCCGGGAAGATCCCACATGCCGCGGAGCGGCTGGGCCCATGAGCCATGGCCGCTGGGCCTGCGCGTCCGGAGCCTGTGCTCTGTAACGGGAGAGGCCACAGCAGTGAGAGGCCCACGTACCGCAAAAAAAAAAAAAAAAAAAGAAGTACAGGAGGTCTGGACTTACAATTAGCATCTGAACCAGGGGCAGGCTTGTGGGGCTGAGTCCTTAACTTGAGGGATCTGACACTCACTCCAGGTAGATAGCAACAGAAACGAACTGAATTGAGTTGTAGGACACCCAGCTCATGTCAAAGAATTGGTCTTTGTGGAAAAACACACGCCACACACACACATTTTGTATCAGAAGTGTTGTGTAAAAATCATAGCACTAGAGCTTCAGATACACCTGGATTTGAATTTCAATTTCATCATGTTTTAGGCTAGGGAACCTTGGGGGAAGCTGCTCAACCTAAGTCTTCTAATCTGTATAACATGGATAATATCCACAACCAGATTTCTGTGAAGATTATAGAATGGTGTCTGGTATACAGAACATGCTCAAACATTAATTAATTGTCAAATGAATGAATGAATCAATAATACCTAATACTTAACATAGCACTTAATATGTGCAAGGCACTTTCTGAACATTATTTTAACTTGTTTAATGTTCAAAACAACTCTAGAAGAGAGATATTATTATTATCCCCATTTATAGATGAGGGAACTGAGGCACAGAGAAGATAACTAATTTGCTGAAGGTCAAACATCAAAGGAAGTGGCAGATTTCAGTTTTAAACCCAGGTCTGACTACTGATCCCATGTTCCACCCACTGTGATGCTTTGTACAGAGCTTGGCACGTGGTGAGTGTTCAGTAATCAGATCGATATTATTATTGTTGCTGTCATATTGCTAATGACGTACAGGGATTGTTTCCAAACTGAGGTCTGTGTACCCCTGGTGGTATATGTTATTTTAAGTAGTACATCAATAAACTTTAAAAACTTCATACCCATGATTTCATTTTAATGAGTATTAGAAAGAAAAATAAGTAGCACCTCAAACCTGGGATTTCACTGATACTATCCTGTGATAAGGCTAATTTTGTTTAAGTGAGTCAATTTAGAAACAGATATGGAGTATTAATAATATGGCAGAAGTCAGGGCAGTGGTATATTAATGTCTATAATGGCATCTGATGAAAAAGGGCATAGGGTTTGGAGTCATGCAGAGCTGGCTTCAAGACCCAGGGCTACTGCTTCCAGCTGTTGGAACCATGGGAAAGTTACAAACTTCTCTGAACCTGAAGTGGGAACAACAGCGCTACCTAAGATGACAAAGTACTATAATCCCTGCAACACTGGACCTCAGCTATCGCCAGTCCATCTCCAACCTCCAGGCGAACCCCACCCTAGGCATCTGCATTGCCCTCACTCATGTCTTTCCCCATCACCTCTACCTCATCCTCCTTAATCTAGCTGAGATCTAGGATCTCTGGGTACCATTCTGGGGGCCCAGGGATTCTCCTCACAACTTCACTCCAGCAGTGAACTTCACTCCCTTCTGCCTCCTCAGTTGTGTTGATAATAAAATTTGGAGACTCCACAGGAATCCAAGTAGGAAGATGCTCCAGGGACACTGGCAGAAATTAGATTTTTTTCAGTTACCGTAGGCAAAGGGCTTCATGTTGTTCTAGTAATGCAAACTGCTTATTTGCTGTTTCCTTCTTCAGTCCTAGCCGGGGCCCTGCCAGTGATTGATGGCCATAAGAGAAGAGAGCGCACGCATCCAGAGCTCCTGTTTCCAAGTACCCTTGATCTCAGTCGGCAGAGCGAGTTGGCTCCCTGGGCCTGATGCAGCAGCCTCTAGATGATGGAAGGCAGCCAGGGACGAAGACGCTTTACAGCTGGCAACTTTGCCCGGCCTTCCAACCAGAAGATCCCCTCCTAAAGCTACCCACATGCCAAATACCAGCAAAAGGCCAGACCAAGGAGTCAAAGAACTTCATACAAGTCCAGCAGGAGCTGAGGCCCAAGGAAAGACAGGACTCGCCCAGTCGTAGCTGTCATGCCAGGTGATGAACTGGGATTGTAACTCAAGTCCTCTTGATAGCGTGACTCTTCCTCACTCTTCTATAGACAAGAGATGTTAGTCCCAAAGTAAACCCACTAACACCTCAATAACAAAGTGCAGTTTCTCATGGCTTAATATGAGCTCAGAGACTGGTAAAGGAAAGTTCCGTTTTGATCAGTACCAATGTAATATACCAGGTGCTGTGCTAAGTATTTTACATACATTATTTCTTTTAATATAACCCTACAAGGTAAGAACTATTAGTATCCACATTTTATAGATGAGGAAGTGAAACTCAGACACATTAAAAAACTTCTTCCAAGATCAAAAGACCCAATACATTCTGAGGCACATATTGAAACCCAAATTGTTCAAATTGCTGAAGTTCTTCCCACCTTACCATTTGGCTTCCTGCTTTCCATTGTTTTGTTTTTAACAAATTTTTATTTATTTATTTATTTATTTATTTTTGGCTGCTTTGGGTCTTCATTGCTGCACGAGGGCTTCTTCTAGCTGCGGCGAGCGGGGGCTACTCTTCGTTGCAGTGCGCAGGCTTCTCATTGTGGTGGTTTCTCTTGTTGTGGAGCACGGGCTCTAGGTGCGCGGGCTTCAGTAGTTGTGGCACGTGGGCTCAGTAGTTGTGGCTCGCGGGTTCTAGAGCGCAGGCTCAGAAGTTGTGGTGCACGGGCTCAGCTGCTCCAGCATGTGGGATCCTCCTGGACCAGGGATCGAACCCGTGTCCCCAGCATTGGCAGGCGGGCTCCCAACCACTGCACCACCGGGGAAGCCCCTGTTTTCCATTGGTGAAAGCCCCATCTTCCCTGGTATATTTCCTTTATCCATCAGGGGAACCTAAGCTAAACCTAACCCAAACCTATATTTGTTTCAATATTCATTTAATACCTGGTTGCTCCATTGGACTGTGAGCTTTACGAAGGCAGGGACAATCCACTGACAAAGACAGACATTCAACAGATGATTCCATCGCTCCCCTGACCATCCAACCCAAAGAGTGCCTCCTCCTCTCTAGTCTCCTCTTTCCATCAAATTCTATCTAAGAACGTAGAGATGTCAGTCATTGCCTGCCTACACATGCCTCCTCCTGGGATAATCTACTCTCAAAGGCTGCCATGTACCATGTGACCCACCCCCACTGGAGCCATAGCTGACAGGCCCAGGAACAGACCCACAACTCATGAGTGGCCAATCTAGTGGCTGATCTAACTCTCTGGACTCGCTTCTAAGCTGGACAAGATGAGATGAGCCAATCTGAGCATCGCACGACTCTGAACTAAGCAACACGAAGGGAAGTTCTCAGTGGACAGTAATACTGAAAGAGCTAAGTTGTGATGGCAGGTGGAGGTGATGAGCGTCAGCCTTGAAGTTAAAAGGGAAGAGAAAGAAACTATGAATAGCAGCAGAGGACGAGTGCTGGGAAGAAGAGAAAGGAAGAGATGCACTGAGAGAAGCAGAGAAGGGACACAATAGCCAAGGAGGAACAAATGGCCGGGACCTGGAGTTGCCTCATTTCCTGCCCTTCCTGAAGCCTGGTTCTTGACATTTCTCTGGGTTCCTAAGCACATGTATCCTTTCCATTAACACACAACAAACTTCATTTTTTCCTAAGGGAACTTAAGTGAAACTCTTTGCAATTAAAAAAAAAAAAAATTTCCTCCAACCCAGTCCTGCGAAGCCCTGATTTTGGTGCTGATGGAGGTGGTAGCAGGTTTTAATCCATCGTGAAAGTAATTCTCAAACCTCAGTGTACGTTAGAATCACTGGAAGGCACATTTAAAATGCATCTTGCTAGTTGTAATCAAGATGTTGACTCCTGTCCTTCAAGTCCCACTGTGACCCCCCCAGAGGTTCAAGGGAGCGTGGATACAGGAAATGGACAAGGCTGTGAGTAACCTTGTCTGTACATACTCAGCTTAGCCAAGGGAGAAATCCCCACATACACCCAAGTGTATTTCTCGACCTTCCTCTCTGACACACACAGTTACACAGCTCTGGCTCATTCCCCAAATGACCTCCAGTTCCCACATCAGACACCACCCTGATCTGGCTCCATTAGCCACCGTCCCAATCCCAACCCTCGCCTCTGCCTCCTCAGGTGAACTGGAAATGCAGATGCAAGACTTCAGATGCTCCCTCTTCCCAGAAGAGGCTGCATTATAAAAACACCCACTCCTGCTCTGCCAACCGCATCTCCTTGCATTTCTCTCCCCAACCCCCACCCCCGTCCCTCTCTTTCTAATTATCCCAAAGAGAAGGAAGATTAAAAATTAATGCCCTGAGGATAGGAGTCAGAGATGTCATTATTTTGATTCAAACCGCAGGCATGGAGGAATCTGATCTAAGCTTTAGGAGCAAAGTAACCTAGGACAAGATTTGGAAAACCTTGATTAATTGGAACTTACCTCTAGGTAACCAAATTTTTCTCTCCCAGTGCTGCAGTTTTAGGGGATGCTACAAAGTGTAATAAATGAAATTCAGAAAACATATTCACGCAAAAAATGCAACTTGTGGTGGGGGAGTGTTGGAATCACACAAAAGGTTTAGCCTCATCTGTACATACCAGAGTCCTGTAAATTGTCAATTAATGTGCAGAACGATGAGGTCAAGGAAGTTCCTACAGGATTGCTACACAAAGGAAGACTTGGTTGTTTTCATTGACTCTACTTCTAAAGCAGAAAAGTGGACTTTCTTTGAGGGAGACATGCAGTAACAAAAGTTTAAACTAGAAGTAATTTTATATGACCTCAGTTAACCAGAAATGGAAACTCAAATGAGCAGCAGGCACCCATCTCCCTCTCCACCCCCCTCCTCCCCATTTTATTCCCAAAATAGGCCACTTAGAGAATTTTGCCAACCAAGGAAAGGGAAACATATTAGAATTATAATAAATATCATTTAATACTTAACCGTGTACTAACTACTGCATTAAATACTTCAAGTGCGTTATATCTCATAATCCTCACCAAAGGTTTTATTATTATCATCCTAATTTTCAAGATGAAGCAACAGAGGCTAGAAGGGATAAATTATCCAATATAATAAGGTCCCAAAGTTATGTTCTTAACAAATACCAAACAGCCTAGGTGACATTGCCACTCTCTTCCTCCAGTTTAAGACCATATTTTATACAGTTTAAGGAAGGAATTAATGATGAAACAATACAGACCAATGGAAAAAATTAAAGTCTAAAGAGATCAGGTAAGTAAAAGACTTTAACAAATATGCCAGCCCTACATAGGAAGCCAGCTGGAAGGCTGGCACTGCTTAGTGCTTCTTATTAAATCTCAGCCCTCCTTTGTGCTGAGGACACAGTAATTCGGTTCCTGGAAGCCAGCTGGGACAGAGCTGGAACTTATTGTAAAGCTATCCTCATGCATTTATGTGTATCTTTCAAATAAATGGGAAGAGGCCACCTCTGAGGTGCATGAATTACTGTTCAACTTCTAGCACCTTTAGGACCAAAAATAATTAACTTTTCCAGTATCTTTAAAGTAGGGCCCCAAAACTGTTATCTTCTTCCCCATTGAAAATTAAGCTAAAATAACAAAACATCAGCATTTATTTCTGCTGATTGAGGAAGGCAGTTTTATTCCCTGGAGAGTGACCCTAAACTAGAGGATAAAGACTAGGGATCTTCACCTCCTTCTAGTTATGAACAAGTTGTGTGATGTTGGGCCGGTCACTTGGCCTGTCCATGCCTCACTTGCCTCATCCACCAAATGGAGACAGAGTCAACTACTCTGTTATGACCAGTGCAGGAGATCACGGTGCATCCGGGGTACATTAGTCATGATCCAAAGTGCCACTGGACTATCAGACACCATTCTAGCAGGTATGGGAAGGGGAGGCTCTGAACCTTGGAGACCCCTGGGATTCTTGCCACCTGGAATAGGAGTCAACCATATCCAGTTGCCGGCCAGCTTCTCTTCCTCAGATTCTATTCCTTGTATCTGTGCTCATTTCTGCCTCCCCTTTGTCTTAGCCCTGGAATGGAAGCTTATCATGAATGCCTATGTGGCTACTGTGGCCTTCTAACTGGTCTCTTTGATTCCAGGCTCTATCACCTGCACGGCTACCCTCACCCCTTCCTATCCACCTGGTTTATTCCAGAAATCTTCCCAAGCACCACTTTCAGGGCATTCCCTAATTCTGACACCCCCAGTGGTTTCTCAATGCCTACAGGACAAAATCCCATGGCTTGTCCAGTTTCTCCATTCTCTGTCCTCATCTTTTTCATTCATGGATTTTCTCACTCAACAAATATTTCCTAAAGACCTACCAGACATCAGGCAGTGTGTTGGATGCTGGGGAAGTGACCTAGTGTCTGCCCTCAGGGAGCTTACAGTCTGGGTTGTTGTAGGTAAAATGCCTTAAGCCAACTCCCTCTCTCCCCGTGT
The DNA here is from genome assembly GCF_003676395.1 of Aethalodelphis obliquidens. Taxonomy (NCBI): domain Eukaryota; kingdom Metazoa; phylum Chordata; class Mammalia; order Artiodactyla; family Delphinidae; genus Aethalodelphis; species Aethalodelphis obliquidens. The sequence goes on from NW_020837958.1 coordinate 26,697,845, forward strand.
GCCAGTTGTATTAGTCTGCTAGGGCCACCATAGCAAAATACCGTGGACTAGGTGGCTTAAACAACAGAAAATTATTTTCTCACAGTTCTGGAGGCTTGAAGTCCAAACTCCAAGTGTCAGCAGGTATGATTTCTCCCGAGGCTTCTCTTTGTGGCTTGCAGATGGCGGCCTTCTCACTACGTCCTCACACGGCCTTTCCTCTGTGCGCACATTCCTTCCTCTTCTCAGAAGGACACCAGTCATAGCAGATTAGGGCCCCACCCTTTTGTCCTCATTTAACCTGAATTATCTCTTTGAAGGCCTATCTCCAAACGCAGTCCCATTCTGAGGTATACTTCAGCATATGAATTTGGGGCAGGGGGACACAATTCAGTCCACCCTGCGAGCTGCTTATTTAGTGTTCCCTCCAGTGTGCTCCCCACTCAGCCTCTTATAGGCAGAGCTCAAGTTCCTCCTCCTCCAGGGAAGCACTCTCTGCCCACCCTCCCACCCCTGCCAACCTCTCCAAGCCAGACACACACTTATTTAATGTCACCGTCACTGCTGGTTAAACTGACTCCTCCAAGGCAATGGAAGTGCCAAGAGACCGGGGACAGTATCTAAGCTCATCATTATGACCCCAGAGCCTCATGCTGTGGCTCGCTGGCATACAGTAGGGACTCAATAAATAAATGTGGGATGAATGAATACATAAATGAGACTGATCTTGAGCTGTCTCACATTCTCCACACTGGAATGAAAGCAGGGCATTGCCCTGGCCCCTTTGCTAGCCTCTCTCCCCCTATACCTGAACGGAAGCTCAAAACTTAACTGAATTGAGTTGCATCCGGCTACAGTCTTTTTCCAGCCTTCAGTGACATGTGAAATGTGCTGTGGTAGGTCCTCGGTGTACATCCCCTGAGCGTTTGGTTAACAGGCCAGGCAGACAGGCAGGCCATCCAGGCAGGGAGGTGTCTGGAGGCTGATCAACTTGTAACTGCTGCCACCTCTGGCTACAAAGGGGTGACAGCAGCACATGGGCCCAGGCCGAAGAGCAAGCATCTCAGCTCATCTGGAAAGAGCTCAGGGAGCTGGGGCTGGAGCTGCATTTTTACCTGACATGTGAACATCCATTCGTCCAGAGCCCTGACCACACTGGCAGCATCTCAGAGCTCAGACCACTAGGAGGAGAATTCCTCTACAGCAGCTCAGCCTCACCATGGCCAGAGACTGACCTTGGGGAGGGTGGTGGCATGGAGCTTTGATTTCCGGAATAATATGGACATAGTTCCCAGATGAACAAACACCTGTAAGATGCCACACAGGCAAACCCTGCTATGGAGTATGTATGCACGCACATGTGTGTATGTGTATGTCCATGTATATACAAGTACACGACTAAAAGGAAGTTAGAAGAAACTATTTTTAAAGTAAATTCCAGTTTAAAATTTTTAGAGATATAATCCTAATGGTAGGTGAAATTACAGTGAGGTGCTGGAGCCTAGCAGACAAAATAAGTTGTGGAAACTTGGAAAAATTCTTTCCTTTGCATCTGTAAAATGGGTTGGTAATACCTACATCAAGGGCTTGGGGGAGATCTAAATGAGATAAAATGAGTGCCTAGTACACTCTCTGCCACATAGCAGTTGTACAATATGTTAGTTACTTTCCCTATCCTTAGCCTATTTCTTAATCCTTTCTGAAAGATTCACTAAATCTAAGTCATGGGTGCTTGGGAAAAGTACCTTAAAATACATCTTGTTTTCCTTCTTTGCCTGAAAAGAAATAACAACTGCTCTGCTTCCACTGGTGCAAACCAAGCAAAAGAGGACTTCTGCTGTGAGAAGCATTAAAAGGTGTCATTACTTCAAGTCGCTCCATTCAAAGGGCTGCAGTTCCCTCCAGCCACCGATGTACCAAAGCTTGGCAACATCTTAGATTCATCCCTCTCTGTCAGTCTAGGGACTAGTCTAGTCGCTAACCCAAACTCTTCTAATCCTTCCTTCAAAATATCTCTTCAATAGGCCCCTTCTTTCTATTCCACTCACCAGACCCAGTCTAACACCTGAATCAAATGTATTCAATCACTGCAGGGAACTCCTAACCATCTCCTTGAATCCTATTTCTCCCTCTTCTCTCTCTAAGAGTGGACAACATATTAAACCAGTCCTTTTGGAAGATCAGATTCAGCTTCAGGACCACAGGGAAAAAGAAATCTCAAAGCAACAACTAACATTCATTCATTCAACCAACATTTACTGGTGCCTACTGTGTGCCAGGGGATGAAGAGATGGGTAAGACCAGTTCCTTCTTCAATGAACCAACAAACTAGTACAGGGTGTGACATGTAGAAAAACATCTGGGCCATGAGGAGAATGCCATGAACTGGTACCCTGGCTGCATGTGAACAAGGTATCAGAAACAGGAGGAGGATGCATTCTTCACGGAGGACGGATGAGGGGTCTCAAGGTGGACAGGCAGGCATGTGCAAAAGCAAAGGCTCAGAGGTGGGGGAAACGTGAGGGTTGTTCGTGAAACAGAAATGAGAGTTTGGCAAGAGAATATTTGGATAAAAGAGAATGGGAGACTATAATCATCACAGCAATTCCCACTCACTGATTATTTACCGTGTTCCGGGCACAGGGCTAAGCATCTTACAAGCTATGAATAAATACCACTGAGAAAGCAGCTCAGGGAGGTTACAGAACTCTTCCAGGGGTGAAGCTGAGGTCTATGAGATACCAATGAGATTTGAGCTTCTACTTATTACACCCTAGAAGTTGGGCACAGCGAAAAGTGCCAGAGGCTGGGGAGGGTAACATCATAGCAGGAAATCACTGAATAGGATGACAACACTCCAGGAAGACTCCAAGAAGAGTAATCTGGCCAGGAGTGGAGGATGGTCTAAAGGAGAAATGGAAACAAGAGAGCCAGCCAGGAGGCTATGACACCAGCCAAGCAAGAATTCCTGGACCTGAAATGAAGGTGGTGGCAGTAAGTCCAGAAAGAAGAGACAGCTGCAGATACAATGTAGCACAGGAGCAAGTGGGACTCATGATAGGATGAAAAGGTAGAGGACTTAGAGGGTGGTGGAGAAGGTAAAATTATTCTGAGCTGCAACCACGTGATGGGGAAGTCAGGGATGCTGGTGATAAAAATGAAGGGGAGAGGATGACAGGGCAAGTATGATAATATCTTCCACTTTGTACAGCAGCATTTGGCAACCCAGAGCCGCTCAGCCAACCCGGGAAATTTTAATTATACAAAGCCCAAGTTCACTCTCTCCAAAGTCATTTTAAAAAACTGTCCCCAGGAAGTCTTTCATGCTGAGAAGCTGACAGCCCGGAGAATATTCAAACTAAGCCATCTTTGTCACCGCTCAGTCATCAAGTATCTTAAAAACCCCTGAACAATTCTTATTTTATGTTCATCCTCTGTGGGAAAGCTCCGTCTGTGAAGGACAAACTTCTAAGGAGGAGTAGAGAAAAAAATCAATCAAAAAGTCATTCCCTTTACTGATCAATAGGTTTCTGTCAGGGAAACTTTACTCCTCCCATCTGTGCTAGTTAAATGGGTTCTTACAGCACTGAACAATACTTACCTCACTGAATTTCTCTCCGTGGCAATTTGCAGCCCCATGCCTCTCTGGATTTTTCCTGACGTCAGCACAGAATTTGAATTTCCAAGTGCTAGGGATGCATGGGGAGCTACTGTCCATAAGTGGCACCAAGATAAGTCCCCCAAGGGGGAGTTCTGAATGGCAGCCCTCCCTGCTGCGGAGTGAGTGTGGGCACGTTCACATCTGAAGTCTGCCATCTGAGCTTCCCATGGCCAGCTGCTGCTCATCACTGAGGTCTCCACTCAAAAGGCACCTCCCTAGGGGGGCATCCCTTATACCCAGCTACAACACACCCTCTTGGGGTCAAGAAATGGTCTATATCTTGATCTGTGTGGTGGCTGCACAGGTGTGATAGAGATAAAAGAAAATTTATCAAGCTGTAAACTTAAGAAGCATGGACTTTACTGAATGTAAGTCACACCTCAATTAACAGAAAATTTAAAAATAATTATAAGTATGACGTTCACCCTTGCCACACCCATGACACTACCCAGGCCTAGTTATTTTCTTTAGCACGTAGGCCATTGTCTGCAAATAGATGATGTAGCTGTCGAGAGAGGCACTGTCCAACACTGTAGCCAACTAGTCTATTTAAGCTTAAATTAATTTAAACTAAATGAGAAGTTTTTTTCTTTGGCCACACCGTGCAGCATTCGGGATCTTAGTTCTCTGACCAGGGATCGAACCCATGCCTGCTGTAGTGGAAGTGCAGAGTCCTAACCACTGGACCGCCAGGGAATTCCCGATTTAAACTAAATGAGGTCCTCAGTCATATTAGCCACATTTCAAGTGCTCCGTGGCCAGATATGACTAGTGGCTACTGACGTGCACGGTTCATGAATGGAACATTTTCATCATTGCAGAAAGTTGGATGGAAAGCGCTGGTCTAGAATGTAAGCTTCAGGAAGAAAGCGATCATGTCTGTCTAGTTGATACCCAGCTCCAAGAATAGGACTTGGCACATGGAAGGTACTTCATAAATACTTGCTGAATAGATGAACAAAGGAATTTTGTAATACCAAAAAAAAAAAAAAATCACGGAGCAAAAACCAAAACCTGGAAACATCCAGGGATTAGTTAAATAAATTTTAACTAATTAATAAATAATTTTGGCACATTCTATAATGGAACTCTCTCTAGTCATTAAAAGGCATGAGGTAGGTGTGTATGTAATGACTCGGACAGATATCCACACTATATTAAGTGGAAAAACAAGGTTCTTAAAAATATGTTCAGTATGATTTCCTTTTATTAAGAAACACAAACCAAGAGTAGTCAGGAATGCTATATATCAAACTGTTAATAGCAGTCACTGCTGGATAAAACTAGAGAAAAGAGGAATTTACACTCTGAATTCTTCTGCAATGCTTGAATGTGTAATGAGTGTGTATTCCTTGAGTGTTTTTTTAAAGATTTAAAACAAAATCACATATAGCCCTCTAAGAACAAAAGGACAATAAGAAATACCACATTGCAAATTGTCCCAAGAATATACAGAACATTTCTTAAATAATTACCAGTCACCAAAGTCCTTACCAGCTTTACTTCAGTTAATCTTCACAGTATCCCTATAATTAAATACTACTGTCCTCTTGGAAAATGTAGAATCTAATAGTCAGAGAGTTTAAGTAGCTTTCTCAGAGTCACACAGCACAATTGGAATTTGAACCCAGCTCTCTGGTTCCACAGCTCATGGCACTCTTCACCGCAGAAATCACAGGCAAATACCCTCAAAGAGCCAGATCTAGAGCCCTCAACAAGGCACTCTATCTGTATGAAAACCAAAAAAAGGGCCAAGTTACAGCAAGATGCATGAAACCTACCAAACCTTAAAGAAAATGGCTTTGCTGCTCTGGATGGCAAGAAATATAGCAAAATGAAGCTGGCCACTCTCTCTCTGCCTTGTCTCCGCAGCTACCCACAATTGTCCTTCCCTGGATAACACACACACACACACACACACACACACACACACACACACACACACA
>NW_020837958.1:26703440-26814327 GCF_003676395.1 Aethalodelphis obliquidens
ACACACACACACACACACACACACACACACACACACACACACACACACACTCTCTCTCTCTCTCTCTCTCTCTCTCTCTCTCTCTCTCTCACTGACAGCAATGCCACAAGGATCTGGTGCCAGTGAACGCGTGGTAACTTAAGCATGCTGATGGAGATTTCCCAGCTCCCCAACGGATGCCTTGATTGTGCCTTTGTTGGATTTTCAGCCAATCCCCCCTGAAGAGGGGTTTTCAGCTCACCCGAGATATCTGAGCCAAAACACTGGAGAGTCGCCTTTCAGCTCCGGGGACAAGACATTCCAGGTTGTGTGCCGGGAGGCTTGTTCAGCTTCACACTTGACACAAATGGGGTGTGTGTTTACCCACAAACACACACATGCACACGCCAACAGAAGCTGTTGCAGTGGCGGTATTTCTACAAGAGTACCCAAAACTGTACTCGAGCAATATGGAACTATAATCACAATGCCTATCAGAAAAAGCAATCTAATTCCTCCTCAGCAAAGTTTCAACACTGCCTGGAAAATTCAGTAGGAGATGAAATGTAATACTCTATTAAGCCTTATTTTGCCAGCACAAGTGAGAGCTCACTCAAGCATGGAGAGTCATTAAAACGGATCTTACATATATCATTATAAATTTAATAATCGCCATGACAGCTAGAGTTCAAGTTAAAATGAATGTCAGCTGAGCATGACCAATTGATGTTAACCCAGCTGCCGCAGAGCCTCACTTGGGGTTATATTCTACTTCCAGAGGCTCCATAGTACATGTGGACCCAACACAGCTAGAGCCAAGAACAGATGGGAAATGCAGATATCCATACCTAACCAAGGAGAGGCTGTCATAATTGCATATTATCTCGGTGTACCAGCCCAATTAAAATATTCTACAGTGTCAGAGGTCCCAAATGTTCCTCCACTAAAGTGTCTGGATATCAAACTTGGCTCATACTTAGTAAAACGCAGTCAATCTTAGGATCTGTTCACAATAATTACCGGTTTTCCTCCCATCTCTCAGAAAGCTCCTGTAGAAATAGGAGCAGACAGGTCTAGCAGGTTATACACTGGATAAATTAAAGACCACAAAACAAATTTCACTTATCCAGGTGCCTAAGATAGTGGGCATTCTTCCCACATTACGGTGAGTGCAGCTTAAAGAGTGGAAACTTTTTTTAGAAATAGAGTAATTAACTGTTTTTAAAATATGGCTTGTTTCCATTTATGTTTATTTTTTTGAAGGTCAGAGCAAAGCCCCATACTAAATCCTTTACACACACACACACACACACACACACACAGAGCCATTGAAAAGTACAGGGAAGAGGTGTAAGTCTAGTTTTCACCTCCACAGGTATTTCACACCAGGAAGAGATGATCTTTGAGACTCATGAAGAGAAGGGATACTCCACTCCACATGGAGAGAATACCAGAAGTTTTTCAACCATCCACAACATTTCAAAGGAAACATCAGAAATTATTTTCAGATTAACATAGACCCTGACTCTGCTTGAGCTGTATTTAACCCTGGCCACCCCCGGTCCTAGAAATTCCCCTGGGAATGAGGAAACACAGGAAAAGCAGCCACTCAATGCTACTCTCGACTGCATTTGGCTTTTGAAGACAAGCTGAACTTTAACTGCAAGACACAAGTCCTGGGTGACTGCAGCTTTCAGACCAATGACAGCAAATGACCTACACTCAACGGGCCTTTTTAAATGGCTTTGACATTCTCACAGGTGCGGCCAAAGAGTGGAGTAGAATATGGTTTTGATCCAAAAACACAAGAGCCAGCAGACCACATGGTGAATAACTCAGATGAAACCACCGCCGTCAAGAGTACCATTTCCAAAAGGTGCTAACAGTGTATAAATCCCAACGGGGGGCTTCGGTACAAATAAGCTCATGCTTGACTTATAGAACACCAACACTTTTTGCAACTCCCTGAGCTAAGGCTTATAAATCTTTGTCTTTCTGATTTTTTTCCCCTTCCTTCTCTCTCCTCTTGCCCAACAAGTCAAGGCTTCAAGTCCAGCACTAGGACCTGGCAAATCGAGAGCCACCATCCCACCTCCTTAACCAGAGAAAGACAAACCAGCATAATCAATGACAGCAACAACAATGCAGACGACCACCTGGGCGCTCTGAACCACGCTTAGCAATTCTGGCGCCATAAGCCAAGCAACAAAGTTCTCACTTACCCTCTTCTGATCTTCCAGTCCGTGGGTTACCAGTTTTCTCTTCTGCTGTTGGCTGGACTCAGAAGCCGATTCCATTTCCCAGGAATAAGATCCCCTCTATCCTTCAGCGATGCTTCCAAATCCACAGAGGAATAAAAGAACCCAGGCAAAAGTGATGCATGCACGTGGCCTGACACGGCTCCTGCCAGCTGAGGAAATCCACACTACGTTTTCAAAGGTCTTCCCGACTTCTTAAAATCCACTCGGGAACCTCTTTCGCCATGGCTGCTTTAGCAATGAACGCAGCTGCTGCCGGCATCATGAGAGCTGGGACTTGGGGTTTTATTTCAGTTCCAATGCTGGCTTCCTGAGAGCCCAGAGGACAGATTTGGGCAAAGACGAGTCCATATCCTGGGGCATGTGCCACATCACTGCCCCAGAAATCTTCCCCCTCACAGTCTCCTTGGCACTGATCATTTATATGTCAATAACAATGGAAATGGGCATTTAATCCACCGAGCTGACAGCATCCACATCCCATCCGGCAGCCCCTGACTCCCATAAATCACCACAAAGCTGCTCGCCAAGCCGCCCCTCACAGCTCCTGCGAGTGTTCATCACCGAGGTTGCTCCCTTCCTGGGCTGTCATCTTCCTCCTTGGAGGAAGACTCATACCTGAGGGGAAAATGTTCAATGGTCAGAACTGCCTTGTGTGGAGGAGGACAGGCTTGAGCTTCCTTGCCCACCATCTGGAGCCCAAACCCAGCAGCAGCCATCGATCTTCCTCCAAGCCTCGCCATGTTTGGAGCGCATCCCTGGACAGGCAACCAGGGGCCGCACAGGTTCCCCACTCCCACTGGGAAGAAACACACAGGGGACCCTGTTCTTCAAATATGCACACCGGAGACAGAAAAGAGTTCTCGCTCGAACCCACGTGGGGTGCATCGTCATCAAAGAATAAGGCGCCCAGGTATAAGACAGGGAAGCAATGGTCTCTGAAGCAAAAAGCCATCAACATTTTCCCCCCAAATACAGCTGCGAAAGCAGCATGTGCAGGTGAGACAACAGGGTCCACTGGGGAAGTGAAAAGAGCAGCCTAGATCATCTGAGGGCTAGAAGGCGACTGTGCAACAGAGCTGCCTTCCCTGCCTCAGAACCTGCAGGCAGAGAAGGCACCCAGTCACCTCCGGGCTGACGTCACAGAAGCTCAGAGGGACAGGGAGGGAGGGAGGAGAGAGGAGGGACCTCTGCACCAAGGAAAACATTTCGCACGGGATGCACCTTCCATGAATGATCCGAGGGGTGGGGACATATGGGAGAATCCCCGAGAAGATGCACCAATAAACAATTATGAAAGCCTTTTCCCATAGCACCAGCACCACCAGAAAAGAAAGAAAAAAGGGGGAAAAGCTCTTTACTAAAAGGCACTAGTCTCTTGCCAGCGTTTCTAATCAACGCACTAGCCATTCTACAATTCAGGCCGCGCCAGCCTCCGGGAGAGCTGTGGCCAGATCCGGCCACAGCGGGCATCAGACAGAAGCCCTCAGACCCTCCCTTGCAGCTGTCCTGACCGGTGGCTACTTTGGAATGAGGCCGAAGCCACCCCCTGTCACAAAAGGCTTCCGCACGGCTCAGTGCCAAAGCAGGTTAAAAGGCGGATGAGAGACTCAGCCACGAAGGGTTTGTGAGGAGGAAGAGAACAGCTTCTCCTGGGAGAGAGGCTACAGAAAGGTTGAAGGCTTGTCCCACACCACATGAAACACTCGGCCAGAGAAGATTTCACCAAGTAAATGCCCAAATCGCAAATCTGACTTTCTGAATCTGGCAAGAATCCATGAGAGCAGAATGTCCAGAAGACAGGCATCTCGTACACCCACGGGTGACAGATCTAAGACGCAGCATCAGTGAAGCCCTCTGCTGGCCCAGGAAATAGCTGAGCTTCCAGAGAAAGCCCTCTGGTTGCCCACCGCCATCTCCACAGCCCCTTCAGGGGATCCCCGGCAGAGGTGAAAACTCTCAGATCCGTTCTTTTCAGCCCCAGATTGCAATGCAAATAAACTCTGGCAAACTGGCTCCAAGTGTTACCCTTTGCTGAATCTAAACTGAGACATCAAACTAGAGGACTCAGACAGATCTAGGTTTGAATCTCAACTCTGAAACTTAACTCACTGTGTGACTTTGAGCAAGGAACTTAACCTCTCTGAGCCTCAGTGTTCTCATCTATAAAGTGGGGATAATGATAGCACATAGGAGTGGAAAGATCACCTATTGACAGCAGGTGATCAAAAGATAACACTGCTAACATGTACTGAATGATTGCTCTATGCCAGGCACTGTTTACTGCCCTACATATTCATTCATTCAACCAGTCTCTATCAGGGGCTTGCTATGTGTCAGTTATCTTGCTCCAATTAGGGATTCTTAACCTTAGGTTAGAGATGAGACAACTGATGAGGAGGGAGGTCAAGTAACTTGCCTAAAGTCACACAGCTAAGAAGTTGTGGGGCTGGGATTTCAACCCACATCTGACTGCAGAGTCCTTGCTCACAGCCATGCCTCTCTGGCAGGATCCCTGTTATTTGGCTTTTCACAAGCAGCCTGAGTCCGGAGTCCACACTTTTTACAGCTCCTGGCTCTCCTCATGAATAATAACAAAAGAAAAAAAGCCACTGCCAAAAGGGTCTCCTACTTGGACAGGCCTTCTCCAGAGCAGCCGCTTCGTTCTCCGCTCTGAGATCTCTCATTTCTGAGAACAGCTCTGCACTCCGCACCAGACCCTAGCTCTCTCCCGGGTGAGACCCTGTCACATCCCATCATGCCAGCTGGTGCACACACCCCAAGTGCACATGGAGACAGACGTTCTCGCCACAGAAATACCTCCCCATCAGTGGGGAGTGGGAGGATGTTCAACACCTCCTGTGAGCCTTTTGTTTTTTTCTGGGAGTCAGTCTCCACCAGTTCTGGGGCGGTCGCTGTCCCTGTGCTACAGCCAGGGTAGGGAGGCTCTTTCTCCCCAAGAAAGGGGAGAAGCAAGGATGCTGCTCTCAGCTCGCTGCCATATCCAATCAGTTTCCTGATTGGGGAGGGCAGACTTCATGAGAGGAAATCCTGATGTGAAAGTTCTGATTTCTTGCTGCCCAGAGAAATCTCGGCAAGTTTTTAAACACACTTGAATAAAAAAAAGAGCTGAACAGCAGGACTAACAGAATATTTTACTGGATGGTTGAGAAGTCGGTGTTTGCTGGATTGATCCCTAAATGCAGCAACATAGCATCAGCTTCTCCTCTCCATGCCCTAAGTCAGCCAGGAGCAGTGCAAGGGAAAGGGGAGAAAGAAGACTGGACCAGAATGGACCATAAGAGGGATGGGGGGTCATTGTGGGCAAGCCCCAGCTCCTCCTTAAAGTCCAGAAGACGAGTCCAGCCATACTGAAGATATCCTGAGCACACGGCGTGGGCTTCCTCCTACTTAGTCAAACACAGTCTCCAAAAGCCTTCAACTTCCCACTCCACATGTGTCCAAATCCTCCCTGCCTTCTGGGCAATCCCCAGGGGAAAAAATTTTAAAGACTGGTTTGGAGGCACAGCCCGGGACATGGGGAGCCAGGCAAGGGTCTAGTCTCAGATATAGAGGCATCCTTTCCAGAGGCCCACTGAGGTCCCTTCCTGCAATAAAACTCCATTTCCCAGCAAATGCCAATCTGGGATGCCAGGTGCCAGACAAGCCAGAGGCCGGTCCCTCCCAGGTACGGTGCACCCCTTCCTTTTGCCCAGGTATTGGAATTGTGAACCCATTTCATATGTTTCGGTAGAACAGCCTTCTTATTCTCCGAAGTTTTCAAAATTGGACAAAGTCCCTTTGGCCTTCTTACTCTTCTCCCTCTCCCCAGATGTCCCTGCCCCCAGCTGGCTCCAAGACTGGGGAAACTGGTTCTAAACCTGGATTAAAGGTTATGGGGGTGAGAAAGGGCAGCCTGCTCTGCTTCATCTTTTAACTGGAGTTATGCTTCTGAAACAGGGGTGCATCCGTCTTTGGAATGGTCTAATTAACACTCATCACCAACACAGCGTTTTTAATTAGTCTTTGGTGCCAACAGGGTAAACGGAGGAGCTTCTTGGCAATCAAGCCTTTCATTAATCAATCAATCAATAAGTTACATAAGATGTAAGACAGAGAGCCAAGGAGGCATGGTGGTTTCCGGGCTGTTTGTTTTTTTTTTCTTTTTTTGGGGGGGGTCTTTTTTCATCCCAAAGGGAGCCCGCCAAGTCGGCCACTTCTGCTAAGCTGCCCTTGGCCACTTCTGCTAAGCTGCCGGGGAGGGCTGACCCAGCCGCCAACCCCGGCGCCTTTATTTGCGCACTACTAGGGAGCGGAGCGTGCTCCCGCCTCTTCCCTGAAGAAAAGAAAGGATCACACACAAAAATAAGTCACTAAGGCCCCAGCTGGGCGGCGCGGGCTGCTGCTGCTGCCTCCGCCGCTGGGGTCCCTTTGCCGGCAAGAAAGGAGCCGGCTCAGCGGAGCGCACACCCGCGAGGCACCGTGGCTCTCCCTCCCAGCCCGCCGCCTTCGCCCTCGCCCCGCCGCCCGCGGCTCCCCGGAGCGTGGGAGAGAGCAACAGGGAAACTGGAGGCCCAGCCTAGCTGTCCTCGGCTCGGATCCACCTACACTCACACTCTCTCTCTCTCTCTCTCTCTCACACGCACACACACACGGATATGGACACAGTGAAGAGACTCGGACACAGACTGACACAGGCATAGTAGACACTCGCAGAGGTCCAGACATAAACACACACGCAGACTTACACACACATACCTACAGAAGCTTAGATCACACACGAGGATGCACACCCACCCAGAGAGGGACACACGCAGACAGGTACCAGACCTACCTATAAAACAGAGGCACAGACAGAAAACACACACATACTCTTAGATACACAGGCACACAGAGAAAAGAGACACACACAAACACCGAAAATACATGGAGAGGCCGACAGAAGGATCCACAAACAGCGATACTCAGACACAAGCACCCGGAGAGGGCGTTCACAGACACCCACGCCAACAGCAAACACAGAAGGGCCCAGACGTGAGGATACACCCGGAGATCCAACCACACGGAGGGAGAATCACGCACAGAGACACACAAACAGAAGACATCAGGAACACAAGAACACGCACAAGAAGATACACCCAGCCTCAGGCACGCACACCCAGAGAGACACACACCCACTCTGCATGGGGGCGTGTGCAGCGTAGCCCGAGGCCGCGGAAAGTGCGCCCCAGAGCTCACAGAACCACCTCGGAGCACCGCGCCGCGCGCCCCAGCCCACATCTGCCGGGGAAGACTTTGCCGCCGCATCTCTGAACAAGGGCCCGCCAGCCGTCGGCTTGCGTCGGTCGCTGCGCGTCCGCCCGCTGGGTCTCTGTGCTGCGGCTACACGTCCGAGGAGGCCCCGGCCCTCCAGCAGGGTCCCGGGGTGGAGGTGTGGCCCCCGTGCCGCTCCATGCGGGGCCAGCCCTCTCCCCGCCCGCAGTCCCCGCCCTGCCCGGCCCCCAGAGCCCAGCACAGAGCATCCGCAAGTCCTCTCCTCACTGCTCGTCCCGTTGGGCGGCAAACTTTCCCCCGGTTGGTCCAGGCGCCGGGCAGCCCGGCCCAGCCCGACCCCGGGGGGATGGCGCTGGGAGCTCCTACCTGCGCCCACGCGGCTGTGCGGAGCCGCCGCCTCCAGCAGGTCTCGCACCCGCGCTCCGGACCGCGCTCCTCAGCCGCGGCCGCCGCCGCTGCAGCCGCTCCTTGCCCTCCCGTTACCCGGGAAACCGCCTCCTCCCCGCCTCCCGCCAACCAACCAGCACCATTCACATGGCGCCTCACAGCCAATGGGCGACCTCGCCATTCCGGTCCCCTTCCAGGGTCCCGAGCCCCTTCCCAGGCTAAGGGACCAGACGGGGAGGCAGGGGTTTCTCTGGAGCTGCTGCGACTAGAAGATGGGGTCCCGGGAGCCAGAGAGAGTCATCTGGTTTCTCCGCTGGTACCATTCTTCTGCGGGACAGATTTACCTGGCACTTTAATGTAGACCCGCATGACTGGAGAACCTGAGTCGGAAAATGCCCTAGGGCACCTACTTCAGCCTTTCACTAAAACCCGGAATCCTTTGGACAAGGAGCTGTCCAGCTTTGAAGACCTCTCTCCATGGAGCGCTCGCAGTCTCCCAAGGCGATGCTTAGTTCCTTCTCCCTTTTAGAGCTCTGACTGGGAGCAGGTTCTTTCCAACACGGAACTGATCCTGCCTCGTGACCAAGCCCCATTTCTGCCCTCTTGGGCGCGCAGAACAAGACTGCCAGGCTACCTAACAGGCCTTCAGAAATTAGAAGGCCACACATCCTATTTCCCAGGTGACCCTTCTTCAGAAGGCTCTTCGTTCATCTTTCATCTTTCCCCAGGACCATTTTGAAATCGGAGAGGCTTGTGCTCAGCTGTGTCCCTCTACCCCTCTTTCAGATGCCAGGTGGGAGGAATCTCGGGATCCTAGCACTATTTGCAAATAAGACCTGAAATGGTGAAAACAAACGTTTTCTCATCTCTTAAACTGAGGTCAGTTCCACAAATATGGAGTAAAAGGGGAGACAGGCAGGTCTGGAGAAGCACTAGAGTGGTCACTTCTGTCTCTGAAGACCTCTTATTTCCCTCCTATTTCATCCTCCAATCAAAACTTGCTCCATCACATGGGGCATCCAAGGTGAGAAGAAAGGAGTCCCATTGGTCCTGGCAGGAGGATGGCCTGGCCTTTGCAAGGCCTACAGATGCCACCAGACTGCAGGGCCTGTCCACACCACCACCTGGGGAGGACCATATGGGCCCAGCATTCTCAGGGTGCTGTGGACCCAGGAGCTCCGGACACAGGCCAAAGCAGACGGCCAATCCTGCTGCTGGGCCTCTGGTTGAGGGGTGGGAGGAGATTCAGGCTCAGAAAGGGAGGTGCACTCCCCAGGTCTGGTGGTAGGAAGAGGGCAGGAGCCTCCTCTTATTGAGAGCAGAGGGCCAAGCTGAGAGATGGCAGGGCTGAGGCAGTTGCAGCTGGGATGGAAGGGCACCTATGCTCGTGCTCACTCCAGCACAGACACATGTGTTACACTCCTGGGTCCTGCCCCAGAGGGGTCCATTGAGACTGGTCACAAGACAGAACTGAAAAATGAAAACCAGGCCGCTTTCTTAGCCAATTCCTGCAAGTCCCTCTGAGGTCATGTAAGCAATATCACCAGCAGGGAATGACAGGAGAGTCACATCATGCACCCAGTTGTAGGGAGTGTGATAGAGTTAGAACACACAGATCTGAGCCAGACAGCCTGGGCTGGAATCCCCTCTCTGCTATTCATCAGCTATACGATCTAATCGCTGGACCTCCATTTTCTCAACTATAAAATAGAGAAGTTAATATTCCTCCCGACAGAGATGTTCTGAGGATCAGATGTGATCATAGGTGAGTACATGTTTTGTAAGCAAGAATGTATCTTGCAGAGGAGAAGGGCTTTTATAATAAACCCAGTTTGCCCTGTGATGGTTAATTTTATGTGTCAACTTGGCTAGGCTATGGTACCCAGTTTTTGTTCAAATACCAGTCTAGATGATGCTACGAAACTATTTTTTTTAGAGGTTATTAACATTTAAATCAGAGGACTTTGAATAAAACAGATCACCTTCCATAATGTGGATGGGCCTCATCCACATCCATTTAGTTAAAGGCCTTAAGAGAAGAGACTGAGGTCTCCCTAAGAAAGAAGGAATTCCGCCTCCAGGCTGCCTTTGGACTCACAACTGCAACATCAGCTCTTCTCTGGGTCTCCAGCCTGCCGTCCTGCCCTCCAGATTTTAGATTTGACAGACCCCACAAGCACATGAGCCAATTCCTTCAAATAAATCCCTATCTATCTATCTATGTATCTATCTATCTATCTATGTATCTATCGGAGGGGGGAAGAGAAAGAGCTATATAGATGTAGATAGAAAAATAAAAATATAAATACATACCCTGTTGGTTATGTTTCTCTGGAGAACTGTGACTAATACAGGTCGTTCCCAGAATGATGAGGATTTGCCAGGCAAATGCAGAGAGGAAACAACCAGGTGGCTGGATTTGTAGCCTGATCACGAGCCTACAGCTTGTTGGTGTATGTGTGTGTGTGTTTCCCCAACTCTGGGCCAAGTGGGCATTGACTTATTTTCACAGGAGGTTTTGATCCACCACTCTACACAACAACCTTTCCCTACTAGAGGTGGATAGCTGGGGGAACATTTCTCTAAAATAGCTCCCTTTCTCTCCTGCCACTATGACTCCTACCCAGTCCCCACCTGTACACTAAGATCCAAGAGGATACAGTTAGTTCTAGGGAGATTCTGTCTGATCTCTCTCTCTCTCTCTCTCTCTCTCTCTCTCTCTCTCTCACACACACACACACACACACACACACACACACACACACACACACACACACACACACACACACACACTGGAATCCCAAATGAGAGTTGTAGCAGTAAAGGCCTTAACACCTACTACCATCTGCAAGACCATTTTTGCGTTTATTAAGGATGCACAAATTTTTAAAAATCATATCCGATCACCATTTAGGGTCTTAACCCCAAATCTGTCCCTGTCACCTGAAGAAACGGTTATTTCTATTTCACTGATGTAGAAAACCAGGAACCACAGTATAACCAGCTCTCCCAGGGACTAGAACTGCAAGCCTAGGGACTCAGCTGCTCCCTCCATGCCTTCAGGAGGGGGCTGCACCTTCTCTTGTCTCCCTTTCCGATCACTCACCTTCCTCGTAGCCTAACATGGCTGCCTGTCTCAGTGTCTCTGTCAGGATCTTTCAGCGCAAAAACCAATTACCCTCTGGAACTTAGTTCAAATTCTTATGGAAGAATCTGACCTTTGGGTCAGATCAGGGGGTCAATCAGCAGTAGCAAATATGAAAGAGACCTTTCAATGGTTGGACAATGTCAGACATTTGTAGCACACAGTGAAAGGGAGACATGCAAAGGTACTTACTTAACTCAGCTTCTGACTCCTAATACTAACCCCCTGCACCCCCATTTTCTTGTCTTCAAGAGTGCCCGTGTTGCCCTCTTTCAGAGCTACGGAATCCCTGAACAAGTGAATTGTGAGGCACTTTAGGAAATTAAAGCATTTCTGTTTTTCTATAAATTAAGGAGCACCTTTCATCCAATCTCAAGAAGACTTGAGGGGAAAAGTCTCTGGTTTAGGCCTCTGGAAAGCAGGCAGGTCTGGTAGATTCAGCACAGATACTGTCTTAACATGTGTGGGACATCAGAGAGGTGGCATCTTAAGTGCAAAAATCTTCTCAGGCTTCCCTGGTGGCGCAGTGGTTAACAATATGCCTGCCAACGCAGGGGACATGGGTTTGAGCCCTGGTCTAGGAAGCTCCCACATGCCGCGGAGCAACTAAGCCCGTGAGCCACAACTACTGAGCCTGCGCTCTAGAGCCCGTGAGCCACAACTACTGAGCCTGCGTGCCACAACTACTGAAGTCTACGCACCTAGAACCTGTGCTCTGCAACATGAGAAGCCCATGCACTGCAACAAAGAATAGCCCCTGCTCGCCACAACTAGAGAAAGCCCACACGCAGCAACAAAGACCTAACACAGCCAAAAATAAAGACATAAGATAAAGTTATTAAAAAAAATGTTCTTCTCTCATGTCTTTAGTTGTCTGTGAATTGAACACAGAGTCACTTGGCCGGCAGGCGGGAAAGAAGATGGAAAATGTCCCTTTCCACCTTATCTTTTTGGATTGGTGAACTTTCATTATCTTAGGGGATCCAACTCTTAAGAATTTTCCCCAAAATAGGGCTTCCCTGGTGGCACAGTGGTTGAGAGTCCGCCTGCCGATGCAGGGGACACGGGTTTGTGCCCTGGTCCGGGAAGATCCCACATGCTGCAGAGCGGCTGGGCCCATGAGCCATGGCTGCTGAGCCTGCGCGTCCAGAGCCTGTGCTCCACAACGGGAGAGGCCCACGTACTGCAAAAAAAAAAAAAAAAAAAGAATTTTCCCCAAAATCCTCATCAGAATTGGTTATTCTCTTCTCAGGCATCCCATAGCATTTTGTACCCTTTTCTAGCACCTGCCGCACCACACCATAATCATGTTTCTCTCCCTGACTAGTCATTCATTCACATTCATCATTCACTCAACCCTGCAACAAATTTTATTGCCAATAAAGATTCTGAGATACAGCAGTGAACGAAGTAGGAAAGGTCTCTGCTCTCATGGTGAGAGTGGAGGAAGATGGAAGAGAAACAAGTATTTAGTCAAGATTACTTGCGAAAATAATTAGGGCTCTGCAGGGAATAGAAATAGGACGGTGAGATAGAGAATGACAAGGTGGGTCGCAGTAGGTGACTTCTTTGAGAAGAAATTTTAACTGAGATCTGAATGATAAGAACACAGCCACACAAGAATCAAGAGGAAGAACATTCCAGGCAGAGGCAGCTCTTAGTGCAAAGGCCATGAGGGAAACGGCAAAACAACAAGCTTGGCGTGCTCATGGAGCAAAAGGAAGGTCAGTGTGACTAGAGCATAGTACTCACATCCGTCTGGGGAAAAAACAAGCCTAGGGAGGTAGCAGGGACAGGGGAGCGTCCATCCCTCTTTTCTGTACCGCTGCATGATACCAGCTTTACCCTCACCCACCATATTTCCTTTCTTCTAAGACGGCTCAATTTGTCTCTGCCAACATAGCAAATTAATCTCACTCTACACTCCCTCACCTCAAACTTTCCCTCCAAGCACACCCCTTAAGTTTATGGTATATTATATCTGTATGGTTTTGTTTTCTTGCTCCTTCAGTCATTTAGTTCATAAATTTTACTGAGTGCCCACATACGCCAAGAACTTACACGCCTGTGCAGTATGATCTCATTGATGAGAACGCACGAAGAGTCAGGAGATCTCTGAGAAGTCAAAAGAGATGACGCAAAGGTCTGTGATAAAGGAGACGGCCTCTCCAGTCCTCGTTCAGAGCCTCTCTGCTCTTGGTTTTCTCATGCTTTTAATGGGGCTGGTTATCTCGTTCTCAAGCCCACAGCAAATCAGAGGAAGGCACTGATCCCTAGAGTTGGCAAACTGACAACTCTAAGAAGTAAGAGAGGACGATGTGTCAGCAAGAGAAGAGACCAATAAACCTAGGAAAACCAAAACAAAAGGTCCAGGCAATCTGGGACCATTTAGTGAATGGACAATCAATCTTGCACGTCTCATCCATTCATTAAACTTCATGGATCCCTCGTAATGCTGACTGTGAATCCAACAGAGGTCTTAAAAGGCATGGAAGATTTTAGTATCCAAGAAAGCTCTTCATACAAATTGGCTAAATGGAATTTAATGGACAAACCCAGAGCTTCTAAGAAAGTTCAGTTGTCAAAAATGACTGAATTCTGGACAGCCAATATTTGACACTGATTGAACTATTAATTACAATTTATTGAGCAACTCTTAAGATGTGCCAGTTGCTTTAAATACTTGACTTCAATCAAGCTCCACAGCAAATCTACAAAGTCGGTACTGTTTTTTTCCCTGTTTCCTGAAGGAGGAAAGAAAACAGGCTCAGAGGGGTTGAGCAGCTTGCCTTCAGTCAC
Source organism: Aethalodelphis obliquidens (assembly GCF_003676395.1). Taxonomy (NCBI): domain Eukaryota; kingdom Metazoa; phylum Chordata; class Mammalia; order Artiodactyla; family Delphinidae; genus Aethalodelphis; species Aethalodelphis obliquidens. The sequence continues at coordinate 26,717,283 of NW_020837958.1, forward strand.
AAAGCTGGTTAGTGGCAGATCTTTTACAACCAAATAGAAAGATGAAAGAGAGAATAAACAATATTTAGTTCTTTTTTATCCCTCTTGACACCTAACATAAATCTGGGGATAGAGTAAGTTCTCAAAGTAGGGGCTCAGGGCTCATTCATCCAAGAACTTTGTCCCAGGAATTGTACCAGCATCCAGAGATACAGGGAAGAACTGGCCAGACGCAGACCCTGTCCTCAGGGCAGTGCAGGATGAAGAACTGATGAGTCTATCCCCCAGTTTTGAAAACAATCAGTTTGCTGTGATTCTATTAAACATGACTCTCATTCTGGATCTTTTGGAAGCAGCTAAAGTCTCACTCTTGAAAAAAATATGTGCAGATCATAGTAAAGTCAGAGGTTTATGTTTGAGGAAAATTCACGACCCCACCTCTACTGTTCCCATTTCTCGGCAGCCTACGGTCCTCATTTTGTGTTTTCCCTTCTGCAACTTCACTGAAGAGTCACTTAATGGTAGTCACTTCAGCCTCCTCATCTGAAGAATGGTCATGGCAGGGGTGACGGGGAAGGGAGAGACAGATGGGCTGTGACATTCTGGTTCTCTCTCCCTCCTGCCCCTGGCAGGTTCTCCTCAAACTCTTCCCTCATCATCCTTCACTCAGCACCACCATGGCTGAGCAGCTAGAGCAGATGGAAGGAGTCTGTTTACCGGACTGATAGTGGGCCGAGACAATGCTGCATTGTCTGAAATAGACAGTAGCGGGGAGGGAGTTTACTGTCAGCTGGCAAGGGGTGGAAGCTGGGGGCGGGCGGGCTCTGGTTCCCCAGCCCCAAGTGGTTGGCACTTCTGCAAGCCTGGGAGGCTGCTATCAAAACAGGCTGAAGAACACCCAGACGGGCAGCATGAGCCTGTCAGCTGGGCTGTGGAGGAGTCAAATGTAGAGAAAGGGGCTTGGAGTGGAACATTCTAGGGAGGCTGGAATGGGTAACAAGATCCAAGCTATAAGGTGATTTTAGTAGTTTTGGCTTTCAAGATATCTTAAAGAGGGGGCACGTATGTACTAGAAATGGAGTTGAAACTAAAATTTAAAACAAATCCAGTGAATATTTATTGAGTATCTGTGTCCCATGCACGCAAGGATGAGATTCTTTGGGAGCCAAGAGCAAGAACAAATTAGAGGAGGAAGAGGTCTAGGGGGTCTAGGAAGGAAAACTCTGTGTCCTGGAGACATAAGATGAGCGACGAGCCAGTGGTGTGGAAGTGGCAGTCTCGGGCACCATGCTTCCTGCCAAAAACCAAAGGGAGCCACTATGGAAGGATTTTAAGCAGGAGAAGCGGGAGTGATGTAGTCAGATGAGCTGTTTAGAGAAATGTCTCTGGTGACGAGTGTGAAGAATGGACTAGAGCAGGGAAGACTGCAGACACGAAGACAGAAGGCAGCTGCAGCAAAGCAAGCAAGAGGGTGAGGACAGGCCATGGCAGAGATATTCAGCCGTGTCACCAAGAGAATGTGGGGACTCCTGGACCCACCACATTCAAACCAGAGCACCTCTACCGTCTAAAAGAAAATGGCGTGTCCTCCTATATTTTGAGTAAAAGTTTCAGTCACCCCATATCTCAATAGTGTTTGCTTCCTGGATGGGTGACTCTCCATTGACATTTTGTATCTCTAAATTCTTCAAAGGGAAGATTCTTGGCTTTGATGATGAGGCCACCCACCCCAGCTTCCTGTGTGCGGATCAAGACCTTTCCTGGGAAGGCAGGTGTGAGGCCCCTGGCTTGGCTACTTTGCATAGCACATTGGGAGTATTTGCATTTCCAAAGTCTTGTTTCTCCATTGAAAGGAGCCCCATTAGATTTTTTGTTGTTGTTTTTGTCCTGTGGCATCAGATGAAAGTGGCCTGGAAATCAATGCAAATTCCTTTCATCTCACAATGTGTCCAGTGGTCTAACTACTCAAAGCCCAACAGGCTGAGCAAGGATATACAGAAGAAAAGCTCCCCTTCGATTCTTTTGGATGGGTTCCTGGCTGCCTCCTAACTAGCGCTCACACACACAGGCACGCATGCACACGCGTATGCACAATAAGCCCCCAGGGTCCACCCCTCACATCCTAACTAGCGCTCACACACACATGCACGCATGCACACACGTATGCACAATAAGCCCTCAGGGTCCACCCCTCACACAAATCCTTCTTCAAGACACCTTTGAAGTCTGGTGATGTCACTACACTATGCCCTTGTCTTCTCTCCTGGGGTTGAGTGATGGCAGCCTACATATTCCAAATCCTCAAAGAAAATATAAAACTCTCTTCTTTCTGGGTCAGTAGGTTAGCTTTGTGTTAAAAAAAAAAACAACAACAACAAAAACAAAAAACAAAGATGAATCCTTCATGGAGAAATATATGAGGGCTGCTGACGTGAATCTCTTTGCCTTCCTTTACCTGCAGCAATCTCCCCTGGAGACGGGATGCTTGGCTCTACGTGAGTTGTAAGCAGGTTCAGCACCCTGAGCTTCAGAGTCTAAATCCAGAGATTACAGCTCTATAAGACCTTACCTCTGATTAGCTTTTGTTCTGAGAATAGTTTTTAAATATTTAGGTCCAACTCCAGCAGACTTACTAAATATTTGGGGATAGAAGGTAGGACGAGTTTATGATTTTTAAATATGGGAACTGTTGTGTTTGCCATCAGACCGAAAAGAAAGAAAACTTGTTAAAGTAATAGTAAATGCTATTGATGAGGACATGGGGAAACAAATTCAACAAATGTTTATTAAGAACATAATCTGTGCTAGGCATTACTCTAGGCTAGAGTCCTCGTGGTACAATAAATGGACAAAATCCTTGCTATGTGGAATGTGCATTCTAGTGTAATTCATTGTGCTGAAAATGTGCATGCCTCTTAGAAGGGAGAATGCATCAAAAGCCTTAAAAATATGTGTACAGGCCCTTTGGGACAATCGTGCACCCATATACATACAAGACTGAAAAGGTGTTTGGAAGAGTAAAAAACTTAGGGGAAAAACCTAAACATATTACATTAAGTAACTAGTTAATTATAGTCCACTTTTACAAATGAATACCATATTACTATTAAAATAATGTAAAAGAACGTTTGTTGATTTGGGAAAATGTTAATGATATATTGCTATGCAAAAAAAAACAAAGTTACAAAACAGTAGGCAGAGCATGATTCCATTTGTATAAAATAGATGGAAAAAATTAAGTGAAAGGTTATCACTTAATTTAGCATATTTACTGAGCACTTACTACGTGCCTGGGCCTTGGAGTTACAGAAATGAACAAGACCAGCCAAGTCCCTTCCCTTGTAGAATTTGTGGTGGTTATCTTTGAGTGGCAGACTTTGGGGTAACTTTAATTTTTTCCATTTGTTTTTGTGTCTTCCATGTCTTCTAAACTGATCAGATATTCCTTTTTAAAATTACTTTAAAATTAAACATAATTAAAAAAATAAACTTTGGAGAGGTCATTTGTAGCTTGGGGTTGGAACATGGGCCTTAGAAATTAAAGCCCACCTCTTATGTCCTTCCTCCCTCTGCGGGAGTAACCCATGATGGTCAAGAGTGGTACAGTAAGAGGGCAAGAATCAAAGAGATAGTGTGAGACAAGGACCAGCGTTGAAAAGAAGATGCCACATCTCTAGCCAGGATCTAGGGTGAGACAGACACAAAGCCAAGACCACAGGTAGGGAGAGGAAGCACAAAATGGAAGCCAAGGAGCAGAAGGCCCACCTTTTGCCATGAATAGGGCTGAAGCCCATCAAACCACCCTTCCTTCTGGCTCTAAGGTACATTAGGGTGTCAGAAGGGGATAAAGGCACAGGGTCAGGTGGGCATCTTCTGCCACCTTCTTAAAATACATCCACCATTGAATCAGTAGTAAAACATTGAAAGCCATCCAAGTACCCAATAAGGGAATGGTTAAGTAAGTTAAGGTTCTTTTAATACTTCCCCATACAAATGTGGCCAAATAACATTTTGAGATGTTAGCTAAAGTTAGTTTTTTTTTTTTTTTTTTTTTTTTGCAGTACGTGGGCCTCTCACTGTTGTGGCCTTTCCCGTTGCGGAGTATAGGCTCTGGACGCACAGGCTCAGCGGCCATGGCTCACAGGCCCAGCCGCTCCGCAGCATGTGGGATCTTCCCGGACCAGGACACGAACCCGCGTCCCCTGATCGGCAGGCGGACTCTCAACCACTGCGCCACCAGGGAAGCCCTAGCTAAAGTTTTATTTCTTCTTTACCATGCCTTAGAGATTTGGAAATGCAATAAGAATGTTAGGTATCAGTGCATACTCTGGGAACTGCCATGGCTACCTACACCATCCCTCCCCTCCTTTCTGTCCCGTTTGGCCTCTCAGTCCTTCCATAACTGATGCATCCAATTTCCTGTATGACATTTGATTTCTGTTTTCCTAACTGGACTCTGACTAATCAGGAGCAGAAGCCTCCCTCACCCCCAACTGAGGTCTTGATACCATGTGAGACCCCTGGGAATTTATCACAATTCCAGGGGGAAGGAGGGAGGTTGAACATCCTAAACTAACTGAATTTACCCAAAAGAGGCTTAGGAAAACTTTGGATGATTAAGTTTCTGTAGAACTGATTAAATTAGGTAGGATTTTTGTTTGTCTGTTTCTTCATTTTAGCCATCAGCTATAAACGGAGCTCAAAATAGAGTTTAAGTTGTAGAAAAATAAAGTGATCATCTTTGCATATTTGAATACGTAACTTGTGAAATTCCTACTCACTACATTAAATATAAACATGAAATGAATACATGCCATCACTATGACTAAGTAAAATTTATATACATGTAGATAAAGACAAGGAAAGAAATAGGAAAAATGAATTCCTTATGATGGGGTAGAAAGATAACATATGACTTTTTAAAAATCTATGTTATCCATTTTAAAAAGACATGTTTTCAAAGAAAACCCTTAGGGGTCACCTGGGAGCCTTAATAAACCAGACATCTCCTCCATCCCAGGGTCAACATCTGTGGAAAATGGCAAAGATTCTTCCTCTGAATCAGCACCAAGTGAATGGGGGCATTTTCACTATATGGAAAGCTGACAGAATGCAAGGTGTAAAGCTAAAAATATAGGCAAGCAGCAAAGAATAGCAGAGGTACTAAGATACAAGCATCAGAAGCAAGTGTTAGAACCTTCCAGAAGCCACATCATAATTAAACTAGGTCAGGTGGAAGGCTCTGATTACACCAGGCTGAGTAGGTGCAGAGCCAAGGCACCCAGAGAATATGAGGGCAGTTTGTCCAATTTGGGGGTCATTTCCCCGCTGAGGTTAGAGACATAGCCCTGCTCTCCTACAAACCAGTCCTTGGTATCCCCTTGAAAGATATAATCCTGGGCTAGAGGAGCTGACCCATACTCCATGTCTTCATACCCACAGGGATGGAAGAATGATCTCTGCAGAAAATGTTGAAACGGAGACACTTAAAAAGTAATACGGCCCAGCAGGGCCAGGTCAGCATAGCGGTCCCAACCATGGACCTGGAGCTTGGCAGACCCAGGTTTGATGCCAGCTAACCACATACTAGATATGTGACCCCAAGATAGCCCTTAACCTCTCTGAGCCTCAGTCTCTCTGTCTATATATGAGGATGATAATAATAGGACTTACCCTGAGGATCTGGGGAAGTAGGAGCTGAGATAAGGCCGATAAAATGCTTAGTACATAAGTGCTTGATCAATGTTAGCTGCCGTAATTATTTTTGAAATCAGAATCCCTAAGTTTAATTTTTTAGAATAAACTAAAGGGATCAAGTGAGCTGCAGACTGTGTACTAGTCACAATGGAAGAATGTGAAATGAACATACTCCTGTTAAATGTTTCTGATGGTGACTGTTGGCTGGCATGGTGGGGGGGGTGGGGAAGGGGAAGGAAAGAACCATAAAACCCAATCAGTAGAACTGAAGACCCAATGGAGGATGATTTACTGAAGCATCATGGGAAACACACAAGCTTCAGGTTACAAAGCGTTTTGAATGAGAGGTAACTCTGAGTGTTTACTCAGAAGCCCTCATCTATTTATAAACAACTCTTTCCTCTAGAGTTGAGACAAAAAGGACTTTCAGGTCACTCAGAGCAAATAGTCTGGGTCCTTGCCGTGCCACTCAGCAAGGGACAAGCTCAGGTAAACATCCCTCCCAATTCAACATGGCCCTGTGTCTGTCTCACCCAGGGTACCTCCTGGACCTGGGAAGATAAGATTTGGATGGGCAGGGAGAAAGGGCCACTAGGTAACTGGATTATTTTTCTTTTAATTGAAGTATAGTTGATTTACAGTATTTTGTTAGTTTCAGGTGTACACCAGTTTGATTCAGTTATATATGTATTTTTTTCCGATTCTTTTCCATTATAGGTTATTACAAGATATTGAATATAGTTCCCTGTGCTATATAGTAAGTCCTATTGCTTATCTATTTCATGTAGAGTAGTCTGTATCTGTTAATCTGGGTAACTGGTTTCTTTAGGCCACATAGTCAATCTCAGGAAATTTAATACCAGAACTAAGCCTAATGCTCCCCAAACCTATGATTCTTGACATTTTGGAGTGTCAGTACTCCTGAAAGTTCAGTAAAAACTTTGGACCCTTCCCCAGAAAAATGCACACTATTTTACATATTATTTCAGCATATTTACGAACTTCCTAATGTCTAGAGATAAACAGACCTACAGTTCATGGCAAGACTTTTTAATCCTTGAACAGAAAAATTCAAATGACATCTACTTAGGATAAATGATAATGTAAACACACACACACACACACACACACACACACACACACACACAAAATGCATTCTTTCTATAGCATAGACCAGCTGCTCCCCTTACCAGAGTTTTTGCATGACCCTTACAGATTTCAGGGACTCATGTGGTAAAGCCCGATTTCCACTCACATTCCAAAATCCAATCACTCCCTCATGTCATGGACTTCTTTCCAAATGTTTACCATTCTGTGACATCCCCAAGGCACACCCCAGTTGTCCCTCCTAACCAGCTGGGCAGTCAAAGCAAAAGCCTCATTGCAAAGCTGTCAAGGCAAAGGCAAGAGGTTACATAATTCCAATTAGCAGAAGCTCCGCCGACTCTAAACAGCTCCTTACCACTTCATCATCTTTCCCCTCCAAGGAAATAATCACAATTGCCACCAACATCCTGGAAACAAAAGCCGACAGAATAAACATGGTGCTCACCCAGCAGACCCCAGGATTAAAATGTAATCTCAAAATAAAGTCTAATAACTTTCCCCCTTTTGAACACACTTGGAATAAAATTAGCATATAAATCAAAGCTTAATTAGGACATTATAACAATGAACAGCACCGGCTGGTATTAAGGGTTTCAGACCCAATAAGATGCTTCGAAAAAACACCATAATTAGAGAACAAAATAAGGGCGGTCTCCTGGTAATCAATCACCCGGCTAGGTTCAAGCCTTTCAACTTGAGGGTCACCTCTGTTTTCTGTCTTGTGAATCTTGCCTTCCAGCCCGTCTCTCCCAGGAGACTTCATGCATCTTCCAGGCTGGTCCCTGGCACATCTCTCCAGCTCTTGGTCCTCAAAGAGGAGTCCTGGCACAAAGCAAGGATGGAAGAGACTTGCAGGTTGATCAGAACAATAGCTTGTGGGGTTCCAGAATGAAGCACTGATTTGTTATTTGAGCTGTACTAGGTCCTTTAGATGCTGGTTTTATCCAATCCAGAAAAATAACTGCCTGATGCAGAAAGCCAGAAATCCTTGAGATATGCCTCTTCTATTTTCACCATGCTTCAGCCACACTGGCTCCCTTGCTGTTCCACACATACATACACCAAGCAAATGCCTGCCCCAGGGCCTTTGCACAAGTTGTTTATTCTCCCTGGAATGCTCTTCTCCCACATGGCTTTCTCTCTCACTTCATCAGAGAGGTCCTCCTTACCTCTCTTATCTAAAATAGCACCTCCTACCACTCTTTAACTCTCTTAGCTGCAAGTTTGACAGCCATTTAAAAGCACCCTTCTACTCCATGTTTGTTCTAATTCAATTGCAAAATAAGAAAGAAAAAAAAGGCAAGGCAAATGGGAGAACAAAATGTCACCTTTATTTCCAATAGAACTGACATTAGAAAATGAGATTTATACCTGTGGGCAAGTGGGCTTCTGGGTACCAACCTACAGATGAGGCACATAGAGGCACCCGGCCTGGCTTTGCAGGACCAGACAGCAGGGGGCCCTAAGAGGTAAGGCTGGAGGAGCAGAGTGCGCTGGTGCTTGCAGAGAGCAGGCTCACGCCCAGCAGAAAGGAAGGGAGGACGAGCAGGGCCTCACATGCCCCACTATTCATCCCCAGATCACCAACAGTGAACCAGCCCTTCCTCCCTAGAGGAGTGTTCCACAAGGGTGGGTCCTCCCCCTACTTGGGAGAGACAGGAGAAAGGAAGATGTGGCTCCTACCCCCCACCCACCTTAGTTTTCTTCATAGCTCTCATCAACACCTGACGAATTACATCAGTATTTATTTGCTGTCTTCCCACACTAAATGTAAACTTCAGGAGGACAGCTCTTTGCTTTGTTTACTGCTGCACCCTGAATCCCCAGGGCCTAGAACCGTGCCTGGTACACAGCAACATTCACTAAATAGTTGTGGAATAAATGAGTGGGCAGAAGGAGTCTTTACTCGCATCTTCAAAGAAACACTGTATTCTTAGGCTGCACTGTGCCTGGGCCGTGGTCATCGCTAATCATATAGACTCACGGACTTTGGAAAGTCCTGGTATAATTACCTATGATCTCCTTGAACACTGAACTGATTTCTTACCTGGTATAGCTTTCCTGACCTCTAATTCCACCTAGATTAAGCACCATGAACACAGGACACTGTCTGTCCTGCTCATTGCTGTGTCCCCTGCACCAAGCACAGTATCTGGCACAATAAATGGTGGCAGAAGGAAAGGAGGGAGGAAGGAAGGGTGGAAAGATGACTCTTCTTTCTAAGCCCCCTTCCCCAGGGCTGGTCCTCTCACCAAAAGAGAAGATGTGGTCCAGCCTTCAGCATTCAAAGAGAGAAGACATTATCATCTTCACCTAACAGATGAGGCCACAGGCCCAGAGAGGTTAGGCAATCTGCCCAAGGTCACACAAGGGTCACAGGGAGTGGTGGTGGAAGGGACTAGGACCCAAACCTTCTGACTCCAAGGACAGTGCTTATCGTGTGACGCCTGTTCTCTTAGGACCATGGGTCATTAGCACCCCGGTCATGGCCCTGTTGGTCTGGAGAAGCTCTGACAAGGGCATCATGGCAAGGCCTCTTCTCTTCAGTGTCCAGTGAGAGAGGGGTCCCCATGGCCTGAAGCTGGGCTTGGGCCTCCAGCCACCCAGGGCTGGGCCACAGGCAGAGGCCACCTCCAGCTCATCTGTCTCCCCAGTCCTGCTCCTTTTCCAAGTGTCTGCTGGCTCCCAGACCACCTGAGCCCTTCATGGAAACAGAGATCCCTTCCCAAGTCACATGTCCTGAGCATCTGGGCTCCATCCAGGCTCTGGCCCTGCTAGGGGTGGGAGGACTCAGATGAAATGTCACAGACTGTGCCCAAAGGGTCCCAGCCTGGAGTGGGAGGTAGATACATAAACAACTACAGTGTGGCTCCAGACCTGCCTCTTCTACATCAGACTCACCTACTGATGGCAGCTTCCACTACTGGGTATCCACCATGGGCCGAACATGAAGCCAAGCTCTTCACATCCATCAGCTCATTTCATTTCACAATAACTCTATGAAGCAGCTACGATTATCAGCAGTCCCATTTCACAGGTGAATAAACTGAGGCTGAGAAAGGTAAATTACTTGTTGAAAGTCCTACAGGTGGTATGTGGTCAAGATTCAAGTCCAAGTCTATCTAACTCCAAAACTGGAGAGCTTAAGCTCTTCTGGCCTATCCTGTCCTCTCCTGGGTTTGTCTTCTGCACAGGCTGCCTCTCCCCATGCTGACCAAGAACAAAGGATGAAAAAGCAGGAGCCCTGCTATGCATGCAGCAGCCTCCACACTCCCCCCAAGCCCTTTCCATGGAGGATCGCTTGCCAACATGCACTGTCATCTCTCCACACCTTTGCTCGTGCCATTCTCTCTGCATGGAACCCCATTCTCCATCCTGCAAAATCCTGCTCATTCTTCAAGGACCTGTACAAATATCACAGCCTCTGTGACCACTCTCCCAGAGTCAAATTTCATCACCCTGTTTCCCCTGCCATGTAGAGAACATGCCCTGATTTCAGTGGTTCTCAAAATGTAGACCTGAGACCAGCAGGGTCAGCTGCACTTAGGACTTCTTAGAAAAGTCAGTTCTTTTTTTTTCGGTCTTTTAAAAAAATTATTTATTTTTAAAAATTGTGATAAAATATACATAACATAAAATTTACCATTTTAACCTTTTTAAGTGTATGGTTTAGTGGCATTAAGTACATTCACACTGTGCAGCCATCACTACCATCCATCTCCAGAATTTTTTCATCATCTGAAACTGAAACTTTGTCCCATTAAACAATAACTTCCTCGGGAATTCCCTGGCGGTCCAGTGGTTAGAACTCAGTGCTTTTACTGCCGAGGGCCTGGATTCGATCCCTGGTCAGGGAACTAAGATCCTGCAAGCTGCGTGGTATGGCAAAAAACCAACCAAACAAAAAAACCCAATAGCTTTCTGTGCAGTTAACATTTTGATGTATTGTCTTTGAGGCTATTTTTGATACGTGAGTGAGAACGTAATATTTTTCTTCTACAAAAATGCTGTTGAGAGCATTCCCCTAAGAAATGCCAGTTCTTGAATCCTAACCCAGAACTACTGGAGCAAAACTCTGGGGCTGGGGCCAGCATCTGTGTCAACAAATCCTGCCACTCAGTCTGACACATATACTAAAGTTTGAAAACCACTGCCCTACTTTAACACATCTTATTAGAGGCATTTGTATGTGTTTAAGAAAATCACTCAGCTGGGAGGACCAGAGGGGGCCAGGGCTGGATGGTGTTCAGAGTCTGTCCCACGGTAGGTGCTCTGTTGACTTTGAAAGGGCTTCCTTTCCTGACCACCTTGTGGCTTAGCGATGTCAGCAACAAGGAGGGAGGGAGGAAGGAAGGACAGAGGGAAGACTGGGTCTCCCTCCTTTCTGAGCTATCTTCCCCAGGGCCGGTAGAGAAGACTTTATCATCTTCACCTAACAGATGAGGCCAGATCGAAGGTGGAAGTATTTTAGTTGAGTGGGCCTTCCTGTGTGCTGTGCAGCAGGCCTCCTCCAGCATTGCACCTGCTTGGTGCAGAAAAGCTCCACGCGTTTTCATTCACTCCTTTCATGAAATGTATCAGAGGCCAGATGCCGATAAGCCTGGAGGACACACGGCGAGTAAAGTATTGACTCAACCCCTAGCCTCATGAAGCTTACAGTCTAATGGGGGAGACACACAGTTGTCAAATAACTACAGCTAATTTTAGTGCCATGTACATTTATTGGGTTGTTTAATTCTCACAACTACCCTAAAAGTGGGTACTACTGTGATCATCCTCTTTCTGTGAATGAGGAAGTAGATAAAGAAAGGTAAAAACACTTTGCCCAGATTCCTACAGCTTGCAGATGGCAGAGCTGATATTTGAGCCCAGCAAAAATTCATCCCTGCTCTTAATCACAGCACAATCTTAAAATAATTACAAAATAATACGATAACTCACAGACACAGAAAACAAACTTACAGTTACCAAAGGGGAGACGGCGGGGAAGGAGGCATAAATTAGGAGTTTGAGATTAGCAGATACAAACTACTATATATAAAATAGATAAACAACAAGGAACTACTGTATAGCACAGGGAACTGTATTCAGTATCTTGTAATAACCTATAATGGGAAAGAATCTGAAAAAGAATATATATATATATATATATATATATATATATATATAAAACTGAATTACTTTGCTGTGTACCTGAAACTAGTACATCATAAATCAACTATACTTCAATAAAAATAAATGAATTAATTACTTAATTAATACTATAAACTTTGATAATCACTCTGAAAAACAGCACACGAGAGTACATGACAGGGAAAACTGATATAGTAGTTGGGAGAGAGGGGCCAGTCGGAGAAACTTACTGGAAGAAGTGACATCTGACTGGGGTTTGAAGGATAGGTAGGAGTTTAAGAGTCTGATCAAAAGCAGAAACTAACACACCATTGTAAAGCAATTATACCCCAATAAAGATGTTAAAAAAAAAAAAAAAAAAAAAAAAGAGTCTGATCAGTGAGGCGAGGGTGGGGTACAGGCGGGGCCTTTGCATGCAGAGGAACAGCTCTTGCACAGGCCACCAGAGGCCATGGCACTGGGGTTGGGAAGTGGCAGAGGGTGCAGCTAGAGGATGGAGATGAGGATGGAGACGAGGTTGGAGGTGTGGGTGGCACCAGCTCAGCCGGGCACCTGGTGCCATGTCACCAGCCCTTATCCATGGTCCAGTCCAGGGACTTACACTTTTCCAAAGAAATGTTGTTAAACCAAGAGTCCCACATAAAAGGATGATCTATTATATGTGAAAATGTGGTCCAAGTCCAAAAAAATCTCATCGTTCACCCATTCAGTCATTCGTAGATATTGACTGAATGCCTATCATGGGCCCAACATGTTATAGGTGTCGGGATGCAGCTCCATCCATCTCATTCCAAATCATACCCAGGGAGAGGGGACACGCTGAGAACTGATGCTTGCTTTCCTCCATCAGCACTGAGCATGCGCTGCTGGCCAGGCACTGTGTTAGGAGCTCTGTCGAATGGCCTGGTTTGCGTTTTAATGACAATTCAAAGGCACGTTCCATAATCACAACTAGACCTCCTAGTCACCAAAACGGACATCCCTTACAATTTCAACAGTCACAAAGTTCACAGGATTTGAAGCATTTCTTAAGAAGCAGCTAGTATAAGATAAATCGTTTTGGCTGCTCATAAAGCGAACTTTGCTAATAGAAGCTAGGGTAATGAAATGAATGTCTACAGACCTGTAATTCATTCTGCATAACATTTACACACTGCACTCCACTGAAATCTTGTTAAATGACTTTAGTCAGCAAAGCTCAGCCTAGAAAGGAGGCGGAGAATGAACACAGATTTGTTCAAAAAGGTCTTCAGAGAGCATTTTCCAAATGTTAGATTTTTCCAAAGAAGATATATGAATAGCCAACAGGTACATGAAAAGGTGCTAAACATCACAAATTGTTAGGGAAATGCATATCAAAACCACAATGAGATATCACCTCATGCCTGTTAGAATGGCTATTATCAAAAAGACAAGAAATAACAAATGCTTCCGGGAATATGCAGAAAAGGTAACACTTGTGCACTGTTGGTGGGAATATAAATTTGTGCAGCCACTATGGAAAACAGTATGGCGGTTCCTCAAAAAATTAGAAATAGGGCTTCCCTAGTGGTGCAGTCGTTAAGAATCTGCCTGCCAATGCAGGGGACATGGGTTCAAGCCCTGGTCCGGGAAGATCCCACATTCCACAAAGCAACTAAGCCCATATGCCACAACTACTGAGCCTGTGCTCTAGAGCCCACAAGCCACAACTACTGAGCCCGTGTGCCACAACTACTGAAGCCCACACACCTAGGGACCGTTTTCCACAACGAGAGAAGCCATCGCAGAAGCCCATGCACCTCAACGAAGAGTAGCCCCTGCTCACCGCAACTAGAGAAAGCCCGCACACAGCAACAGAGACCCAACACAGCCAAAAATAAAGAAATAAAATTAATTAATTTAAAAAAGAAGTTATCAAGAGATCCATTTCTAAAAAAAAAAAAAATTAAAAATAGAACTACCATATGATCCAGCAATCCCACTTCCAGGTATTTATCTGAAGGAAATGAAAACATTATGCCAAAGAGAACCCTCATGTTCACAGCAGCACTACTCAACAATAGCCAAGACATGGAAGCAACCTAAATGTCCATCAACAGATGAATGGATAAAGATGTATTGTGTGTGCATTGTGTGTACGTACATATGTAAATATATATGCACACACACTTAAACAATGGAATATTATGCAGTCATTAAAAAAGAAGGAAACCGTGCCATTTGTGACAACGTGGATGAACTTGTAGGACATTATGTTAAGTGCAATAAGTTAGACAGAGAAAGACAAATACTGTACAAATACTTATTTGTGGAATCTAAAAAAAAATAAAAACTCACAGAAAAAGAGATCAGACTAGGCACAGGGTGGGAGATGGGGGAACTGAATGAAGATGGTCAAAAGGTAAAAACTTCCAATTATAAGACAAATAAGTACTGGGGATGTAACGTATAACATGATGACTCTAGTTAACACTGCAGTGCGGTATATTTGAAAGTTAAGACAGTAAATACCAGGAGTTCTCATCACAAGGAAAAAAACCTTTTTTTCTTTTTTTTTTTGGTACCTATCTGAGATGATGGGTGTTAACTAAACTTATTGTGGTAATCATTTCACAATATATGTAAATCAAATTATTATGCTGTACATCTTACACTTATACATGCTGTATGTCAATAATATCTCAATAGAACTAGGAAAAAATCTGTTTGCATTGCCTCTTTTTTTCCTATAGAATGAAGGAAGTGGTATCACTGTGCAGATTCCGCTGAAACTGACATCTTGATTTCTCATCACATACAGGACAAAAACCACACTCCTTTACTTTGTCCGTAAGGCCCTACATGACTTGGTTGTCCCCCGCCTGTGATTCTACTACCTTCTCCCCATTCAGTTCTCCAACTGACCTTCTTTGTGCAGCTCAAATAAACCAAGCTCATTCCCACCTCAGAGCCTTTTTTCTTGCTCTTCCGCTGCCTGAACTGCCGTTCCCTCAGATTTCCACATGGGAGGCATCTAGGCTTCATTAATGTCACAACTCAAATGTCTCATCCTCAGAGAGGCCTTCATTGATCACCTTAGGGCTCCCCACCTTTAGGACTTACCATTTTTTGAAATTATCTTGATTTTAAATTTATTTACTTGTATTTCTTTAGTCTATCTCCCCCTACTGAAATAAAAGGACCATTTAGAGCAAGGACCTTGTCTTACCAGCAGCAGAGATTTTTTTGACCTTGGAAGCTACTGGTAACTTCCTGGGTCCCTGAATCACTGCTTGGAGGAGAGCTGCCAGATAATTGTGAACAACCATCTTGGATTTCCCATGAGATTTGGGGGTTTAGCTGTTACATCAGCAAAAATTTCCTTGATTGATCCAATACCTTTTGGCCATTTTCAATCAGGTTTTTAGCAATTTTCAAACTGATTGGCAGGAATTTTTTATATCCTGCATAGAAATCTTTTGTTATACAAGTTGTAAATATATTTCTCTTGGTCTGTCACTCATCTTTTACCTTTGTTTATATTGCTTTTTGTTGTACATTCTAAATTTTTATCTAGTCAAATCTGTCAGTATTTTATATCATATTAGGGACTTTGTTATATGCTAAGAAAGGTCCCCAATCCAAGGTTATAAAACATACTCTCCAAATTCCCTTCTGGTTCTTCTTTTTTTTCTTCTAAGTCGATAGTTAACTATCACAATAGTACTTAATTTACCTATTGTCACCACTGATTTAAAATCCTACTTTTATTATTTGCTGAAATCCTATGTATTCCCTATTCTGTTCCCCTGGTAAAGCTCCATATGTACCAGTATCTGTTTAAATCACCAGACCTTTACACTGTGTTAGTATGTGGTAATGTAAGTGTTCCCACATTATGCTTTTTTTCCTCAGTGTTTCTCAGCTGTTTTTTTATATTTATTCTTCCAGATTAAGTCTAGAATAAAATTATCTAATTTCACGAAAAATATCCCAATGGGTTCTTTATATTAGGTTAAAAGCATGCACTAAGTTCAGAATTATTATCTGTATAATGTTGAGCCTTCCCACATAGAAAGGTGGTCTGCCATTTATTCTTCTCTTGCATACACAAGATTTATGATTTTCTTCATACTGGTCTTGAAATTTTCCAGCTATAACTATTCTTATGTGCTTTATAGATATTATTGTTATAAATGAGAACTTTTACCCATTTTGTTGCCTAACAAGATATTACTAATACACATTAAGGTTACTGGTATTTTGTATATTACTCTTGTATCCAGCAGCTCAACTAAAAATTCTTAATAGTCGATCTTCTTAGATAGTTCAGCCACACAATCTCATCATATTCAAAGAGTTATAATTTTGTCTCTTTACCTCCAATATTTGTAGCTCTCATTCTTTCTCTTATCCTGTTGCTTTAGATAGGACTCCAGTACCATCTTGACTAATCCCAAGGATAGCAGGATCCTTGCACAGTCCTTATCTTTACGAGAGAAGCCTCTACTATTATACCACTAAATGTGATGCTTGCTCTTCACTTCTTATACTTTCTGTTTTAAAATTTTCCTGCTCTTCAGAACTTACTATAAGTTTTAAGCAGGCAAAGATGTTCAATTTTCTGAAATGTATTCCAGCACTCGTGGAGAAAGTCATATGTTTTTTCTCCTTTAATCTATTAGTAAAATGAATTCATTAACAGATCTCCTAATGTTGAGCCATATTGGCTTCCCTGGAACCAAATCTTACTGTGTCATGGTATGCTGTTTTCAAACTTTTCTGGATTTGATTCACTGATGTTCTACATAGAATTATTTACATCGACATTCACAGTAATATGGAGTCATCTGGGGCCAGTTCTCTTGAATGTTAAAAAAAACATGATATGGAAAATGATGGGTCCTCATGAATTTGATGGTTTATTAAAAGGATGCATTGCAGAAAGTAACAGAATTGGCAGGCATATCTGAGACTGGTGGTTAAGCGCTCTCTCTCTCTCTACTCTCTCACTTTAAGCTCTCTCTCTCTCTACTCTCTCACTTTAGAGGTGCTACCCTGTCCTGAAACTCTGGGACTGGGAAAGAAAACTGGAACGTGGGGGAAATTTGAAGTTTGGTGAATTTTATTTTGGAGGTACAGAAGAGGTGTTCAATCATTTCAGTAAAAGATAATAGAGGCTCAAGTGGCAAAAGAAGAAACCTAGATGGTATCCAAGTGTCTGAGTGGGATCTCTGTGGCTGAGAATGGGCAGAAAAGAAACCGCAGAAGAAATGGTGGATATCTTTCCTTTGGGATTTTACACGCAAAGGGAATTTCATCTTGAAATTTAATTTCTCAATGGGATCTCAATAATGGAAGAAAATTCATGTTCAAATTTGGAATGTTTCATGTTATATTAATTTGGTTCATTGTATTTTTTTTTGCACTAGAGTAGATGACATAGCCAGGTATAATTTGAGATGGAAAATAGAATATAAGACCAAATTTTTGGATAATACACAATTACCTGAAATTTTCCTAAGAAGGAGTTGACCCCAAGCTAAGGAATGCTCAGCTATGACCCATTTCAGAAGCTGCACTGCCCACCTGGTCCCAGGAGAACAGAAAGGAGCAGGAGTAGATTTCAGGTGAACAGCCTCACAAAGGCAAGACTAGGGCCCTCCTGGTGAGGACAGCCCTGGCTGACCCTGGGCTTGGCTGCTAAAACCAGTGGATTAAGACAGAATGAAAGGAGGGCAGTCCAGAGCAAGGGGACTCTTCGGCCCGCTGCACCCATGAATCCAAGCTCTGCCCACTCCCTTGTCATCTTCACCCCTGCCAGAGGGACTGTGCATTGGCGATCTGATGGGGCAGAGCCCAGAATCTTCAGTGGGAAATTTTTTGCTGCAGTTACTTTTCTATAGAGGTCAATAGCTATTTACAGAGTTCTCTCTTCTGTTTCTTACCTCCGATTGGGGCTTCCTATCCTCAGGAAAATCTGAGCATGGCTTTCTTTTTCTGTATCATCTCTGTATTTGCAAAATAGGATATAGTCCATTCTGCAGATTTCTCTCTCTTTCCAATGTACAATTGTATATATACACAACACAGCTTTTGCCAGAAGGCCCTGTCTGCCTGTCTGTGCTGAGCACTTCCACAAATATTAATAAGGTTAGGCTTTGATTCTCAGTCCTCTATTTCTGGGTTGTACCCTTGTCCTCAATTACATATGAAGAGGACAGGGCCTGGCCATTGTCTGACTCTCCAATCATCACAAGGATCAAATATCTCCAATGACAACAGGACAAGAGCCAGGATTTGAACCCAGGCCTGTCTCCGACCACAGCCTGCCCTCTCAGCTGCTGCGTTAGACCCTAGCTATGCTTTGTGGGTTTCATCACTCACCACTGTTTCACACACGCTTGTCCTCCTCTTTGTTGAGTGTCTTGTGCTAATTCTTTTTTCAGTTGGCTGAAGAGCTTCCTTAAGGAGTTGTTTTTTAAAGATCATGTGGGTAGTGTACTTTCTGAGTCTGTCTGGTGTATCTCTTTCTTATGCCTTCACATAAGAATAATAATTTGAATGGTTATATATAGAGTCTCTGTCTTTTCCCCTCTAACTCACATTCTAGCATTTAGTGTTACAGATGAGAAATCCAGTAGTAGTGTGTGACCCTTTCTCCTTTGTAGCTGGTTTATTTTTTCCTGTTTAAAAGACTGTAGGATTTTCCTCTTGGTTAGAACTCCAAAATTTCAGATGAATATAGGTTTGTGCCCTGATGAAACTGACACTTTTTAATCTGGATTCATGTATTTCTTCAATTAGGAGAACTTTATGTTTCCTTGATTATTGTTTCTTTTTTATTCACTCTGTTCTGTACTTCAGTATTCTCGTTTTGTGAAACTTGGACCTGATAGCTCTATTTTATATATATTTTTTATCATCTTCATAATTTCCATCTCTTGTCTTTGTGCTCTACATTCTGGAAAACTTCTCCAACTTGTCTTCTAATTCACTAATCCTACTCTCAGCTATAGCCCCTTCTACTCGTCACTGCTGATTTTTTTTCTTATTTCTTTTATTATTTTTTTTCCTTAGAACTCTTTTCTAAGAGCTGTCTGATTCCCTCTATTTTTTGGTCAGCCTTCTCTTAACTTATTGATTCAATATCTTATAAATAACTCTAAAAATACCAAAATCATCTTTAAAAAATCTAAAAATACCTCTGAGACATTAATTAGACATGTAAATTTTTTCTTTTGTTTCCTGCATTAATTCTGTTTCAGTCAGAAATTCTTGCTCTGAATCCTCAGCCTCATCCCCCTCCTTGAACTGCTGATTCTCCTTGTCATTCTGATGCACTCTTTGGTTTTTTTGGCTTCAGATTCACCTGTGCCCTAAAGACATTTCCCTAGAGACCTGGCTCACAGCTGCCAAGTCTAGGAACAAGCTGGTGGGAAGAACTGGCAGGGGGTTGGGTTTGGCTCAGAGAGGAGTGAGAAGGACAACCCAAGCAAGGAGCAGAGAGTGATGGAGGCTGGGGAGTGGGGCTCGGGGGAGGCAGTGAGTTCACAGGTGGGGTGGTATGCATGTAGAGTCTTCCTAGGGCTGTCTGCCTAAGAGAGGGCAAGGGAGATGGAGAGCCTCCAGAGAGCCTTTTTTCGGAGTCTTGAATACACAGCTAGAGGGTCTGGTCCGGGTGCAAGGGAGGAGTCGTACCACAGGCCACAGGTCCACCTTTGTGCTCTATGGAGGAGGGGACCTTCCAGGTCTTGGCCTCAAAGTCAGAAGTCAACAGATATCGAAGATTCCATCCTGGCCTGAGTTTATGCCACACAACCCAGCGTCTGCTCAAAGTCTCCATCGTGGAGCCCTGCCTGGGATGGTGTATGAATCCATGAGCCAATGAGAGCATCCACGGCCACCAGCAGAGAGGAAGCTGTACTAAGAAGGCCCTCTGCCTTCTCTTGGGACCACAGAACTCCCCCAGGGCATCCTAATGCCAGGTATACTTTCCTGCCTCCTTCCTGGAAGGGCATCATAACATGGAGGCCTGGGCAGATAAGAGTCCAAATTTTAGCTCAGCCCTTCCTTAGTCACGTGATCCTAAGGCAACTTACTTAACCCCTCTGGGCCTCTGTTTTCTCATCTGTAAGGAGGGGTTTGCCTACCTCAGGTAGTCTTTGATAGAATGAAAAGAGTGAGCACTCACAGGAGGCCTGGCACTCTACAGGGACTGGGTAAATAGTAACTACAGCTCTCATGCTTTCTCATTCACTTTCCCCTTTCCTATTCTCAGAGCAGCTTGGCATCCAACAAAGGGTTTTCTCCACCTGAACCCAGAAAATCTCCCGCCCTCTGGCCTTTCTTGCTCTGCTCCTGGACCACACCACTTGTGTGGACAACTTGTCTTAACAGTAGGATTCACTTACCAGGGGAATAGAAGATTGGAAGAGTTTTCCTGGGTCTGGGGCCGCTCCAGCCAGACTGGCTCTTCTCTGCTCTTTGCTGCCCCCTATTGGCTCAGAGCCTAAAGAGCCACTTGCCCACTTTGCCCACAGGGCTACACCATCTACAGAGATGATAGAAAGGCATCTCCAAGCAAGTAAAAACAGAACAGAAATAACAAACAAAACAGCTCTGGAGGGAACTCCCTGGTGGTCCAGTGGTTAAGACTCCATGCTCTCACCGCCAAGGGCCCAGGTTCAATCCCTGGTCGGGGAACTAAGATCCCATAAGCTGCACAGTGTGGAAGGAAGGCAGGAAGACAGGAAGGAAAGGAGGGAGGGAGGAAGGGAGGGAGGGAAGGAGAGAGGGAGGGAAAGAGAGAAAGAAAGAGAGAGAGATTGAGGGAGGGAGGGAGGGAAGGAAGGAAGAAGGAAAGAAAGGAAGGAAGAGAGAGAAAAAAAAGAAAGGAAGAAAGAGAGGAAGGAAGGAAGGAAGAAAAGAAAGTTCTGGGAAAAAAGTTCCAGAGCTAGTCCTGCCCTGCCATGCTTGGCTGCTTTGGGGTGCTAACATCTCAGGAGCCCCTGTAATCTGAGGCTTTGAAATAAAGGGGAAACCATGCTGTGCTCTACCCACTTGGGGAGGTCTTCACTACATTTTCCAGAGAGGCTGAATTTGACAAAGGTCTGTAAGATCCTGGCAGGAGCATTGCCCTTCACTCCATTCTTAGGCCTATGTCAGGCATTATCAACTGATCACTTCATTTCTTCCTTTCTGAAAACAGACTCAGCCTCAGCATCCTTCTTAACACAGCTGCATACCAAGCAGCCAGTCCTAGTCGTTGATTGGATTTGGTGCACAAGATGAAACCTGTTTTACATCTTGGGGTCTGGAGTTCAAGAGCTGGGCCCTGCAGCCAGGAAGAAGATGTGGACCAAAACTTCCTGCTCTGTGCCTGCCCCACATCCGCTTTCTCCAAGTGGTCTGGGTACAACATAGTTGCAACAGTGCAGCTCTGGGCTTCTGTTCTTGAAATATCATAGCTATTTAGGAAATTTACTAAAGATAGACCACCAGTAAGTTGAGACTTAAAAGCATTACTGAGACTGAGAATGGTAAATAAGTGGACATATAGGTGATATTAACTGATATGTCTCCCCTAGTACTTCTGGTTACTTCCCTGGAGCAGCTAAACTGAACCACAAACCCCTGATGCCTCCTGGTTGGGTGATGACAGCAAACTGGAGAACAGTATAGCCAGATCCAAGTGTTCAAGGTTTCAAAAGACTCCAAGGCTCTTAAGTTACAAGACCTGGGCTTTTGAGTGTCGGATGCCTAAGTCCTACAAAAGTCAGGTGTAAAGTTAATGTTGTTAATGACAGATCTGGAAGAAAATGTGACCAGTCCGAGCCTCTCCTTACCACTCCCCAGACTAGATCATTCCACACGCTGTTGTGAGAAGAGGAGAGGGAAAGCAGAGAGCTCAGATGTGGGGACACCTCTGAAAAGGGGGTCTGTGCCCTGTCTAGCCCCATCCTGTGACCCAGGCCAGGCCCCGGGGCAGGATACATCAGGCATCTGAGAGCAGAGACCCTGGGGCTTACTTCTGGGTAAAACTGGGTTTTCCCCTCCAGACCCTGTAGGGAAGGGAAGATTAAGTAGAAAAGGTTACAAGAAATATAACCTGTGTTCTCCTATACCAGAGTGGCAGAAATCTAATGTCAGGGAAATTTTATTCCATCTGGGGTTCTCTTCTCCTTTATGTTCTTCATTTGTTTGTTTTACTTTGTTTTGTTTGGGGGTACCAAGACATGGGGGAAAGAAGAGTCTGGTCTCAATCATTACCAGT
This sequence comes from Aethalodelphis obliquidens, assembly GCF_003676395.1. NCBI lineage: Eukaryota > Metazoa > Chordata > Mammalia > Artiodactyla > Delphinidae > Aethalodelphis > Aethalodelphis obliquidens. Next base: position 26,739,436 of record NW_020837958.1, read on the forward strand.
CCCACTGTCACCCACTGGCATGTCCCTGGGCCCATCTGGTCTCTGGCCGTCTGTTCACATGAGTGTCTGCTCCAGGAGCCTTGGCCCAAGGCCTGCCAGGTCTCCATGCCTGGTCCACAGGCCCACATTCCACTGCTCTCCATGCTCTATGTGAGCTTGTGAAGCCCCCAGGAGGCTGTCTCTGACCACTTCCACTTAAAACCTACTCACAGGCAGTGTAAATTTAGGCAAATTACATACATTATATAACCTCTCCACACCTCAGTTTCCCCATCTGTAAAATAGGGGGAACAATAGCATGTACCCCATGGAGTTGCTGTGACAAATTAATTAATACATGTTAAATGTCTAGAACACTATAAATGTGTTTGTTCACACTATTTGCTACTACTAGTAAAGGGGTGAATGGTAGAGGTCTCCATATATAAATACCAAATATGTAATATCTGTCACAGGCATTCTGATGTGCCTTCCTGGGTGGGAGAGAAAGGGTGAGGTTACAGCTAGGGCTTTTGGAACAGCACATCACATGATACTGGAAAGTGCTGATATTTCAAACCAGACCTAAAAGAACGGTCCTGGAGCCACCTATGTGCCAGGCGTGCTCCCTTCAGCTGTGGGATGGTAAAGAGAACCTGAAGGTCCAGGGGTGAAAAGGTAGCTGGCCAAGGCAGTAGGTAGGGGAGGAGAAGTGGGGAGGGACCTCCAGGGCTGCAGGACACTGGCTCTTTAACCAATCAATGTTAAAACATTTCACTCTTTTCACAACCAGTATGGCCTTCCCAATGAGCTGGGCTTACCACTTGTGACCAACCGTCCCAGTTGACCTAGAACTGTTCCAGTTTGAGGACTGAAAGTTCCACAACCCACGAAAACCAGAAAAATCAGAACAGCTGGTCACCCTACCAACAAGAGATATGTAAGCCTTACCCGCCCTCCAGGGCCCAGGGCTGATCCTGCAGCTTAATAACCAAGAGGAAACACTCCTCTTTAGAAAGAGAATGTGGGAGAGACCTTCAAGATGGTGGAGGAGTAAGACGCGGAGATCACCTTCCTCCCCACAAATACATCAGAAACACATCTACACATGGAACAACTCCTACAGAAAACCTACTGAACGCTGGCAGAAGACCTCAGACCTCCCAAAAGGCAAGAAACTCCCCACGTACCTGTGTAGGGCAAAAGAAAAAAGAATAAACAGAGACAAAAGAATAGGGACGGGACCTGCACCACTGGGAGGGAGCTGTGAAGGAGGAAGAGTTTCCATACACTAGAAGCCCCTTCGCGGATGGAGACGGGGGTGGACGGTGGGTGGGTGGGGGGAAGCTTCAGAGCCACAGAGGAGAGCGCAACAACAGAGGTGCAGAGGGCAAAGCGGAGAGATTTCCGCACAGAGGGTTGCTACCGACCAGCACTCACCAGCCCGAGAGGCTTGTCTGCTCACCTGCCGGGATGGGTCTGGGCTGATAGCTGAGGCTTGGGCTTCAGAGGTCAGATCCCAGGGAGAGGACTGGGCTTAGCTGCGTTAACACAGCCTGAAGGGGGCTAGTGCACCACAGCTAGCCAGGAGGGAGTCCGGGAAAAAGTCTGGACCTTCCTAAGAGGCAAGAGACCATTGTTTCGGGGTGCACGAGGAGAGGGGATTCAGAGCACCACCTAAACGAGCTCCAGAGACAGGCACCAGCTGCAGCTATCAGTGCGGACCCCAGAGACGGGCATGAAATGCTAACGCTGCTGCTGCAGCCACCAAGAAACCTGTGTGCAAGCACAGGTCACTATCCACACCTCCCCTCCCAGAAGCCTGTGCAGCCTGCCACTGCCAGGGTCCCGTGATCCAGGGACAACTTCCCCGGGAGAACATACAGCGTGCCTCAGGCTGGTGCAACGTCACTCAGGCCTCTGGCGCTGCAAGCTTGCCCTGCACTCTGTACCCCTCCCTCCCCCGGGCCTGAGTGAGCCAGAGCCCCTAAATCAGCTGCTACTCTAACCCTGTCCCGTCTGGGCGAAGAACAGACACCCTCAGGTGACCTACACGCAGAGGCGGGTCCAAATCGAAAGCTGGACCCCGGGAGCTGTGCGAACAAAGAAGAGAAAGGGAAATCTCTCCCAGCAGCCTCAGGAGCAGAGGATTAAATCTCCACAATCAACTTGATGTACCTGCATCTGTGGAATACATGAATAGACAACAAATCATCCCAAAATTGAGGCGGTGGACTTTGGGAGCAACTGTAGACTTGGGGTTTGCTTTCTGCATCTAATTTGTTTCTAGTTTTATGTTTATCTTAAGTTTTGTATTTAGAATATATTATCATTGGTAGATTTGTTTATTGATTTGGTTGCTCTCTTACGTTTTTTTTTATATAGATATATTTTTTTTTCCTTCTTCTCTTTTTGTGAGTGTGTATGTGTATGCTTCTTGGTGTGATTTTGCCTGTATAGCTTTGCTTTTCCCATTTGTCCTAGGGTTCTGTCTGTCCTTTTTTTTTTTTTTTTCTGTATAGTTTTTAGCTCTTGTTATCATTGGTGGATTTGTTTTTTGGTTTGGTTGCTCTCTTCTTTCTTTCTTTTCTTTTTCCTTTTTTTAGTTACTTTTTAATTTTTTTTCTAATAATTTTTTTATTTTAATAACATTATTTTATTTTATTCTTTCTTTTTTTCTCCCTTTTCTTCTGAGGCATGTGGCTGACAGGGTCCTGGAGCTCCAGCCGGGAGTTACACCTGTGCCTCTGAGGTGGGACAGCTGAGTTCAGGACACTGGTCCACCAGAGATCTCCCAGCTCCATGTAATGTCAAACCACGAAAGCTCTCCCAGAGATCTCTATCTCAACGCTAAGACACAGCTCCACTCAACGACCAGCAAGCTACAGTGCTGGACACCCTATGCCAAACAACTATCAAGACAGCAACACAACCCCACACATTAGCAGAGAGGCTGCCTAAAATCATAATAAGGCCACAGACACCCCAAAACACACCACCAGACGTGGACCTGCCCACCAGAAAGACAAGATCCAGCCTCATCCACCAGAACACAGGCACCAGTCCCCTCCACCAGGAAGCCTACACAACCCACTGAACCAACCTTAGCCACTGTGGGCAGACACCAAAAACATTGGGAACTATGAACCAGCAGCCTGCGAAAAGGAGACCCCAAACACAGTTAAGTTAAGCAAAATGAGAAGACAGAGAAATACACAGCAGATGAAGGAGCAAGATAAAAACCCACCAGACCTAACAAATGAAGAAGAAATAGGCAGTCTACCTGAAAAAGAATTCAGAGTAATGATAGTAAAGATGATCCAATATCTTGGAAACAGAATGGAGAAAATACAAGAAACGTTTAACAAGGACATAGAAGAACTAAAGGACAAACAAATAATGATGAACAATACAATAAATGAAATTAAAAATTCTCCAGAAGGAATCAATAGCAGAATAACTGAGGCAGAGGAACGAATAAGTGACCTGGAAGATAAAATACTGGAAATAACTACTGCAGAGCAGAATAAAGAAAAAAGAATGAAAAGAATTGAGGACAGTCTCTGAGACCTCTGGGACAATATTAAACGCACCAACATTCGAATTATAGGGGTCCCAGAAGAAGAAGAAAAAAAGAAATAGACTGAGAAAATATTTGAAGAGATTATAGTTGAAAACTTCCCTATTATGGGAAAGGAAATAGTCAATCAAGTCTGGAAACTGCAGACAATTCCATACGGATAAATCCAAGGAGAAACACGCAAAGACACATATTAATCAAACTATCAAAAATTAAATACAAACAAAAAATATTAAAAGCAGCAAGGGGAAAATAACATACACGGGAATCCCCATAAGGTTAACACCTGATCTTTCAGCAGAAACTAGGCAAGCCAGAAGGGACTGGCAGGACATATTTAAAGGGATGAAGGAGAAAAACCTGCAACCAAGATTACTCTACCCAGCAAGGATCTCATTCAGATTCGATGGAGAAATTAAAACCTTACAGACAAGCAAAAGCTAAGGGAATTCAGCACCACCAAATCAGCTTTACAACAAATGCTAAAGGAACTTCTCTAGGCAGGAAACACAGGAGAAGGAAATGACCTACAATAACAAACCCAAAACAATTAACAAAATGGTAATAGGAACATACATATCAATAACTACCTTACATGTAAATGGATTAAAGCCTCCAACCAAAAGACACAGACTGGCTGAATGGATACAAAAACAAGACCCATATATATGCTGTCTACAAAAGTACCACTTCAGACCTAGGGACACATACAGACTGAAAGTGAGGGGGTGGAAAAAGATATTCCATGGAAATCAAAAGAAAGCTGGAGTAGCAATTCTCATATAAGATAAAATAGACTTTAAAATAAAGACTATTACAAGAGACAAAGAAGGACACTACATAATGATCAAGGGATCAAACTAAGAAGAAGATATAACAATTGTAAATATTTATGCACCCAACATAGGAGCATATCAATACATAAGGCAAATGCTAATAACCATAAAAGGGGAAACAGACAGTAACACAAACATAGTAGGGGACTTTCACACCCCACTTTCACCAATGGACAGATCATCCAAAATGAAAATAAATAAGGAAACACAAGCTTTAAATGATACATTAAACAAGATGGACTTAATTGATATTCATAGGACATTCCATCCCAAAACAGCATATTACACTTTCTTCTCAAGTGTTCATGGAACATTCTACAGGATAGATCATATCTTGGGTCACAAATGAAGCCTTGGTAAATTTAAGAAGTTGAAATTGTATCAAGTATCTTTTCCGATCACAACGCTATGAGACTAGATATCAATTACAGGAAAAAATCTGTAAAAAATACAAACACATGGAGGCTAAACAATACACTACTATATAACCAAGAGATCACTGAAGAAATCAAAGAGGAAATTTAAAAAATACCTAGAAACAAATGACAATGAAAACACGATGACCCCAACCTAAAGGATGCAGCAAAAGCAATTCTAAGAGGGAAGTTTATAGCAATACAATCCTACCTCAAGAAACAACAAACATCTCAAATAAACAAGCTAACCTTACACCTAAACCAATTAGAGAAAGAAGAACAAAAACCCCCCAAAATTAGCAGAAGGAAAGAAATCAAAAAGATCAGATCAGAAATAAATTGAAAAAAACTGAAGGAAACAGCAGCAAAGATCAATAAAACTAAAACCTGGTTCTTTGAGAAGATAAACAAAATTGATGAAACATTAGCCAGACCCACCAAGAAAAAAAAAGGAGAAGACTCAAATCAATAGAATTTGAAATGAAAAAGGAGAAATAACAACTGACACTGCAGAAATAGAAAGGTTCATGAGAGATTACTACAAGCAACTATATGCCAATAAAATGGACAACTCTGAAGAAATGGACAAATTCTTAGAAAGGTACAACCTTCTGAGACCAAACCAGGAAGAAATAGAAAATATAAACAGACCAATCACAAGTAATGATATTGAGACTGTGACTAAAAGTCTTCCAAGAAACAAAAGCCCAGGACCAGAAGGTTTCACAGGTGAATTCTATCAAACATTTAGAGAAGAGCTAACACTTATCCTTCTCAAACTCTTCCAGAATATAGAAAAGGGAGGAACATGGCCAAACTCATTTTACAAGGCCACCATCACCCTGATACCAAAACCAGAAAAAGATGTCACAAAGAAAGAAAAATCCAGGCCAGTATCACTGATGAACATAGATGCAAAAATCCTCAACAAAACACTAGCAAACAGAATCCAACAGCACATTAAAAAATCATACACCATGATCAAGTGGGGTTTATCCCAGGAATGCAAGGATTCTTCAATACACGCAAATCAATCAGTGTGACATACCATATTAACAAATGGAAGGAGAAAAACCATATGATCATCTCAATAGATGCAGAAAAAGCTCTCAACAAAATTCAACACCCACTGATGATAAAAACTATCCAGAAAGTAGGCATAGAGGGAAGTTACCTCAACATAATAAAGATCATATATGACAAACCCACAGCCAACATCATTCTCAATAGTGAAAAAATGAAACCATTTCCTATAAGATCAGGAACAAGACAAGGTTGTCCACTCTCACCACTATTATTCAACATAGTTTTGGAAGTTTTAGCAGCAGCAATTAGAGAAGAAAAAGAAATAAAAGGAATCCAAATTGGAAAAGAAGAAATAAAGTTGTCACTGTTTGCAAATGACATGATACTATACACAGAGAATCCTAAAGATGCTACCAAAAAACTACTAGAGCTAATCAATGAATTTGGTAAAGCAGCAGGTTACAAAATTAATGCACAGAAATCTCTTGCATTCCTATACACTAATGATGAAAACTCTGAAAGAGAAATTAAGAAACTTTAAGAAATTCTTACCCTTAAGAAATTAAAGGGGCTTCCCTGGTGGCGCAGTGGTTGAAAGTCCCCCTGCTGATGCAGGGGACACGGGTTCGTGCCCCGGTCAGGGAAGATCCCACATGCCGCAGAGCGGCTGGGCCCATGAGCCATGGCCGCTGAGCCTGCACATCTGAAGCCTGTGCTCCGCAACGGGAGAGGCCACATCAGTGAGAGGCCCGCGTACCGCAAAAAAAAAAAAAGAAAGAAATTAAGGAGTAAACTCCTATTTACCATTACAACAGAAAGAATAGAATACCTAGGGGAAAACCTACGCAAGGAGACAAAAGACCTGTATGCAGAAAACTATAAGACACTGATGAAAGAAATTAAAGATGATACAAACAGATGGAGAGATATACCATGTTCTTGGACTGGAAGAAACAACACCGTGAAAATGACTATACTACCCAAAGCAATCTACAGGTTCAATGCAATCCCTATCAAACTACCAATGGCATTTTTCACAGAACTAGAACAAAAAATTTCACAATTTGTATGGAAACATAAAAGACCCCGAATAGCCAAAGCAATCTTGACAAAGAAAAATGGGGCTGGAGGAGTCAGGCTCCTGGACTTCAGACTATACTACAAAGCTACAGTAATCAAGACAGTATGGTACTGGCACAAAAACAGAAATATAGATCAATGGAACAGGATAGAAAGCCCAGAGATAAACCCCTGCACATATGGTCAACTTATCTTCGATAAAGGAGGCAAGAATATACAATGGAGAAAAGACAGCCTCTTCAATAAGTGGTGCTGGGAAAACTGGACAGCTACATGTAAAAGAATGAAATTAGAACACTCCCTGACACCATACACAGAAATAAACTCAAAATGGATTAAAGACCTTTATGTAAGGCCAGACACTATAAAACTCTTTGAGGAAAATATAGGCAGAACACTCTATGACATAAATTACAGCAAGATCCTTTTTGACCCACCTCCTAGAGAAATAGAAATAAAAACAAAAATAAACACATGGGACCTAATGAAACTTAAAAGCTTTTGCACAGCAAAGGAAACCATAAAGAAGATTTAAAGACAACACTCAGAATGGGAAAAAAATATTTGCAAATGAAGCCACTGACAAAGGATTAATCTCCAAAGTTTAAAAGCAGCTCATGCAGCTCAATATCAAAAAAACAAACAACCCAATCCAAAAATGGGCAGAAGACCTAAATAGACATTTCTCCAAAGAAGATATACAGATTGCCAACAAACACACGAAAGGATGCTCAACATCATTAATCATTAGAGAAATGTAAATCCAAACTACAATGAGGTATCACCTCACACCAGTTAGAATGGCCATAATCAAAAAATGTACAAACAATAAATGCTGGAGAGGGTGTGGAGAAAAGGGAACCCTCTTGCACTGTTGGTGGGAGTGTAATTTCATACAGCCAGTATGGAGAACAGTATGGAGGTTCCCTAAAAAGCTAAAATTAGAACTGCCATATGACCCAGCAATCCCACTACTGGGCATACACCCTGAGAAATCCATAATTCACAACGAGTCATGTACCACAATGTTCATTGCAACTCTATTTACAATAGCCAGGACATGGAAGCAACCTAAGTGTCCATTGACAGATGAATGGATAAAGAAGATGTGGCACATATAAACAATGGAATATTACTTAGCCATAAAAAGAAACGAAATTGAAGTATTTGCAGTGAGGTGGATGGACCTAGAGTCTGTCATACAGAGTGAAGTAAGTCAGAAAGAGATAAACAAATACCATATGCTAACACATATATATGGAATCTAAAACAAAAAAATGGTCTGAAGAACCTAGGGGCAGGACTTCCCTGGTGGTGCAGTGGTTAACAATCCGCCTGCCAATGCAGGGGACACAGGTTCGAGCCCTGGTTTGGGAAGACACCACATGCCGCAGAGCAACTAAGCCCGTGTGCCACAACTACTGAGCCTGCGTTCTAGAGCCCGTGAACCACAACTACTGAGCCCTCGTGCCACAACTACTAAAGCCCACGCACCTAGAGCCCGTGCTCTGCAACAAGAGAAGCTACCGCAATGAGAAGCCCGTGCACTGCAACGAAGAGTAGCCTCTGCTCGCCACAACTAGAGAAAAGCTTGCGCGCAGCAACGAAGACGCCATGCATCCATAAATTAATTACTTAATTAATTTTTAAGAAAGAACCTATGGGCAGGACAGGAATAAAGATGCAGATGTAGAGAAGGGACTTGAGGACATGGGGAGGGGGAAGGGTAAGCTGGGACGAAGTGAGAGAGTGGCATGGACGTATGTACACTACCAAATGTAAAATAGATAGCTAGTGGGAAGCAGCCGCAAAGCACAGGGCAATCAGCTCGGTGCTTTGTGACCACCTAGAGGGGTGTGATAGGGAGGGTGGGAGGGAGACGCAAGAGGGAGGGGATTTGGGGATATATGTATGCATATAGCTGATTCACTCTGTTATAAAACAGAAACTAACACACCATTGTAAAGCAATTATACTCCACTAAATAAATAAATAAATGATAATGAAAGCAAAAGGAAAAGAAAGAGAATGTGCCAGATCCCCTGAAGAATCTGACTGTGAGCACATTTGGTGGCTCTTAGGTGAAATGTTTACCCAAGATCCGAAGGACCTTCAATTCCCCTGACGCTTTCTTGTTGATGAAGATGAAGTATGGAAGATCTTGGAGAGTATCCATCTGGAGTGTTTCATGGCTCTCACCTTCGCCAGGAGATAAGATCTGTGAGACAGTGTCCACACAGTGCTTCTTCTAGTGAGTGGTTCGTCACAGGGAAAGCACAGGTCAAACACCAGATGCCCTGGCCACAGGCTGGGCAAGCATCTCTCTCCTACAGAGGGAAGACACTCGTGGAGTCTGACCAGTTTCACTCATCCACTCCTCCTTTCTCTAGTCCTGCAGATCAAAACAAGACCACCCCCTAAGTTCTCAACTGCTCTCACCCAATAAGCCAGCTGCAACAACAAGAATGCTTTTCAGCTGCTCAAAAGACCTCTATCTGTGGTACCCAGGAAAGAAAAAACATATTCCTTCTTGCTTGTCTCTAAAAATTTACTTTTCAAAGCCGAAAAAAGGAGGAAAAGGAGAGAAAGCAGGGCATAGAGTAAAATCATTTGCATTGGTCCAACGTGCAAAACTAGCCATCCAAAGGAAAGGAGGAAATTGAAAATTAACTTCGGCTCTCCAGGTTGTGTCCTTTCTGCCTGCAACTTGCTAAGAAGAATCTCCACTTGCACTGGGCTATGTCTGCTTATGGTGACATCTGTCAACCTAGGAGTTTAATTGTTGGTAATAGCATTTCCCTGTTATTCAGGCACTGCACAAAGAGCATAAATATGATTTAACCACCCTTGCCAGAAATCACAAATTTGCATCGTGCGTGCTGAACGCTAAGGCTGATTAGCATAAAATTTAATTTTTGTTAATATCAGCCCAAGACAAGTAGAGCATGAAATGAACCTGATGTGTTAATATTGTGCTTCACAGTTCCAACGGTATCCTGTAGGTGCTCTCATTCGAGACAGGTGCCGCTCTGCACAGGGAAGAAGTCTAGCAGTCAGCGCTGTCTGGGAGGCGGAATGAGCTGGCCCAGGAGGCGGGGTTCCCTGCAGCTGCAGGACTTCAAGAAGGCACTGGATGATAGCTCAGGGAGGCATTGATGGCAACTGGATATTATGGTGGGAATTAAGGCCTATTCGCCTCTGCGGTCCTCTCCAATCCTGGGGTTCTCGGATTTTAAATCTTAAGAAAACTTCCACAGGTCGCATGCTATTATCTAACACAGGGGTTGGCAAACTACAGCCTTTGGGCTAAATCCAGCCCATTGCCTTTATTGCACAGCCCATGAGCTAAGAATAGTTTTTACATTTTACATTTTACATATGTCATCATGAGAAAATTATATGAAATTCAAAGTGTCCATAAAGTTTGATAGGCACCCAACCGTGCCGTTCATTTTCGTATTGTTTATAGCTGCTTTTGGGCTATAACAGCAGAGCTGAGTAGATGCAACTGAGACCGTATGAACTGGAAAGCCCTAAATATTTACAATCTGGCTCATTACTGGCAAAGTTTGCCACCCCCTGATCCGAGACAATAATAATTTTCAAATGGGCTCTTTGTAGAAGGGACAAAGGACATCAAGAAGAAGTGGGACTCCAGGCTTTAGCTCTTTAACAGTTATACACAACATGCTTTTGTTTGAAGAAAGGGATTAAGGGGATTATAGCTAAAAAAAGTTCAAGACACATAAGATAGTTCAAAATGTTTTCCCTTTGGAGAGGCACATCGTGATCTGTGAATGGCGGGCTGCAGGTGGCTTCAGGATCTCCAAAGATCCCAGATGAGGGCAACATGCAGCTGAAATGAAAGTTGTTTGTGTGTACACAGATACGTGTGCATGAATCATGTGCTCCTCCAACCAAGGGGTTTGGGGTCAAGGGCAAGTATACAGTGAAATATGTTATAATCCTCATGGAGCACATCCCGGGATTCTTCTACATGCACGGCCTTGCCTTCTCCCTGTGCCTGGCAAACATCTACTTACTCATTTTTAATAAACTGGTATATATTATTAATTCAATTAAACCATTTATGGTAGGCCAACGTCTACATCAAATCCTTGGAACCTGTGAACGCTGCCTTATTTGGAAAATGGATCTTTGCGGATGTGATTAAATTACAGATCTTGAGATGAGGACATAATCCTGGATTACCTGGGTGGGCCCTAAATGCCATCACAAGTATCCTTGTAAAAGAGACACACAGAAGACAATGGGACAACGGAGGCAAAGGTCACAATGATGTGGCCACAAGCCCAGGAATGCCAAGGCAACCACCAGAAGCTGATAGAGGTAAGGAACAGATTTTTCTCAAAGACTGCCTCCAAAATTATTAGAGATTAAATTCCCGTTGCATTAAGCCACCCAGTTTGCGTTAATTTGTTACAGCGCCTATGGAAACTAATACACCATTACAAAAGGGTTTTATTATAAACAGTCCCACAATCCTGACATAATTATTTTCATTACTTTGTGCTGAATACCCACATGTCACTCAAAAGCCCATTCAAAGCTTTCCTGTCTTATAAATTGTGGTACGGGAAGAGCATGCAGAACTAAATGAGGTAGCTTAATTAAAGCACCTGGCATATACTCTATACTTCCTGCATGTGAATTCCTCTTTCTTTTCTCCCAGCAGAATCAGCTGCCCCTTCCTTTGAGTTCCCATGGCACCTCATAAATATTTTAACTAGCACTTACCTTTCTCAAATATATACTCCTGTGTTTTTTTTAATATACATAGGTAAGTTGTACTCACTCTTTTTATTTATTTATTTTTTACTCCTGTGTTTTTGATGTCAGTCACTCTCTCCTCCCTACTAGTGGGCTCTAAATTTCTTGGGGGGCAATGACCATACTTCATTCTTTTTTTTTCCTTTTTATTGACTTTTTATTGAGGTTTAACTTACATACAGTCAAGTGTCCATATCTTAAGTGTATAGTTCAAAGAATGTTTACAACTGGGGAGCCACCACCCAAATCAAGAGAGAAAACATATCACCCAAGAAGTCTCTCACATGCCGCTTCCCAGTCGATACCTTCCCAGTTATTATTCTGACCTCTACCATAGATTGGTTTTGCCTGTTCTTGAATATGGTATAGTATATACTCTTTTGAATAAGGCCTCTCTAACACAGCATAATGTTTCTGAGATTTATTCATGAGGTTGTGTGTAGCAATAACACAATTTCTGTTTATGAAATTACCACAACTTAGGTATCTGCTTTACTGTGAATGGACCCTAGGGAGTTTCCAGTTTGGAACTATTACAGCTAGTGTTACTAGGAAGATTCTTGTACATGTTCTACCATGGAAAAAATCATTCATTTCTGTTGGGTATTTACAGGAGTAGAATTTCTGGATCACAACTTCCGGGTCACAAGGTTGTGCATATAACAAGCTTTAGTAGATACTGCTGAACCATTTCCTAAGTAGTTGTACACAGTGTCACTTACTCCAGCAATGCATAAAATTTGGAGCAATGCACCAAATCCTCACCAAACTTTGTCAATCTTTTTTATTTTAGTCACTCTGGTAGTAGCTAACTCATCTTTTTTTTCTAGCTTTATTGAGGTAAAATTGACATATAAAATGGTATGATATTCAAAGTACACATCATGGTGATCTGATATACACATATACATTGTGAAAGGATTCCCTTCATGGAGTTAATTAACACATCCATCACCTCACATATTATTTTTCCTTTGGTGAGAACTTTTCCACTCTCTTAGCAAATTTCAATTATACATACAGTGTTATCAACTATAATCACCATACTATACATTAGATCCTCAGATCTTATTCATCTTATAGCTGAAAGTTTGTACCCTTTTACCAACCTCTTCCTATTTCCCCCACCCCCTAGCCCCTGGCAACCACTTTTCTATTCTCTGTTTCTATGAGTTTGACTCTTTTAAAAAAAAAAAAAATCCACATCTAAGTGACGTCATGCAGTATCTGTCTTTCTTTGGCTTATTTCGCTTTAGCTAATTCATCTTCTTACCCCTCATGCACTAGGCCAAAATGTGTACTATGTGACCCCACCTTCCTTCCTGGCCAATGGTGGCCAGATACAACCATTTGACCAAAAGCCATAGGCCAGCTATCGACTAATACCACTTTTCATGAAAAAATGAGCTGTACCAGTTAGATCCCCTCGCTCAGAAATTAAAGCAACAAAACAAAGAGAATAACATAGTCTTCAACGGGAGCAAATAATGGAAAGTGGGAATGGCAATGGTAAATCAATACAAGCCAAAGACGTGAGAAATTATAAGAAGCAGAAGCAATAACAAAGAGACAATACAAGGTGGAGTGGGGGGAGGGGGGAGCAGCTGAGACCAGGACAGAAAGAAGCAGGTATTATGCGAATAGCAATGAACCAGGGCATAACGCCCAAGGCCACGCTCTGGGGTCCACAGAGTAGCCTTGGATCCAGAACCACCCTCTAAGCCCCCAGCTCCGTAAGGCCCTGGAGTAGGGTCTATTCTTGAATCTCCATGATATTCTATCTCCCTTTTCTCACAATAAATACCGTTAGCATAAACCCTTCTTCACTTTAGTTGAACTAACCTGAGTGAGCCCCTGCTTCTTGCAACGAAAACCATGCAACTGTCATGCCTGGTAAGCAGTTATCAGTGGTGAGCTGGTAAATGCTTAACAGTCAACTCTCTAGGAACAGTAAGCCCTGATTTGAAGTGCTTGCCAATACATGTGGTGTAAATATTCCTACCATGGCCACTTTCAAGCTACCAACATGACATCACTGAACACAGATGGGAAGAGATGAGAAATAGCACACCATTATATAGTATTTTCACCACACAGATGCAACCAATGTAAATAACCTCAAGAGCATAGATAGTAGTAAAATAATTGGTTGACTATTCTCAATGTGAGTACAACTGAGTACTTATTACCTTTGTTTTTAACATAATTTATTTCGTTGTAAGTCTATATAATTTACGTTTTTATAATGGTTGCATTTAATAACTAGCTTGTAAAATTCCTGAAAATTGACCAAGCAAGCCAGCTCTAGCACACCGCTGAAGTAGATGCTCACTAAATGTCTGAATCCTTTCCTGCCTTCTGTGCAAACTGCATTATGACAGGCTCCTCACTGTGTGGGGTTTAGCCTCCCAGCTCCTAAGCCAGGGGCATACCCAAATATGAGCAAAACGAAGCAAGTGATGAAAGTCTCGTACTCAATCTTCCACTGTAGATGTCCACTGGTGATATTCTAAACCATGGAAATACACAGGCCTTGGCTATATTTACCAAGACAAAATTGTCACAGCTTTTTGGTTTGGGAGTCTGGTTTGTTTTGGTTTTGTTTGGTCTAACAACAGATCTAAACAAGCATGTAGTATGTTAAGTGGTCACGGGAACTTTTTACTCACCAAAGGGGTCACTGGGTCAAAAATCCAGCAGATATCCGAACCCCTTCCATATGCCTACCACTGTGCTGGGCACCATGGTCATATAAGTGCAGGAAGAGCTGTACTTGCTGCCCTTCAAGGGCTCTCAGCAATAACGAGGCTGATGATGAGAGGTGACATTTATTAAGTGCTCTTTGTATAAAAAAATCCTTTTCCAAGTGCTTTTTGTAGATAAATCCAGCTAATCCTCACAACCACCTTATGTGGTGGGTACTATTATCTTCCCAATATTACAGATAAGAAAGATGAGGCATAGAGAGCTTAAGTGGAGCCTAAGGTTAAAATATGAACCCAGGTATCCAACCCCAAAGACCATGCTGCCAACCACTGGGCCACCTTACCTTAGGACAGTAAGATACAAACGTTGTTGTACAAGTAGATAAGCAAGACATCGAGAGGCTGTATGTAAGTACATTAGGATCAGAGAAGGAAGGAAAAGATTACGAGGGAGCATGAGGACACTTTTAGGGTGATGGCTCTGTGCCCCATCTTGATTGTGGTGATGACACCACCAGTGTGTGTGTGTGTGTGTGTGTGTGTGTCAAAACTTATCAAATTGTGTACGTTAAGTATATACAGTATATTATATATCAATTATACCTCAATAGTGCTGCTTTTTAAACTGAAAAAAAGAAAGCTATATACCATATGATTCGATTTATATGGCATTCTGGAAAAGGCAAAATAGAGGCAAAGAAAAAAAGATCAACAGTTGCCAGGGGCTGGGATAGGGGAAAGGGCTGAGGACAAAGGAGCATGAGGGAATGTGGAGGAGGAAGGGTTAATAGATGTGATGAGAAGGACACTTCACCTTGGTGGTCTTCCTCCCCAAAACCCATAACCCTAGTCTCATCATTAGAAAAACATCAGACAAACCCAAATTGAGGAACATTCTATTAAATGCCAGTACTCTTCAAAACTGTCAAGGTCATTAAAGAAAAGGTGGGAGGGGAGACTGAGAAACTGTCACAGACCAAAGGGGACTAAAGAGACACAATGACTAAATACAATATGATGTCCTGAATGGGATTCTGCAACAGAAAAACAACATTAGTGGAAAAACTAGTGAAATCTGCGTAAAGACTGTTAGTTAGTTAACAAGTGATGTACCAATGCTGGTGCCTTAGTTTCGATGAAAGCACCACAGGGACATAAGATGTTAACAACAGGGAAAACTAGGAGAGGAGGAGATGAGAACTCTTTGTACTAACTTTGCAACTTTTCTGTAACACCAGAATCATTTCAAATTTATTTTAAAAAAATCTTAGTGGAGGTCCTAGGTGCTTTTGTTCCTCTTGTTAAATCTTCTCCTAAGAAGTAAAGAATATATTTCATTTTTTAGCCAAGAATTAATTTCCAAGCCAAGGGCAGGAACTTTGACTCACAACAGCCTACGCTGGGCAGCCTGGAAGAGGGAGTCACCGGACTCCCGCCCAGAGCTCCTCTGCCTTTTCCCCCATCAGCAGCACCAGCGGCAATTTGAACTCAGTAAAGGCATCCTGACCACGTATGGATCCGGACAGCCAAGGGTCTTCGGGCAGTGGCAGACTCTTCCACTGCTCTCTTGAAGCCCCACTGGTCAGATGGGCTCTGGGGAGGACCACTGCTGAGTGAGGGGGATGGGGAGGGGTGTCCCCTCTGAGGCCAGGGGTTTTCCAGGGCTCCCTGTGAACAAAGTGTGTGTGTGTGTGTGTGTGTGTGTGTGTGTGTGTGTGTGTGTGTGTGTGTGTGAGAGAGAGAGAGAGAGAGAGAGAGAGAGAGAGAGAGAGAACGAGAGACAGACAGACAGGGAGACAGACTGAACTGAGCACTGAGGAGGGGGTTAGGGTGAGTGACCTGAAACAGGCTCCAAGAAAGAATCTCTCAGCAGGGGAGCAGAGAGCCCTTTTGCAAACCAATGAAGCCAGAAAGTGGTGTTGACCAATGAAGTGTACAGGCCATTTTCACTATGTGTAAATAAATGAAAGCCTGACCCATCCGTCCTCCGCAGGGACTAATAGTCTGCATGTTTCTCTGCTCTCCCCACCCCCAGCCTCTGTCAGCCCTGGTCTTCCACCCTCAGCACCTCCTCCACCCCTCCTTTCTCTACCGCACTCTCCTTTCATTGTTCTTCTCCTCTCGGCCTGTCTTCAAGCATTACTCTACTTCCCAAATGCAGCCGCTCACATTGAAGCCTTAGCACCCTCACCCCGCCTCCAGGGCGGGCAGCCCTGCCCACAAGGTATAGTCAGGGCCCAGGTGGCCTTCCCACCCAGGTGCTTCTGCAGAGTCCACCCAGGGCATCTGGGTAAAGACCAGAATCCCAGCATCCTTCATCCAGAGCGATGCTGACACCTTCACTTGTAAAATGAAGGTGTCCTTCTCAGCTGCCTTCTTTAGGGAAAGTGGAGTTGTGTGTGGTATTGGACAGGGTCTGGTCAGAAAGCAGAACCCACATCAGGAATTTTAACAGAGACAATGTAGTATAAAGAATTGTTCACAACATATTGTAGTAATCAACTCACAATATATACTTATATCAAATCATTACATTGTAAACCTTAGATTTATACAATATTATATGTTCTGTGCACCAGGAATTAGAGAACTAAAAAGCAAAGAGGGAAAACTGAGGTTCCTGCAAGCAGGAAGCAGCTATTGCCACCATGGCTGGAGGAATGAACAAAGGAAAGAGTCTGGGGCTGCTAGGACCTAGAAGCACAAAGGAGGCCCCCCCAGAGATGGAACCCAGGCCTCTGAGGAAGGCATGCCAACGGGCCAGGGCTAGGATCTCCAAGGAGGGACAATGAGACTGCTTTTGAGACTGTGAGAAAAAAATGAAAACCAGAGTCAGCTGCCATATTGACTCTATTCACTCTGGAGGTGAACAGCAAGAAGCACATCTCCTTTCCCTCCTCCTGCCTTCCAGTCTCCATCTAGCACCCCCTACTGGCAGAACCTGAACTCCACCCAGCTGGCAAAGGAGACGGGTTTGCAGAGTCGCAGCGCCAGCAACACAAAACAAGTATACAAAGTAGGTGTGAATTTGAGACCCAGCAGCATAATAATAGAAGCAGAAGGAAGAAGTAATGTAAATTTATAATTTACCAAATGACTATTCCATAGATAAACTGTGTGATTTTACAGGCATGTGTGAGTGTATGGGTATAATAAGTATCTCTGAATATGATACATTATGTTTGATGGTGGCTTCCCATTTCTAATAATAGTATCTAATATTCACTAAGAGGTTGCCAGGTACAAGGCAAGTGCTAAACTCTCCACATCACTAATCTAATTCACAAAAACACAAGGAGGTAGATACAAAAAAAATTTTAATTTTGCAGATACGCAAATTAAGGTTTAGAGAAGTTAAGTAAGTAAGGTTTAGAGAAGTTAAGTAAGTAAGGTTTAGAGAAGTTAAGTTAAGATCTAAGACCAGACACTATAAAGCTCATGTATAGTCTCCGCATCACCTCTTATCTACTGGGTACCATGACTACAAAGTCTTCCACCTTCTCCTCTCCTTCCACTAACATTGTTAGGAGCTCCTGCAACAAAAGGGCTAACAGATTCTCAGTGTTCTCTACTCAGATGCACTGTACAACTCCAACTCGGTGGAATATAAAAATATAGTATTAGAATTTCCCTGGCGGTCCAGTGGTTAAGACTCCACGCTCCCAATGCAGGGGGCGAGGGTTCAATCCCTGGTCGGAGAACCAAGATCCTACATGCTGTGCGGCACAGGCAAAACAAACAAACACGCACAGCAAAGCACAACCATAAAACCAAAGGAAAAGCAGAAAAGCGTACCTGCATTCCAGTACGCAGACAATAAAGTTATGCTGTAGAAATACACGTACTGACATGGAAAGATAACAATATCTAACATTCAGTGAGAGGTTCCCATGTGCGGAGCACTGTATTATGGGCTTTTTTTGTATTAACATATTTACTCCTCACGAAAACCCCATGTAGTAAATTCCATCATTATTCTGTCCATTTTACAGATGAGGAAATTGAGGCACCAGAGAGTTATATAACTTGTCCAAGGTCATATTACTAGCTTGTCCAAGTTAGTAATTGACCAAGTCGGTATTTGAAACAAGGCAGTCAGGCTGCAGAGCACATGATGTTGACACCACACTATTCTGACTCCAGCAGAGTGTAAAAATCTTCATGACATACCATTCTTTAAAAAGAAAGCAGGTTACAGACTAGTGTGTATAGTATTTTGCCCTATGTGTATGTGCATGTATGTGTGTGTGTGTGTGTGTGTGTGTGTATGTTTTAGCCCATAAGGGAAAGTCTGGAAGGGTTTATAATAAAATATTAACACTGGTTATCTCAGAGTGGTAGTTTGATTTTTTGCTTTCTTAATTTTAAATAACTGTATGTTCTGGGTTTTTTTACAATAATTATGTTCATTTGTAAAAAGTATTTTAAGATTTTTTTTTTTTTAAGAAATGTGTGTCATTTTAGGGAAAATGATCCGACAATTTGAAAAGCTTTCTAATATTTTGGGTAGTTAAGAAAAAGAAACTTGTGTTTTAAATAGACAGGTACAATAGAAAAGGGATTCAAAAGCATCTGCTCCATCCTGGCAAGGTAATAAAACGCTCCCTGACAATCATCCCAGGAGCCAAGTCCCATGCACTGTTTTAAGCGTGTTCCCTTCTCCACTGCACTATAACGAGGGTTTGCAAATTTATGGAACATAGCGTGATTATCCCACTTTGAAACTCATGCTGCCCAGATTCTAATCAAGATGACTTGTTTCCTCTGAACACCCGACATTTGCGCACTGGGTAGCATTGTTGTGGTAGCTGTGATGTTATCCCTTTGCATCGAGAGTATTCTCTCCAGTTTCCCCAAGCCATGTGTTGCCTTGGAAACATCATGATTCTTATAGAGATCTAAGCAAAGGGAAATAATAAAAATAATAAAATCTTACAGTCGAAGTCTATCTTTCATGCCACCAAGGCGCATTGCTAAACCTTTCCTCTAGATAAAAAGACAGACAGGCAGAGTGGCTCATAACATGTGTCACCCTGATAATTAACAATTAGAGAAAACACAGTGATCTCTGTTCTCCAGATAATTCAAGTCAAAGTAGTTTTCCACCTGAATTAAGCGGATTGCCAAGGCCAACATTTCATGAACAGAAAGATTTAGTCCCATATCTAAAGACACAGGCATGAAAGAGGCCTCTGAGCTGAGAACAAAGCCTCTTGCCATTTGTGGCATCAATTCATATGAAAGAGAGGTCTGACGTAATCCAGGGAGCCTTCCCTTTGGAGTAGCAGTTAGTGATCTTTTCTGTAAAGGGCAGATAGTAAAACTGGTTCAGCTTTGCAGGCCATATGGTCTTGGTCTCAACTACTCAATTCTCCTGTTGTAGGGTGAAAGCAGCCAAGATAATAAAGAAAGGAATGTGCATGACCATGTTCCAATAAAACTTTATTCATAAAAACAGGTGGTAAGCTAGGTTTGACCCATGGGCCATAGTTTGCAGACCCTTGCTCTAAAGTGTAGACTGAAGATCCTCAGGTGTTTCTGCAATAGTCAAGGATTCCACTCAGGAGAACTACAAAGTCGGCAACGTTGTTTTCAAATTCATTTATTCGATAAACATGTATTGCATTCCTTCAGTGAGCCAGGCTCTGGCTGAAGCCTTGTGAATCAGAAGTAGAAAAGCAAATAAAGTCCCTAGAATTTACATTTGACAGAGGATATCCTAAGCAAGTAAACAAATAAATAAACAAGAAACTTTCTGGTAATGGTGAGTGACATAAAGATGACAAATAAAGGTAATGCTTTCCTTGGTGGGGGAGGGGATGAGGAAGTCAGGGAAGGCCCCTGAGGAAGGTGCTTTTGAGCCCACATCAGAATGAAGAGAAGCAGCTGTAAATGCATAGACCTGTGTGAAGAGTGGGCCACCAGGTGGAGAGATGGCAAACACAAAGAGCCCGGTGGCAGGAACAGGCTTTGTGGGTCTGAGGAACAGAAAGGCCTAATTGGAGCATAATGAACAGGGAGAGTATGGTTTGAGATGAGGCTGAAGAGGTGGCCGAGGACTGAGGCAGGCGGGGCCTTCCGAGCCACGGGCCCTTGCCTTGAACTCACACTGCCACTGTCCAGCAGTCTTGGCTCTCGCTGTAACCTCACCTGGGCACTCTCAGGCCATGGGCCGTCCTCGGTTCCCCTGCATCCATCGGGCGTGGCTAGTCCTGGAGGTGCTCTACAGATGCTAGACGGGACAGGCTCCCCACCAAGGAGAACACACCTATTTTCACTGGAGCCAATAGAAGACAGATTAAAGTACATTCAGGCAGCAGTGAGATTTTAGGCACCTGATCAGGCTTCTTAGCATCCCTCTTTCTTAAAATCAATGCTCAGACCAAGAAGAATAAGGAAGCAAATGGCTGGGTACTTCAGGGCCATGTTCAAAAGAAAAAATGACTTAACTCCTTTAGGTCTATCAAGGACAACAATCTTCAAGCAGAAAACATAGAATATACATATACTGAAATACAAGGCAGAGAGAACTAGCAAGACAGTCTTAAGCTATTTTAAATGAGATGGAAGGGCCAGGCCCACACCAATAAACCCAGGACGGGGAGGCATCTCTAGGACCAGTGTGATAATGAACTGGGATCTGTGAGACCAAGAGAGGAGCCAGAAAAGGCAATGCTGTTCTTTTCAGAAAAGGTAAAGAAGCATATTCCAAAAGCCACAACTCATGATTTGAATATCAGTCCCTAGAAAAATCCTATAAGGGATAATTTAAACAATAACATTTCATGAGCAAGAGGGAAATGGTGAGCATGACAACCAGCATGGGTTGCTGGAACAAATCTCACAGGATCACCCTCATTTCTTTCTTTGATAGGATGGTTACATTCAACAAATGTTTATTACACAACAACTAAGTTCTCATGCCAGGGCTATGGCGGTGAATAAGACAGACACAGTGCCTAAGTCTGTGGAGGTCTTTAGGAATATGCCATTGGGCTCTCTCCTTGATCCTATCCTGTTCAGCCTCACTGAGTAGGATGAAGATATGAAAGACATGACTATCAGCCTATGCATCACACAATGGAGTCTAAAATGGGCTGAAAGAAATGAATGGGCTGAGAAGAAATTGAGTATGAATATTTAATCTGGCACAACTCTAAAAATACAGGATGTAGACTTCTAGTTAAAAGTTGTCAGTGGATCAGACATGTATCTCCATTCCCTCCCAAGCAGAGAGAATGGGAATGGAGCCATCAGTGAATGAGAGATTTCAGCAAATCTTAGGAAGAGGAAAAGCTTTTAGAAGAGTGATGAATGAGGTAGCAGGGCAGAGAAAGGCACACATTAAAATGTTTGCAGAGGAGGCCAAAGCAAAAAGATTGCCGGTTTGCCTCATGGAAACTTGGGGAAGCTCAAGACTTGACCCAAACTGCCATGCAGAAGAGGCAGGGGCAGTGCGGAGCTGCAGGCCATCTGTATCTGAACATTGGAATCCCCAGTCCTTCTTCCCCCCCAGATATGCAGAACACCAGCAGCTATATATGCACGCCACCCTCACCCATCACCACCCTTCACCAGGGAGGAGATCAGGAAATTCTTCTCTGGAGAATCTGAACAGTCCCAAAGAAAAGACTGGCACATTCCTGGTATTTGGGTTTCCCCCAAGTGCCAGCCTCCCACCCCATCGCCCAAGAGTGAAACCTGCCAACAGAGAAACCCCCATATCCACACTAATACACAGAGCTACCCATCGGCTTTCTAATCTTATTATTAGATAGGAATGGATAACCCAACCAGGATCTTTGACAAGAGTCATCAATGTGGAGAGAGGCTAAACTCAAACAGTAGAAAAAAGGAAACAGGGAAACAGATATAACGCAGGAAGCAAAGACTAGGAAAAAAGTACATCTGGTCAGTTTCCTCAAAAATACTGATATTGCATACAAAAAAACAAGAAGAGATTACAAGAGAGGTAATTAAATAAGATTTTGAAATTAAAAATATGATAGTATACATAAATAATAAATGATAGTCTATATAAACAAATGAGTTGGAAGATAAAATTGAAGAATCTTATAAGAAGTAAAACAAAAAGGGACTGAAAGTATAGGGACAAAATATAAGATTCAACACATGAAGCAGGAGGCCCAATATTTAACCACTAAGGATTCTGGAAAAAGAGAAGAGAGGAAAAAAGAGAGGGATGAAACTAGTATGAATGAATGAATGAGTCCCCAGATTGAAGGACCCATTGTGGGTCCAGCAGAATGAGTGACAAAAGGACCTCATTAAGTCTTCTCATAGTGAAATTCTGAACCCTAAGGATAAAGAGAAAACCCGAAAAATGGGCTACTTAGAAAAATACCAACATCAGACTGACAAAGGACTTCTCAGAATATAGCATACTACAACAGTGCTTCTCAAAATATGTGAAGGAATTGCCTTCAATCTGTCACTGACTGTTACTTTATAAAACAGAGTAGAAAAGGGACTTCCCTGGTGGTCCGGTGGTTAAGATTCTGCATTTCCACCGCAGGGGACATGGGTTCAATCCCTGGTTGGGGAACTAAGATCCTGCATGCTGTGCTGCGTGGTCAAAAAAAAAAAAAAAGAGACTAGAAAAGAATTAGTAGAAAAAATAAAATTTGAAAAAGACATACAAATTAAAATCTATCAACATATTATTATCAGCTTCAATAAACATGTAATGACACAAATTAGTATAAAAGTTTTGAAATGCTTACTCTCAATTTCTGCACTGATTTCATCCCAGATGAAGACAAATAGTTTGCAGACTGACACTGGTCCATGGACCCCACTTTAAGTAGCAATGTGGTAGACAAAATGCATTCAAGATTTGAGTTCTCAGCCCAGAATTCTATCCTCAAACTATCAGTCGTAATGAGAGCAGAATAATGGAATGTTAAGATTTGCAAAAGTGAAGACAATAATCTTGACTCCTTTCCCAGGAGGTACTTAGAGATGTTCACACAAAATGAAGGAGTAAATCAAGAAAGTATACGACAAGTGCAGTAGAGAATGAACAATCGAGTCCTCCAGCCTCTCTACTCCAACCTGGACCGCTGATGGGAGAACGGCCCCCTTGCGGAGCCACTCTCTTCCCTTTGAACAGGTGTCTCCCAAGTTTAAACCCACAGGTGTGTTCCTACAATGGGGCTGATATATGTGTGCACTCATCAGAGAAACTACAACAACCAGGCAAGGAAAGTGGCAGAAAAAGGAGACTTGGCTTCTCCGTGCCTTTGCTGGGCCTTTCTTATCTGCATGAGTCTACCCAGGGATTCCAGTGGGCCCCAGCCCTCCTGCTATAATCCAGGCTTCTGTTTGAGATTGTCAGCGGGACAGGCACAGAAAGTGACTGAGGTTCCCAGCTTGGTATCTGCTCTCCCCCAGTGTCTGCTGAGGTTTATTTCACTCTTTTCTTTCCACTCTGGCGGTCTTGGAGAAGAGTAAAAAAAAAAAAAAAAAAAAAAAAACCTAAAATATTTGCATTCCGTTCTAGTTAACACCGCATTTTCTGTAATTATCCCCGCTGTTAAAATCATTTTCTCGTGTGCTTTTTGAGCAAGAAGGGAGGGGTAAGGGGACCAAATTAATTCTTTGGCAACAAAAATCTAATTAATCAAAAACTGTTCCTAGTCATTCAGAGCCTCTTCAGCCAATGAAAACAGCAGCCAAAAGGGAGCAGGAACACTAAGTTTGGTAGTCAAAAAAAATCAGGTACTTCGCAAGACAGCAGTTTTTATAAATGTGCCAGTGGCTGGTGGGATAGCATAAGAACATAAGCAAGAGATTTGGGGTCAGTCTGAGCTGTGCTCGAATCCCAGCTCTGCTATTTCCCACTGCATAACCTTGAGCAAGTTACTTTGTCCCTTTGGTCCTCAGTTTTCCCACCTGTAAAATGGGGGTAATAATACTCTCATAAGGTCAGTGGAACGGTTGATTGAGGTGATGTCTGTAAAACCTTTATGTGTTTGTCACATGGAAAATACCAAGTGTGGATGATGGTTTACTAGCACCAAGCACAGCTGCTATTTTAGGAGTCATAAATTTTCAGAAAAGTTTTTTCAGCTCTTTCAAAAGCTGTTCTTAAGTAGTTTCAACTAAATATATTATATTAGGAACACATACTAAAGACTTAACAAGAGCTGGATGAAGACATTTATCTGTGGGAATGTTCATCATGCTGTTGGTTCTAATAGAAAAAAGGAAACTATTTAAATTCCTAAAATTTAAATTGGTAAAATAAATCATGGTACACCCATAAAATGACTAATCACTTTTCAAAGTGGATGTCAAAGGAGAATGTTTATCGATAGAAATATGGGGGTGGGGGGTGGCAAGGTGCAGGAAGCCAGTTACCAGTTTGTAAAGTATAAGCCATGTCTATTTTGTTCAAAATATTTTCTACCTGTGTGTCTGTGTACATATATATATATATATATATATATGCACATATATAAATATTTCTGGAAGTATGATCAGAAATTTTTGAGTATTGGTTTTCTTCTTTTGACCATCTGTATTTAACATTTTCTTTATAATGAGCATACTCTTTGTGACTTAAAAATTCTGGAATTTTATTTTACTTTGCATAAAAGGAACCATAGATGTCTTAACTCTGCTCAACCTCATAGCTCTCTGGATGTGACCCTTGAATGACTTAAAGCCAGTCTGGAAGCTCTGTCAACACAGAAAATGCACAGTTTTCTAGGCCTTAGTTGTCAGCCTGGTTTCCCAATGATTTCTACAAAAGCTGCCATTGCTGTGCCTCCCCCTGGTTAATAGGCAATAGCTCCTGTGAAAGAAATAATTCCACACTGATGTTAACTGGGGTCACCAGCAATGGAGCTGGGGTCTGTTTGCTGAGCATACCTGCTGGTTTTTGTCTTCTCCGGGGAGGGACAGGGGTCCTATGTGCTGCCTGTTGCCTTCCTTTCCTCCTCTGGGAAGGAGTCAGCTCCCTGGGAGCTGGAAGGCAGGACTGAGCTGCCATCCTGCCCGCCCCCCTTGCCCCAGCCCTCAGCTGCCACCTGCCTACACAAACCCAATGCTGCTGCAGGGCTGCAGCCCCCTCTCCCCTCCAGTCCTCCTCAGCCCATGCCCTATGCTCTGAGCAGGAACCAGCATGCCTTTTCCTGCCCCCTCCTCACCCCCCCCCCAAAAAAACCCCCACTCCCTCCTGGCAGGGAAAGACAGATCTGATGTCAATCACTTATAGCCACTACTGCAGTCTCAGCTATAGCAATCGGAGAGTCACAGGGCTATATTTCACCAGCCCATGGGACTTCCCAGGCTTTTATCTCAGAGACGGCAAACTGGTGGCCCACGGGCTGAATTCAGATGCTCAAGTATTTTGTTTGGTCCTAGCGCTATTTTTTGAAAATTTGTATTTGTTGCCAAGAAACAAATGTCAAGAGATTTTGCATTTAAAATAAAAGGTGAAATCTGACTTCTTTTGGGAAAAAAAAAATATATCCCACCAGCTTGTCTTCCTATGTGACAACACGTGGCTGTTGCTGAGAGGGGCTGCACACTTTGGAAAGGGGCAGGCACCTGAGTTCCCTAGTCCCTACCAAGCCTGCTTCACCCATGTATGGTACCTGTCTGGGCCCTGAAATACTTGAGATTTCAACCTCCACCTTCGGAACGCTGCAAGCCAGCAAAAAGGCCTTGGTCAGAAGGGAGCCTGCAGAACCCCCAAATATTCCATAAGCAACTACCTTCTCTACTTGTGCTGGAATCTGGTCCTGATGCTAGTATCTGCATCAGCAAAGAATGCTACCTCACGGATTGAGGGAACTTCTTCTCTTACAGACACGTAATTATCCTAGTTCTGAAAGGTCCAGTGGTCAGTTAAGACACTGTAGCAAGGTTAAGGTTCGAGCAATGAATTTTCTCCTCCCTCCACCTCAGTGGACAGATAGAACCTCTGACTCAAAGGAGTAACCACAGACTTCCTTTTTTTTTTTTTTTTTTTTTTGGTGGTACGTGGGCCTCTCACTGTTGTGGCCTCTTCCGTTGCGGAACACAGGCTCCGGACGCGCAGGCTCAGCAGCCATGGCTCACGGGCCCAGCCGCTCCGCGGCATGTGGGATCTTCCCGGACCGGGACACGAACCCGTGTCCCCTGCATCGGCAGGCGGACTCTCAACCACTGTGCCATCAGGGAAGCCCACCACAGACTTTTACACAGCCCTGTGTAGTTTGCAAAACCCTCTTCTACCCGTGGTCTCCTTCAATCTTCACAACAGCCCTTGGTGTGGAAAAAGGTAGTGTTATCTCCCCATTTTACAGATGAGGAAAGTGAAGTGAGGCTGAGAGGTTAAGATATTAACCCAGGTCTCTTTTTTTTTAATTAATTAATTTTTTTTTATACAGCAGGTTCTTATTATTTATCTATTTTATACATATTGGTGTATATATGTCAATCCCAATCTCCCAATTCGTCCCACCACCACCACCACTCTTTTCCCCCGCCTTGGTGTCCATAAGTTTGTTCTCTACATCTGTCTGTCTATTAACCCAGGTCTCTTGACACTCGATGCCAGCCCCTTCCCATTGAGCCAGGCTGCCAGGCCAGAGTTCCTTCTGCAGCAACTCTCATTAGCAGCACACTGTACAATAAGATAAAAACAGACGTGTGAATTTTCACAGAATTTGGGATCAATTTGGGAAGTACTGAGCTACAAACAAAACCAGACTTTCATTGTAGCAGAGATAGGAAGGAAGGAGGAAAGGAGGAAGGAAAAGAAGAAAGACAGGCAAGTAAGCAAAAAGCACACATGGGCAAAGATTATACCCAGATCTTACCCACACTATCCCTATATGATTCAAGCCTAAACTAGTCCCATGACAAGCCTCAAGGCTATGGTTTCAGGTTCCCCTGTCACCTTCATGCACAGTCCATGGAAAGCCCAAGGGAAAAAAAACCCCAGGCTTTGAGCATGGCCAGGCAAAGCAGAGGAGTGATACCGTCCTAAGAGCTGAAGGTTCTGATGGAAGTTTGCCTTTTGGGCTTTCAAGAGCGTTCCTCCAGAGATCTCTACAAGCCATGAGCGGGTGCCCGTAATGAAATGGCATCCTGTTGAATCTGAGTGAAGAAACAAACCTTGAAGCAAAACAACTATGAAATTAACCATTTCAGCTGCAGAAGTGAAAGAGAAAGCAGTAAGTGGGAAATGAGAAAAATAATAATAAAACCCCCCAAAACGGCTTGACTTGGATGTTCTGTATTTATTCATTTAACTCAACAAACACTCTTTGTGTCTTCATGGGCTGGGTCTACAAGAATTACAGAGATGGGGACAAGGTCAGCCCTGGCGAGGTCATCATCGCATGGATATGTTCCTTCAGGTCCCTTCATGTGGCTAAGTATATTTTCATACATTTCCTTACCAGACCTTGCCAGTTCTCCATTAGAAGTGGAGTCTATTTCCCCACCCTTAGGGTCCGGATGGGCCTTTGTGACAGCCTTGACAAGCAGGATGCCGCAGAACTGATAAAGCCCATCTCTGGGGGGTAGGCCATAAAAGCGGATATGACTTCATCTTGGTTCTCTCTGGCTCTTGGACCCTCACTCATGGGTTGGGGAAGGTGATGCCACCATGCTGTGAGGAAGCCCAAACTAGTCCACACAGAGAGACTTCACGGAGAGGCCCATGTGGAGGGGAACTGAGGCCCCTGGCCTCAAGCCAGCCTCAGTCGGCAGACTTGGGAACGAACAAGACTTCCAATGAGCACGGCCCCAGCCTTCGGGTCTTCCAGCTGAGGTTCTAGACACTGTGGAGTGGAAATAAGCCATCCCTGAGGTGCCCTCTCTGAATTTATACGTGAGCCAAATAAATGGTTGTATTATGCCACTACATTTTAGAGAAATCTGTTACACATTTATAGTAACTGGAATATCTCAGTCTCTTGAGCAGAGCTTGGGTTTTTAGAGCCAGGCAGACCTGTTTTTAAATCCCCACCCTGCCATTTCCTAGTTGTGAGATGCTGGCAAAGTTACTTGACCAGTCTGAGCCTCACTTTTTCTCTCTGTAGAATGGGAATAACAGCTACCTCACATGAATGCTTTAAGGAATAAATGCCACAGTGTGTATATAAAGCAACTAGCCCGGTACCTTTGGAAACAGAGGGAAATTGCTGTGAGCAGACCGGGCAGAGGGATCAAACATCCTTGAAAGAGATGAGATGAGAATGGCCCTAAACAGTCAGGACAGGAGAGAAAGTGCAAGAGTTCCAGGTAGACCCAGAGGGTGATCTCTCTGGAGCACCCCTCTGTGGGCCAGGTCTGGATGGGCCTGCCTGAGTACCTGCACCCACGGCCCTGAAGTCCCTGATCCAGGGGCTACTTGACAGTCATCTGGAGCTTCACCTTTGCTCTGGAAACAATTCTGGCCTGAGCCAGGGGAAGTGCAATGTAGATGCCCCACTTTCTGCCCACTCTGTCCAACCTCCCCCGTAGACAGCTAGTAAAGTCCACTGCTGAGAATCCAGAAAAACTCCTGGCAACTGCCTAGGGCTTCCCCACATCTCTGACCGCCCACTTGCTCCTGCCCTGAGCTTTGGCCCACTTTCATCCTGTACCTGCTCTTTGCATTTGTAAAAGGATCTTGGCTTCCCCAGCTTAAACTTAAACACTCTCTCAGGACCCTGGTTCCTTCCCCTTTTCTGGTTCTTTCTGCTTAACCCCCACCTCAACAACAGCCCAACCATACTAATAAAAAGTAGCTACCACTTATGGACCTTTCATGCCACGCACTTCCTCACATTACCGCATGTAAACCTCCAACAATCCTCTAAGGTTGGTACCAATGGTCCCATTTAAGATGAAATACGTGCCACTTGGAGAAATCAAGGCACTAGCCCAAGGACACAAGCCCACTGTACCAACAAGCTAGTGGCAAACGCTCTGGGACCCCTAAAATCTGCACATTCTTCACCCTGACACCATGTTACTTTCCTTGGCCTTCGGGAATGCACACACCCGCCCCACAGCCTGCAGCTGCACCAGGTCATTCCCCACTGCCTCCCTCCTCCTTCTGGCCTGGAGTCCTTCCCTGAGACCCCGCAGGCAGCTGTCTGGACACAGATCTCTCCACTGCTGCCTGCTACCCACTCAGCAGCCAGGACACCCTTCTACCCAATGGCCAGGCTACCTGGGATGACACAGGTCCTTAAAGTGGACCAGCTACAGGTGATGGAAAGAAAATGGGCTGGGATAAGGGAACTCACTGTATCCACAGGATGTGGAGGTAGCCCCTGAGGGCAGGTTTCCCAGCCCTGGCCTTTCCTGGGATGTCACTATGGGGCTTCTGGTAGTCAGGCAGACCCAGGGGTAAGGCTCCAGCCCAGAAACTCTCAGAACCATGTTTCTTGGGGTGTAGAATGACAGTGTGCCTGACTCTCCAGACAGTCCTTCTCAATTACCGCCACCATCAAAGCAATTGTCAAGCTGTTTATTGGAAACTGCCCCCCTCATACAACTAAGCTAAAAGGAAGTTACCTCCAACTATCAACAATCTAGGTCAGCTTGACAAAGTCAACATGGTAGGGACTTCCCTGGTGGCGCAGTGGTTAAGAATCCGCCTGCCAATGCAGGGGACACGGGCTCGAGCCCTGGTCCGGGAAGATCCCACATGCCACGGGAGCAACTAAGCCCCTGCGCCACAACTATGGAGCCTGTGCTCTAGAGCCCGCCAGCCACAACTACTGAAGCCCACGGAACTAGAGCCTGTGCTCCGCAACAAGAGAAGCCACAGCAACGAGAAGCCCACACGCCACAACTAGAGAAAGCCTGCGCACAGCAACGAAGACCCAATGCAGGTTAAGAAATTGCAAAAATATTTCCCCAACTGGTTGTATCACATAAATTCCTATCAGAAATGTTTAAGGTTTTCAATTACTACACATATTCACCAACACAGTCACAGTCTTTCTTATTTTAATCATTCTGATGGATGCCTAGTAGGTATGTCATTGTAGATTTTATGTGCATCTTCCTGGTGACTAGTAATACTGAGCATCTTTTCATGTGTTTTCTTAAAGCAATTAATATGTCATATTTAGTGAAGTTTCTGTTCAAAGCATTTATAAATTTTTAATTAACTGTCTTATTCTGACTTTGTTACTTTTTATGGATTCCTTAGAATTATGTATGAATAAAGATAATTTTTCTGCTTCTTTTAAAAAAAAAAAAGACCCAATGCAGGGACTTCCCTGGTGGCACAGTGGTTAAGAATCCACCTGCCAATGCAGGGGACGTGGGTTCAAGCCCTGGACCAGGAAGATCCCACATGCTGAAAAGCAACTAAGCCCGTGCACCACAACTACTGAAGCCTGCATGCCTAGAGCCCATGCTCTGCAACAAGAGAAACCACCACGATGAGAAGCCCGTGCACCGCAACGAAGAGAAACCCCCGCTCACCGCAACTAGAGAAAGTCTGCGCGAAGCAACGAAGAACCAACGCAGCCAAAAATAAATAAATAATTTTTTTAAGTCAACATGGTAGGTGCTCAAAAAAATATTTGAATGGATGAACACACTAGACTCTAAGCTCCACGAGGATGGACTCCAGTTCTGCTTTGCCAATCACTGCACTCCCTGGGCCCAGCACTGTCCCCTGTAATGCATTCTTTGGAGGTCAGGGGTTATTATAGTCCAGGAGTGAGGACCTAGGTCCCAGGGGTGGCTGAAGGGAGGGGCAGACGAAAAAGACCCTGGGAAGGAAAAATGGGCAGACTACATGATAGATTTGGTATCGAAGGTGGAGGAAAGAGAAAGAGGCCAGGCTGTCCTAAGTTCAGAGCGTGGGATACCAGAAGGTGCAGGAGGCCCTGGCCCATCAGGTAGCAGAGGAGAGGGGATGCTGCCCGGAAGGGGCAAGAGCCCAGCATGAGAGATCAGAGGATAGTTACTGTAGGAGGACAGGGAAGGCATGCTCAAGAGACTGCAAGGATGGTCACAGGAAATTGTCCAGCAGGTAGCTGGCTGGACAGAAGTCATCCTCAGTGAGTCATCTGCAGAAGTGATCACTGAGGCTAGGGGAGGCAGGAGAGGGGGAGGAAGTCACCGGGGAGGGGGCGGAGCACCAAGGAGCCGGGTTTGTCTGGCCAGGAGACGAGCCACTTTCGGCTAAAGGAAGGACCTGCCCTGTGAGTGCGCGGTCTGGCATGACGCATCTGAAGGCAGTCAACCCACCCCAGGGGTGCAGGATTTCCTACTAAAGCTACAGGGACACCAAGACCACAGGAGCAAGACCAGGGAGTAGAGGAAGGGGAGCTGGAGAGGCCGTCAAATCATAATAGCCAAAAGCAGCGTCAAAACAGATGAAGCCAAGAGCCTGGGAAGGGAAGGAGCGAGAGCCAGCTCGAGGAATGAGAGGGCAGCGAGGGAAGGGCTGGATGACCATCTAGGAGAGAGGCGCTCACAACACAAGAGCAGAAATGTGGCCTCAAAAGGCAGAACCAGGACCAGGGAGGGAAAGCAGAAGGATGCAGATTTCAGCACAGCAGCAAACATTGTTCACATCCAAAGATGGTACAGAGTAACTAGAAAGGTGTATATTTCCCTTCACTGAGGCTTATTTGACCCAAGGCTGGATGCCTCTTGGAAGGGACATGCAGAGCACACAGAAGCTTCACCTGGGGCACTGGACCAAAGGACCTTTAGGGTCCATTCCTCCCCGAGACACCAATTCTCGCCAGCTGTCCTGCCACTCTTCAGTATGTCACCCTTCACTAATACTCAGCACGTCACCCTTCACTAATACTCAGCACTGCCTTATCACCAGCTGATACTTTTCCTCCTTCATTTATTAGTTTATAACTTCTTCTTCATACTATCATCATTTACTGTATAACAAATTGTCCCCAAACTCAGAGGCTTAAGAACAACATTTACTATCTCAATTTCTGTGAGTCAGGAATCTAGGGGCATTGGGGTCCTCCAGCTGTGAGTTTCACTGGCAGCAACCAAGGTGCTGGCCGGGGCT
This sequence comes from Aethalodelphis obliquidens, assembly GCF_003676395.1. Classification (NCBI taxonomy): domain Eukaryota; kingdom Metazoa; phylum Chordata; class Mammalia; order Artiodactyla; family Delphinidae; genus Aethalodelphis; species Aethalodelphis obliquidens. The sequence goes on from NW_020837958.1 coordinate 26,771,865, forward strand.
GCAGACCCCTCAGACTCAACAGGGAGGGTCCGCTTCCTGGCTCCAGCGTGTAGTTGCTGGCAGGACTCGGTTCCTCACGGCGAGGAGCTGAGGCCTCCGTTTCTCAGGAGCTGCTAGATGGAGGTCACCCTTATTCCCTGCAGTGTAGGTCTCTCCATAGAGCATCTCATGGCATGGCAGCTCGCTTCACCGGAGTGAGTGAGAGGGAGAGAGAGAGAGAGTCGGAGAAAGAGAGAGAGCTAGCAAGATGGAAGTCACAGTCTTTTCTGACCTAATCAGAAGTGACATCCCACCACCTGGGCTCTGTTCCCTTTCTCAGAAGTAAGTCACTAGGCCAGCCACACTCAAGAAGAGTTGGGAATCACACAGGGCTGGGACCACCAGGAGTCACAGCTGTCACGTTCCTTCACGCCCCCATCCCAAAGCTAAGCTCCAGGACAGCAAGTACCTTACCTGCCTTGTTCACCTCCCTGCCCCAGGGACTGACACATAATAGATGCTCGACATATATTTTTAAATGAATGAATGAGGTAAGCTCTAAGCTCTGTGTTCCCAGCGCTGCACTGTAGAATGCATGCTTGTTAAATGAATGGGTGAATGAATGATCTGAATGTCCCTTGGTGAACACTTGACACTGTCACTATTAAAAATAAATTTAACAGACTGAGTGGCTTAGTGGGTACCATAAACAATTAAGATTTTTTCAGTCCTAATTGCCCATAAATCCTGTTTCCCAACTGTGTGTCCATGAGGCCATTTAGAAGATGCTTCAAGAACTGAGGAGTCCCTCTGGAAGACACGTGGCAAGAGAGCCCACCGCCCCTAGAGAAAGGGACAGAAGGCAGACCTTTACCCTCTTGCCAGGCCGTGGAGGGGGCTCGCGAGAGTTTAAATTTGCGTAATTGTTTCCCCTCCGCTGGCTCCCCTCCCTGCTAGGGCTGATGTCCTGGAGACGCCTTTTCCAGTGACGAGTATATTGTCAACCCAGATAAGATCTGTGCGCCAGGCTGACTGGCAAGCCTCTTACACCACAAAGAACGCCCCAGGTGAGCAACTTTGGGGACCTGGAGGAGGAGACTGGTAAGCACGTGTTCTCCCCGCCCCTGCCCTGGCTGTTAATTGCAAAGGAGAGCGGCAATAAATTATACTGAAAACAGATGATCACCTCGAGCTGCGTTTATTAAAGAAATAACAAACGGCACGATGCCAGCATGGATGAGTCTCACTGTAGCCAGAGTATTTATTTCACCCAGAAGAAGCCTGTCTGGGCTGCTTTTAAGCCTGATAAACTCATTATGCTAAATTTCAGCCCCCATTGCACTGAGGCTTTTCTATATGTTAATTCATTTTAGTAAATTATTTTGTTTGGCTGAAGGAATGCATGTCTCTATCATTTGATAATTGGGAGGGTTACTCCATGTGATTAATAGGAATCATAAACGAATACTGAGAGTATAATAAAGAGGGTCGTGGGGAGGCGGGAAAGATCCTCCCCCACCCCGTCCCCTCCCTCCTTTTCCTCTCAGAGTTAGGAACTCCGGAATAGGAGAGACTGCCTTTCTTCTCCGTCCCCGCCCCCCCGCCCAAGATCCAATTCTGATACACAGCATGCTTCTCTCTGGAGCTCTGAAATGTGCCTGTGTGTGTCTGTAGGTAAGAGGAGAGAAACAGAGAAGTCAAGAGAGGAGCTGGAGAGACACATAAAGACAGAGGCAAGAATTTGAGGGTTCTTCCAGGCCAGAGGCTCCCAAATGCCCATCTGCATCCCAACCTATCCCCCCTTCCATGTTGACCAGTGAAGTTTTCACTAGTCCTCAGTGAAATGAGAACTATAAAAACAATGTAGTAGCTTTCCCACCAAGCCAAAATGCACTGCAATTTAAAAAAATTCTGGGATCATCCTTCACATAACTGGAGTGTTAAAAACATCCTTTTGTGACATGAGTATTGGTCATCCTGTTCTCCCTTTCCTTACTTAGAAAACAAAAAACTGGCCAACTCTTTTTTTTTTTTTTTTTTGGCACTTTTCATTTAGAAATTGATCAGTCTGTGAAAACCAAGGTCCTAGAACCTCTGCTTTTAGACCAGAGCCTTTCAGCCTCAAGACTTCCAAATCTGATTTTTCTGGGCTATTTCCTTGTTTATTAAGTGGTGAAACTGATTAACCTAGGTATTAATCCAGCAATTCAAAAATATCACTTAAGCACTACTCTGTGCTATTCTTAGCACTGATGATAAAGTTGATGGTGCGCTTTAACAAATAACTAATCAATTCCGCTGAAGGAGTGTTAACCCTGTAAATGTGGAGGTTTGCTGTGCGTGACTAAGGCGACGACCACAGTGCCCGGTTCTTGGTAAGGGATCAACGAAGTGTTTCTTGACTGAAGGAAGGAACATATCAATACCACACGTAGTTGTGAGATAACAGATATAAAGGCTCTTGACATATTCCAATGTTGTTGCTGTCCTTGCTTCTGCCAAGAAACGGACCTTTAGGCCCCACCAGGGCCAGCTGGGAAGCCCTACGTCATCAGTGCCCCCAAGGAGCCTCGTCAACTGGCACCCCGCTATCATTCCAGACATGCCGGCCACCAGGGGCACCTTGGCTCTTCCCCTCCCTGCCACCCCCAAACCCCAGACCTGCTCCCTGACCCCACCCAGCCTTCTCACTTCTGACCTTTCCCAGCCCTGCCCACCCTCACCTGCTCTGGCCTCGGGGTCCACCGTCCAGCCTCAGGGTTTCCCCCCTCAAAACGCCCTCACCTACTGGAATCTTCTTCCAGGACCGGGGCACGTGGTTTGGGCAAAGGATGTCGGGGCTCTGGCTGCCTCCTGCCATACATGCCTCCTCTCCCCTAGGAAGCCAGTGAATCTAACAAAGTACAAGTCCTGAGGCCTGGCAGGTGCCAGCAAGCTAGGCTGGGATCGTTGTTCCTCCCAAAAGCTAGAGGTTGCATACCCGGAAGGTACAGAGCAGTAAAAGCTTCCAAACGCATTCATTCACTCAGCAAATAAGTTCAATTTGTTCCTGATAGACACCAGTCACTGTGAGAGGCACTGGGCATACAGCAATGAACAAATAAGCAAAACCCCTGCCCCCATGATGCTTGACTTCTAGCAGACAGACACAAACACATATACGATATAATGCCAGGAAGTGAACGGTGTCATGAAAATGAAGCAGGACAAGGGAGTAAGGTGGCAGAGAGGGCCTCTCTGGGGAGGTGACAGTTGAGACAGAAAGGCATTCCAGGCAGAGGAGAGGGAACAGCAGGTGCAAAGGCCCTGAGGCCCAAGCATGCTGGAATGTTTTAGGAATGGCCAATGTAGTAAGCCCTAGACGGGCTGCAGAGTGGAAAGAGCAAGGATAATGGGCCGCCAGTTCATGTGGCTCTGGTGGACAATTGTGAGGGCTGTGGATTTATTCTGGGTGGTTAGGGAACCAATAAGAAATTTTCTGATCAATCAAAAGCAAGGGGAGGCTGGAGCTGAGGCCTGGCCTGACCAGCCACATAGTCATAAAAGAGGCAGCCTGTCTTCAGAGAATTCCTTCCAGGCTCTTCCTCCTCCTTTACCCTCCAGCCTCACCTGACACCCTTCTCACCCACCCCCGTGAAGTCTCTTGTTGTCTCTCATTCTCACTTCTCACTTGGTCACTGACCCATCAGCAAACAGTGCTGGAGGTGGGGGGTGGCCATCATATGCCAGGCACTGCGCCATATCCGAGGTTGGTTATTCAGATAAACAGCCAGAAGAAAACCTGGTTTAGCAGAGACAGTACCAGATGCAGGACCACAGGAGCTGGTTCTAGTCCAGCTTTGCCATGTAATAGCTGTGTGACCTTGCACAAGTTACTTAATCTTTCTGGGCTGTCTCTGTCTTTAAATGGCAACTGTAACCACTGCTCTGCTAACCGCATGTGGTAGTGAGGAGCCGTAGTGAGGAGCCGGTGTGACAGTGCTTCAGGTAAACTATGGAGTGATGCACCCTTGTCAGCTGCTTATCATGGGGATAATGGAGGATCATTTGTTTTTCTCAGTAAGTCAATCATCAAATATTGGTTTAGAGACTTCTCTGATGTGGGCCAGTCTCTGAGCTAGGCCCTGGGGCTCCATCAGTGAACTAGACAGGCCTGGCCCTGGCCTATGGGGCGTTTACTCAAATAGTATTTGCTTTACAGCTGTGGTCAGTTTATCAGCGCTCAGGGAGCTCTGGGGGACCGTATCCATCCAAGGGGTCAGAGTTGGCTAGGACTCCTCTGAGGAAATGTCTGTGTCACCTCTCTTGAAGACCACATTTGCCATTTTGCAGAGTGGCCCGTGGAACAAATCACCCTTCTCCATAGAAGCGCCCATCCCTGCAGCCCAGCAACAGACAGCAAGCCAGGCGACCAGGAATTCCGTCCTAGTTCCACCATGCCAGGTCAGTTTGTAACTTTGGACACATCCCTTCTGCCCTCTGGGTCTCCGGGTTCCCAGTCAGTCACAGGAAAGGCAGCAGAAGCCAAGTTTTCTTAAACCTTCAGTTGTCCTGGAACCATCCTCATGACTTTTGCCCCATATACCCCTTCCACCTTCAATTCACTTAATTTTATTTAACAGTTACTTATACAGTGTTTAGTATGAGCTGGTAAACGTTCTAAGCGCTCTATAAGTATTAGCTCATGTAACCATCCAAACACCCTTAGGAAATGGCTCCTATTTTACAGATAAGGAAGCTGTCGCAGAGTGAAGTCTCCGCCCATCACTCCACAGCCAGTGAGGGTGGAACCGGGAATCCCACCCAGGAAATCTGGCTTCAGAGTTCACGCTCTTAACTATTATAGTATGCTGCTTCTCTAAATAGTTTTTTAAACCAATTCATCTTTATGTCAACTTCTTTTTTAAAAACTTTGTATCATGGCCATCAATTGAAAAGCTATATGACTTGCCATAAATAGAAGAGACACATTAAAATGCATGGCTAGGGCTTCCCTGGTGGCGCAGTGGTTGAGAGTCCGCCTGCCAATGCAGGGGACACGGGTTCGTGCCCTGGTCCGGGAAGATCCCACATGCTGCAGAGCGGCTGGGCCCATGAGCCATGGCCGCTGAGCCTGCATGTCCGGAGCCTGTGCTCCGCAACGGGAGAGGCCACAACAGTGAGAGGCCCACGTACCGCAAAAAAAAAAAAAAAAGTATGGCCATTACATTTAAAACTCAGTATTTCCCCCAATGAGGTATCACCTCACAGCAGTCAGAATGCCCATCATTAAAAAGTCTACAAATAATAAATGCTGGAGAGGGTGTGGAGAAAAGGGAACCCTCTTGCACTGTTGGTGGGAATGTAAATTGATACAGCCACTTTACAGAACAGTATGGAGGTTCCTTAAAAAACTAAAAATACGGCTACCATATGATCCTGCAATCCCACTGCTGGGCATATATCCGGAGAAAACTCTAACTCAAAAAGACACATGCGCCCCAATGTTCATTGCAGCACTATTTATAATAGCCAAGACATGGAAGCGACCTAAACGTCCAGTGACAGATGAATGGATAAAGAAGAATGTGGTATATAAATCTCTATATACGTACATACAATGGAATGTTACTCAACCATAAAAAAGAATGAAATAATACCATGTGTAGCAACATGGATGGACCTAGAAATTATCATTCTAAGTGAAGTAAGTCAAACAGAGAAAGACAAATATCATATGATATCACTTATATATGGAATCTAAAATATGATACAAATGAACTTATTTACAAAACAGAAACAAACTCACAGACATAGAAAACCAACTTATGGTTACCAAGGGGGAAAGTGGGGGGAGTGATGGGAGGGATAAATTAGGAGTTTGGCAGACACAGTATACAAGCTACTGTGTATAAAATAAACAACAAGGGCCTACTGTGTAGAACAGGGAACTATATTCAATATCTTGTAATGAACTATAATGGAAAAGAATATGAAAAAGAATATATACATGTATATATATATGTGTGTGTATAACTGAATCACTTTGCTGTACACCAGAAACTAACACAACATTAAAAATTAACTCTACTTCAATTTTTAAAAACTCAACACTTCTCCATGTGACTCCTAAGATCATCTCACAGACCACCAGAGGACACCTAGGAACACCTAGGGGGATGCGCTAACGGTCTTTCCAGAGCCATTACACAGTGATCTTCTGTCACTTCCAGGCACCTGCAGGCTTCCTGGGGAGAAGCTTAGAGGCAGATGGCCTTTCCTCTCTGGCCCCCCTCTCCCGCCCACAGGATGCCACTCAGCCACGCACACTCTGAGGACTTCCAGGGGATTTGAGGCTTTGATGACTCACCTGCCTCCTCCCCCGCACGTGAAGCACCCACTCAGGGGTTGGTGATGCCCCAGCCCGAGGATCCCTTTGCACGCTGCTTTCTCAAAAGACAACCTACTGGAGGTGTGTCCAACCTCCTGCCAGAGTAATGGACAATTCGCCATTGTCCACGCTCCACGGGGACCCTTCAGGGAACGCCAGCCCCAAGTGCAGGTGCAGGGGTAGGCGAGGGTGGGTCCTGCCATTGCTACCTGGGCCCCTGCCAGAGAGGAATTCTCAGGATAATGGGCGTAAACCACACTTCTGCAGCTGCACCACTTTGCAGACCGGTGTTTGTCCCACCACTCATCCCCCTGCCCTGTGCCAGGCTCTTTATTATAAAACAAGGATGTCTTGTATTGACAGTGGAAGGGAAGAAAAGTGGGGAATGGATGGCATGGGACGAAACTGTCCCCCACTGAACAGTTTTCTTTAACTTGGAGTACAAATTCATGCGGGGAAGATATAAAGGTTTGGGGAACCCAATTCTGTGAATGCCAGTGAGCAGGGGGCTGGCAGCTTGTGGTGCCCCACTGGTCCTCGATCACAGGATGTGGCTGAACCACAGAAGTGAGAGAAGCTGACCTGAAGCCCCCAAAATTAAGTGAGTGTGTGAACTTGAGCAAGGCATTTATTCTCTTTTGGCCTCCGTTTCTTCATCTTCGAAACAGGGATCGTATCCTGGGCCTGCTCAGCTCAAGGGGCCATTGTTGGGACTGAAGGAGATGGTGGCTCAGCACATGTCCCAGGAGAAACAACGCTCCCCGTGGATGTGGGAGGCTGAGAGGACGAGGCGCTAACCACCAGCACCAGCTGACATCTGGTGTCAGGGGCAAAGATGGTCGGTTTCAGGTTCACCCTCTGAACATGAAGGCATGGTCCTGCCCACCTCAGTGTCTGTAATAATTTGTCAAATGGGGCATCGTTTGACCTCTAAGATAACCAGACTTCTCAGGAGGGCAGGATGCCAATGAAATGAAGTCTTGACTTAAGCAGAGTTGAAAATAGGTTCCAACTCCTTGTTTTGTTCTGGAATGAAAGAAAGGTTTGATTCCCATTATAACTAGTTTATCAAGTGAGATTTGACTTGTCAGGGAAGATGGGGGCATGCAGACAACTTTAAATCAGTTCAAATTCCAATAGATGGCGGACACTTGGGTTAAGTTAAGCTTCCAAGCAGGAGGATTGTTTGCCCCGGTTTAGGTTTAGGGTGTGTTACATTTGGAGTTCCCTGGCCTTTTGTAATGGGGTTTGGCTGAGCAAGTGACATTCGTCACACTGTGCTTTTCCAGTATGTTTGCAAGTCAGTATCCATTTGGTAGATGACATTCAGATTTGGCTATGACTACTAAGGGAATAAGCTGCAGAACTACTTACCCAGACACACAGAGGGAGCACCCACCCTCTGCTTCATTCATTCACTCACCCATTCATTCATTCACAAACATTTATTAAGCTCCCACTGTGCCAGCATTCTCCCTAATGCTAGGAAAATGAAAGTAAGACTTAGTATCTGACCTCAAGAAGCTCATGGTCAGGTGAGGAACAAGCCTGTAGAGAAATACGTTACAATGTAGCATGTCAAGAGTGATGGTCAGAGACTTCCCTGGTGGCCCAGTGGTAAAGAATCCACCTTGCTATGCAGAGGACATGGGTTAGATCCCTGGCCAGGGAACTAAGAACCCACATGCCGCGGGGCAACTAAAGCCACGTGCCACAACTACTGAGCTTGCGTGCCTCAACGAGAGAGCCCATATGCCGCAAACTACAGAGCCCACACGCTCTGGAACCCACACGCCACAACTACACAGCCCATGCGCCCTGGAGCCTGTGTGCCACAACTAGACAGAAGCCAGCGCACCACAACAAAGAGTCCGTGTGACACAACGAAAGCTCCTACATGCCTCAACAAAGCCCTCACATGCTGCAACTAAGACCCAATGCAGCCAAAATTAAATTAAGTAAATAAATAAATAGTAAATCTTTAATTTTTTTTTTTTTTTTTTTTTTGCGGTACGCAGGCCTCTCACTGTTGTGGCCTCTCCCGTTGTGGAGCACAGACTCCGGACACGCAGGCTCAGCAGCCATGGCTCACGGGCCTAGCCACTCCGCGGCATGTGGGATCTTCCCAAACCAGGGCACGAACCCGTGTCCCCTGCATCGGCAGGCAGACTCTCAACCACTGCGCCACCAGGGAAGCCCAGTAAATCTTTAAAAAAAAAAAAAAAAAAAAGAGTGATGGTCTAGGCCTATGCACGGAGCAGGACAAAGAATCGAAGCAGCGGTACAGTCCAGAAAGTCTTCATGGAGGAGGTGGCCTCTCGTCTGTACTTTGAAAGATGAGCAGAGGTTCACCAGCTAAAGACACTTACTACATTCTGATTCTTACATATTTACCAGTGCAAGTGTTTATTTCTACACAAGCATGTGCGTGCGAGTGAGCATACATGCAACATAGAATATCCACACAATGAGGTGGGACTTGGTCCGTTCACTGCTACATCCCCAGAACGTAGAACGATGAATGGCAGGTATTTGTCAAATGAATGATAGAAGGACATATTCTAGTCAAAGAGCACAGCATGTTCAAAGTGCGGAACCAAGTTAAAAACGACAAAGAAGATGGTTTCCATTGATGATGGAAGAGAAATCCTGTAGGCTGGCTCAGGAATGGGTAGCTGCTCAAACCAGCGGGCAGAGGGTTTACAAAGGAGGAAGTTACCTGACAAGGAATGTAGGGGACGTAGCTGAGGCTTTCAAAGGGCCATCTTTTTAAGAAGGGTTCAGATTCCCCACCCCACCCCACCCCCACACATACTCGATTTTTGCACTAAATTTGCCTGGAAATTGGCAGGCAGAGAAGGCTGGCACCAGCCATAGGGCAAGTGCATTAACCAGACAGTGAGAAAAACAAAGCAGAGAAAGGACTGTTGACACCAGTTGAATATTTAAGAACAAAGCCAACATGTGCAGAGCTGTTACAGGGTGCTGGGTTTTGTCCTAAGTGATTTTCCTGCACTAACTCATTTGTCCACCTGTGAAATCTATGAGGTAAAGTGTTATTATTATCATCTCCATTATTACCGATGAGGCAGCTGAGGCACAAGTTAAGAAACCGGCCCAAGGTCACCCAGCCAATAGGTTGGCGGTATTTCTTTACTGAGGCATCTGAATGGAAAGCTCTGTTCTAGCCACCTGAGCAGAAGTGCTGTGTCACACAAAGCGGGCTGTGCTACCCAGGGAAGTTTGGCACAAGGCTTGCTCAGGCCAGGGACGCAATCGATTGTGGTTTCCCTTGACCTGAAGAAAATCCTGTGATAAAAAAAATTCACCATGAAATAATGCCATTTGCAGCAACATGGATGGACCTAGAGATTGTCATACTGAGTGAAGTAAGTCAGACAAAGACAAATATATGATATCGCTTATATGTGGAATCTAATAAAAGGGAACAAATGAACTTCTTTACAAAACAGAAATAGAGTCACAGATGTAGAAAACAAACTTATGGTTACCGGGGGTAAGGGAGGGGGAGGGATAGATTGGGAGATTGGGATTGACATATACACACTACTATATATAAAACAGATGACTAATAAGGACCTACTATATAGCACAGGGAACTCTACCCAATACCCTGTAATGGCCTATATGGGAAAAGAATCCAAAAAGAGTGGATATATGTATATGTATAACTGATTCACTTTGCTGTACACCCAAAATTAACACAACATTGTAAATCAACTATACTCCAATAAAAATTAAAAACAAAAAAGTAAATTTTTAAAAATTAAAAAAAAATTTTTTTTTCTCTGCCAAAGGAAATATGAAGAAAAAGAAAATTCACCACCTGCAGCTCTGGTCTGGCTTCCTGATCTTGGAAAGCTCTTCCATCCTTCCCTCCTCTCACAAAGGACTCAAGGAAATGTGTCCTAAAATGTGATGAACAGTCACCAAGGGACGTTAACAAACTAGGAGAAACTTTCACCCTTGCCGGGAGTTGAAAAACACAAATTAGAATTAGATAGTCTTTTCACCTGTCAAATTAGAAAAGATTTTTTTAAATGATAACATCTAAAGCTGGCAGGTATGGAATAAAACAGGCATTTTTACATCCTGCTGGTAACAGTGCACATTGATTGTACTTCTCTGGAAAACAGTTTGGCCGTGTCCAGTCAATTCTTGCTATTCCCTGTAGTTACGTTTTATGAAGTCACCGCGAACACAGAATTACAGTGAATACTGAACCGTAGTTCCTAGGGGGAATACAGGGTTAGGTTACTGGGAGCCTCTGGTCACAACACTTTTGTCAACCAATCGATACGTACCTTGTTTTACATGTGTCTCTATTTAAAAACACCACTTCAATATACTATATATTGTTGATTCGTTAATATTGGACTCACAGCCAACAGCACTATAAGCCAGGCCTGAATGAGGCTCACCAAACACACGTATTCTCTGTGTAAAGCACATCACAGCCTTCCCGTGCTTACAAACACTAGACAGCACTCTAGCACAACACGTGGGGGACATTTTAAACAGCAAAGTCACCAACAGAAAGCACAGAAAATGCAAAGAGCATGGCCCTGAGAAGACCATGTGAAGGACACTATAGTGTAAGGGAAATGAGGAGGCAGAACATCTCAGCTGGAAACGTGCATGATGGAGACTCAAATTTTTCCACTCTGCGCACGTCAGCAAATGACTGTACAAGCCCAGCGAGCATTGATTTCGAAGTTGCAAATCAATCTTAGCAAGTAGGTGAATTTGCAAATCTGCGAAAAATGAGGATCCACAGTATCTATTAAGAACCTAAAAAGCTCAGCTGCCTTGAAAAGGACACAGGTGACACAAATACAGACTTGATTTCACAAGTGCCTTCTGACCTGATCCTATTGCAGCTGAAAAAGATCCCTCTGAAACAGAGTCCGGGCCTGACTGGTAAGTACTGTGCATTTCAGGCTGAGAACTGCAGTAAGGAGAATTAAAGGCCCCCCACTTGGATTTGGGGAGGGGGAGCATCACAAAGCCAGGCACAGGCTCCTCTGCCTCCTCACAGACTCTAGGCTCTGTCCTCAGGGAAAAGTTCCCACTAAGGACCAAGCCCTTCTCAAGTCTGTGCCAAACAGATGGTCCTTGTAATGGCCTGGAGGTCAAGGCCCCTTCTCCCATTCTGACTTACCTCCTGCCCCCTCTCACTTTGACTTGTTTCTGTCCCACTGGTCTCCTTGCTGTTTACTTGAACGCACCAGGCAGGGTATGATCCCACCTCAGGGCCTTTGCACTTGCTGTCTGCCCCCCCTAGAACTCTCTCTCCCGAGAGTCAATTGGGTCTTTCCCTCACCTCTTTCCTCTCCGTTCAGTGGGGCTTTCTCTGCCTGCCCCCACCCATCTCTCCACTCTCTCTCCCCTGTTTTATTTGTCTTCATAGCTGTTATCATCTGACTTATTCATTTCACTTGTTTATTGTTATCTCTCCCCACAAAAGCTGAGAAAAGGCGGTTTTATCTTTTTTTTAACCCCATATTCCTAAAAGAAGGCCTAGCACATACTAGGCACTCAATAAATATTTGTTGATCAAACGAATGAAATGAATGTCAGATACTAGTAGTATAGTAATAGGAATTAACATTTTTGCACCACTCACCGTACTTGGGTGCTTTACACGTTTCTTCATTGGTGTCTCAAAGCTTTAACAGGTGAGCACTCTTTTGCCCATTTTATAAGTGGAAGCACCAAAGCACAGGGAGATAATACACTTCAATTAAGATCAACCAGTTATTGAGATTGGGCTGCAATAAAGGCCAGATTTTTCTAATTCTACAGCTTCTACACCAATGTTTTTCAAACTATCTGTGGTGAAGGACCAGTTGGGTGTTTTTTTTCTCAGTCCATCCCAGACTGATAATAGAAAAATAAAGTGGAAAAAAGTATAAGATACCCTCTGCACTTGGATGGCACAGCAATATTAAAGTTTTAAACACTTGCAGTGTTTGTATTTATCTCACCACAGACTGGTAGAAACAGTTCCACCCAGACGGTACTGAGCAGCTCTGCACGTACACCTAAAGAACCAAATAGTCCTGAGTTTCCAGGTGGCCTGGGGACTGGGGCTGAGACTCCATGAGAAAAGTTCGTAATCCCTTTCCCATGTAGGGAACCTGAAAATTTCACAAATCAACCTTCCTTCATTTGACCCCTGCAGTTCTGTGAGGTGGGAAGTAGCTTTTCTCATCCTCAAGATTCAGGTAAGAAGACCTGCTTTTCCCTCTGCCCAGAAGGCCCCTTCCCTGGGCTCTTCCCTCATCAGCCTTGGCGTCTCGGCTCAGCATCACTTCCTTAGAGCGCCCCCTGGCCAGCCACCCCCACCCCCCCCGCGCCAGATACCACCTCTGACCCGCTCTGTTAACACACCCTATTTATTTCCAGCACGGCACTCATCACTACCAGAAATTGTCTTTCTTTTTCCTACGTGTTTACTTGTCTACTTTCCCTCTTCCCTCTTCATGAAACTCCAGGAGGGCAGAAACCTCCTCGGTTCATCGGTCTCTCCCTAGTACCTGGCACAGAGTCAGGCTCCCTGAAAGATGTGTTGAAGGAACGCAGTAAAAAAAAAACAGAGTGGTTAACTAGCTTACCTAAGGTCAAAATCAAGCAAGTGTAGGAGCTGGAAAGCAAATCCATTCAGTCGTTCATCAGATAATGTTTCCGCGTCTCCTCCTGAGTCAGCCATCGGGCTGTGCGCTGGGGTCGCGGTGGTGGGCAAGAGACGCAAGGTCTCTGTCCTACGGGGGCTCACAGGGCTCAATTTCCAAACGCGGTGCTCCTCCTCCCTGCCTTTCTGGCCCTTTCTAGTTTCTTTCACCTGTACGTGCTTTTCTGCCTGCAAACACTTCGTCGAGTGTTATCGTGTAAGCAGGGAACTTTTTTACACCTGTTTTTGCCAGAAAAAATACATTTGAATTGGAAATAAACAGTGAGTAATTCTTTAGGATAGTATGTCCCATGCAATTACAGGCATACTTATTCTGAGAAATTATTCATTGTTTATCTGAAATTCAAATGTAACTGGATGTTCTGGGGTTTTCCTTCTTTTCTTCCTCTAAATCTGGTAACATGACACATTTTACAGATGAGGAAACTGAGGCTCAGTGAGAACAACTGACGTAAGTGACTGGCCACAAGGGCACACAGCCAGTGGGAGAACCAGAACTCGCCTTATCTGCTGTCCAACAATTAGCTACGTCCTCATCCTCTCTCAGAGACCCTGTGCTTCTGCGCCCAAGCCAATCCCTGCATAGCTGTCTAAACCCACACACTGTGAAGGTGATCTTGCAGTTGAGATGTCTCCTTGGCCTCCAGCAAGTTTCTATGTCTATATGTAATCATTTTTAGTAAATCTTTTTCTGATTACAAACATACAGACAGGCAACATGTTTACACAATTTAATACTGCACACCAATGAAAAAGAACTGACTTCTGCTACACAAAACAACAGAACAGATTGGTGAGTTTTTATGTATTTATACACATCAGCTTAAAGAAATAATATTGAACAATAATCCAGACACAAAAGAAGACATCCTGTATGATTCCATATATATATAAAGTAAAAACTTAGGCAAAACTAATCCATGGTGATAGAAGAGTCGTTCCTAGCAGGAGAGGGGTTACTGGGAAGGGACTCAAAGGAACGTTGGGGGCTTGGGTAATGTATATCTTGATCTGGGTGGAGATTACTTATGTATATAAATATGTAAATCCAAGCTGTTTGCTTACAATTTACATATTTTCCCTTTGTAGGTTATACTTCAATGAAAAAGGAAATACAAACAAGAAAGTTAATAGATGCCCATTGTAAAAACTGAATGAAGTACAAACAAGTATGAAAAAAACAAAACCAAACCATCTGTATTCCCACCACTGGGAGAGATCACCACTAACATCTTAGAGCATATCCTACCAGATCTTTTCCCAGTAGCATTTCCTAAGAAAGGAATTTGGGACCTAAAACCAATCACTGGAGGTGCTAATTTATTTAGGAGCCTGAATTTCCTGGACATGTCTTTCACTTACCCAGAAAGCCGTGAAACGAGTAGATTTAATTTGACCATTTTAGAAGAGCATGGAACAATTAACAGCAAATAAATGGAATTAAAATCAAATTGAATACAGCCTTTCAATGATATGACTTAGAATCTGATTTTAAATACAGTAATGAATATAAAATGAAAGCTTAGCATGTGGAAGGCTAAAGGGCTCTTGAGCGTCCTGTGACCCAGAATGTCACCTACTGGTCACAGTCTGTAATAACATCCCACCACACCATTATCTAAATGTATGGCCTTCCTACTGAGAAGCCTCAAAATAATACCTCTTTTTTTTTCTATGAGTTTATATATCTCTCCCAAGAGCATCCCAGACACATTTGCTTCCATAGTGAATTGCACAGGTCCTAGCATGTAACAGTTTGTTGAATGAATGAACGAAAGGATGGATAGACGGTTGGATGGTGGATGGATGGATAAACAGATGGACATTATTGTGCGTTGTTGTGAAATGAGGAAATAATCTCTGCCCTACCCAGGTCACAGGATTTTTTTGGTTTATTTTGTTTTTAATAAAAATGATTTGATACACAGAGTGAAACGATTACCATAGTCAAGCTAATTAACATATCATCTCACAGTTACCTGTTTGTGATGAGAACACCTGAATTCTATTCTCTTAGCATATCTCCAGTATTCAACACAGCACTGTTAGACTAGCCATCGTGGTCTCTAGACTTATTCATCCCACGTAACTGCAACCTTGTACCCTTTGACCAATGTCTCCTGATTCCCCCCACCTCCGCACCCCCAGTAACCACCGTTCTACTCTCTCTGTGTTCAACTATTTTAGATTCCACATATAAGTAAGAGAATGCAATTTGTTTCTTTCCTCAGAGGCTTTTTTGGGAGAGTGAATAAGACAGCCCTTGGGGGAGGCCAGATGAATGTGAGGGATTTTTATGACAACCCAACGCCAGGGGGTGGAGGAGTCCAGTGGTGACCAGAGTGAGCAGTGAGGCTGCAGAGACAGGTACTGCGTGAAAAACAGGAAGCTCAAAGAAATGTGAAATGTCTCGAACCAGATACTCCACAGGCACCTGACAGCTTTTAGCTATTCTCCCTTTCCTCCTCCTCCTTGCAGCCCAGTTCACAAATCCCTGCACAGGACCCGAGGGGCTAAGAGCAGAGATTTGCTCTTTTGGGGGCTGACTCAGAGGGTAGGTAATGTTCAATGTTTGTCTGCTGTCAGTTTTTGAAACAGGCCAGGGTCACAGTGCTTGCGGACGTGAGCTGGCCCGTCAAAGCCCTCCCTGAGTTAAGAAAAGTGGTTTCTGAGCCACTGTCAGGCTGCCTGATGGCAAGGTGCCCATCTGAGCGTGTCCACTGTGACAGCGCTTGACAAGCATCACGCCGGCCTTGCTTTTAGATGCCGCCCAGCGGGGGCTCTGGTCTGCAGAAAGGCAGCCTGATGCAATTGAAAGAGTATGGACAAGAGGTCAGAAGACTGGGCTCAGCCACCTACTACTTAGGTGACCTTGAGCAAGTCTGCTTGCCCTTGCCGGTATATAAAAAGTCTCATTAGGACAGTGTAACAAGATAATGCCTGGGAAAACACTGTCATCTAAAGCACTGGACCCAGGTTAAGGTGTGGCTATTAATAAAACCCTAGATGAACATCATGCCTGAGTGACCTGCATGAGCTCAAACTACAAGTTGTGTCACCTGCATTGATCTGGGCCTGGCTGCTTCTTATGGAATCCAATCCTGTTTCAGCGGCTACATCACAATTATGGCCCACTAACACCTACCCCCTATTGGCTTTTTTTATATGGGCTGCGCCCCTTGGAGCACCATCCACTCCTTATGTGGGCGATTTTTTGAAACTAAGTGTAAACTTTGTGTTACACATACACTAGGTAAATTTAATCTTATTGCTCTGGTCTACCTATATAAGCTATTAAAATATTTTTAATACTGCTTCGGCTACCTATCTGCCTGCTGACTTGGTGAGAGCCATACATTTCAACAGTGTACAATCCATGCATTTGTTCATTCAATATACATTTACTGAGCACCTGCTATTCTCTAGACACTGTGTTAGGAACCAGGAGATTCAGAGGGTATATCTGATGGAGGGTAGCAAATGCCATAGTAGAGGCTAAGAGAGTAGGGCATTCCTATTGCTGTCAGCAGCATGGGAAGTTTTCTCAGTTCAGGAGATGTGGCGGAGGCCACTAGCCACTCGCCTCTTCTTTCTGAGCAAACCACTGGACTATATTTTCCAGCCCTGACAATTTGTGGTGCTTCTGCATTAATGACCATATCTTCCTAGGCAGATGAAGAGATGAAGTCCACTGTGACAGGCTTCTAATGGTTTCTTAGAAACTGCAGGTGGCAACAGCTAGCCTGCTTTTATCTGTCTAACCTCTTCACCCCATCCTCATCCCCTCGTCACACACACATTCATTCCACAAATATCGGTAGAGTTCCTACAATGGGCCAGCACTATGTTGGGCACTGCTGCATTCTCTTAAATCCTCTCTGAGTTCAAAAATCTCCACTTTGAGGAGCAGGTGCCTTCTCCATGTGGGTGGATCCCCTTCCTTAGCTGTTTCATCCCAGCCAAAATCAAGGTCTGAGCCTCTGCATCCTCACACCCCCAGCTTGGTATGGCCAGGCTCTGTGTAAATGTGCCAAGAAAGGAAGGAAGGAAGGAAGGAAGGGAGGGAGGGAGGGAGGGAGGGAGGGGAGTCAAGGCACTTCTGTCTTCTTGGTCTCTTCATTAGCAGAGCACTGTAGTGAGTAAAACTTGGATGCAGATACAGATCCAGACTTGAGTCCCAGATCTGCGACCAACAAACTTTGTGACTTTAGCAATGGCCTGTAAAACAAGCTGAATAACCCAGAAGACCTTTGAGTTCCCACTCAACTCTAATATTCTGATTCTTTCTATGCTAATCCCGAATTCCTGGATGAATGCTCCTCTCTCTTCTAATCTAGCTTTACAGAGGAATAAAAAAGTTTCCCCAAAGAGGCAGAAGAGAGGGAAGAGTTTCACCAACTTTCCTTATAATGAAATATCTGCTGGCAATAAGCAGTCTGAAGCTAAAAAACAAATGCTAAGTGTTATAACTGCAGAATATCCTAAAATTCTTCCTTGCCCGTAACCTGATTTCTTTTAGGCTCAGCCTAATTCTGTCCAGACTCAGGCTCCATGTTAATTGCCAAGACCGGCTTGAATTATTCATGGAATTTCTACACTGGAATGGTTTGCGAGATGTTCTTTGCAGATGTATTCATCCTTTCACGGCTGCAGGAACTCAATAATGAGCTGTTTGGATTGGGGAGTTCCTTCACTTTCTTGGGCCTCTGTTTCTTCACCTGTAAACTAGGGAGGCAGTTCCCCCCAGCCCGAGAATGTCTTTGGTTCTGTGGTTGCAGGTGCCTCAGCCAGAGATTCCACATGCAGCTCACAAGCAGCAGCAAACCACAGAGACAGAAAAAAAAAAAAAAGGTTGCCATCCGACGATTAAATGCAAAAGGAATTATGCAATTAGCAAAGGATGTTGATCACACAACATGGGAGTCTAATTGCAGCACATGCAAATGTTTGCTAAGTTAGATAAATATGGGTTTGCAGTCACTCTGGTGCACAGATTGAGTGGTAAAATTAAGGAAAATATAAAAGTTAATTATGAGATGGGAGTGATAAACATAGTGTATGTGCACTAGGCCCATTAGGATTATTAACCAAGTAATCAGCACACACCAAAAGCGTTATAGGAGTCCCAGGCCCATAGTTGGACTACCGTGTACTGGTTACCATGTGTCACAGGACATGGAAAACATGCTTCAGTTTTACATAGCACCTGTCACCTGTCACCTAGGGAACCCCAGCACTCAGGTCCATTGGCTCATCAATATGCCCAGTGCACATGGCCAAGGTGGGCCAGGCTTCGTGTGCTGGCTCAAAGAAAAGCTGTATCCTGTTGGTTCTCAGACTCTCCTGAACCTGCCGCCAAGTCATAAATCTATAAGCCCATGAAGCAGCTCTCACAAGATGTGCATATCAGCCTGCTGGGACCTTTGAGGGACGGGTAAACAGTCCTGGAGAGGCAGCCACAGTGAGAGCCCAGGTTCTAGAGGCAGACAGCTTGGCTTTGAATCCTGCGTCCTTCACTAATTCTTTGACAAACTGGCTCAGTTCACTGTGTCCTGGTTTCCTCATGTCTGTCATGGGTACAATAATATCACCTACCTCTTGGGGTAGCTGCAAGGATTAGAGGAGTTATGACCGATAACAGAACACTGTCTGGCACATAATAGACACTCAATAAGTGCCTTGTTTCTTACCCTCTGGTTTCCCCTACTCATTAGATCATTCATTCAACCAAGTAAGGGCCCCGTGGGGTGAGGCACTATGCCAATGATAATGACCATGGGGGTGGAGGTGGGGTGGGAGACATACACACAAGGGCTCCGCCCTCATATCGGGATTAGGGAGGAAATGTTGGCACACAGATAACTGCAGTGAAGCCACACGTGAGGTGCACTGTTGAAGTGTTATGAAATGCTCGAGGGTGCATCATTCCTGCAAGGCAGCTGGAGAAAGCTTCACTGAAGACAGGCCACTTTGAGGTAGGCCGTGATGAGATTTTAACAGATGGTAGGCTGGGTGGAAAAATGTGTAACATTCTAGGCAGAGGATATGTCATGAGCAAAGATGCCGAAGTCAGGAAACTCAAGGCAACATCAAGTCATTGCAGGAAGTGATGGGTAAGCCTGGGAAGGAGCTCTGAGGTCAATCGTGGCAGGGGTGGGGTGGGGAGGTCTTGATATCAAGCCCTGAGTATCAACCTCGTCCTGTGAGCCATAAAGAGTCCTTGGGACATTTTAAATAAAACATTTTAGGACAAAGCAGTGTTAAAGGAAGATGAACCTGGCAAGGGGAGCAGAAAGGATAGAAAAGGGAAAGGCTGGTGACAATGGGAGATGGGAGGCTACTGCAATAGTCCAAGTGCACAGTAATGAGGATACGTATGAAAAGAAATGCAAGGAAAGGACAAATTGACAGGACTCAGTGACCAAGAGGATGTGCAAAGCACAGACAGAAAGGAGGAGATAAGAGAAGGTTTTGAACTTGGGGAGCATGGACAGAAAAGGAGGCTTGCTAGTCAAGCCAGGATTCTGATTCCTAGTTCCCCAGCATATTATACCAGTGAAGCTCTACCAGTGGGAAGCAGCATAGAGTAGAAGTTCTGAACATGGTCTTGAGAGCCCACATCCCTGCCCTGCTGCTTGCTAGCTGTGTTACCCTCAGCCAATCACCTCCCAGAGCTTTCCTCATTTGCAAAATAGGGATAAGAGCAACCTACCTCTCAGGTACACGGTGAAGATGAAATGAGATAATGTGCCGATAACGTGAAGCACCTAGAAAGTGTCTGCCCCCCTGGGGACCTCTCAGTAAATGCTGAAAAAAACAAAACCAGGGCCTCAAAGTAGAGACTATCCAAAAAAAAAAAAAAAAAAAGCCCTAAGTAACTCTGCACTAAAATTCCCCTGAACATGGTTTGTTCACGCTTTGAGTATTCAGAAGCTCTTTCCAGAACTTGCAGAAACACCAGTACACTATCACTGTGCTGTAGTCCCGCAGAAGCACTGGTTGGTACATATTCGGGTCAGAATAAAGATAAACCTAGCTCACTGTACTGATTTGGAGGCGGAAGGAGAGAAAGCAGTGAGCAACAATCCCAGATCCTGCTGATGGAGTCAGACCATGAATTTGGGTAACTTTCTCCCGTTTTCATCAAGGACCTCACCATTTCCTTCTCTTGCCTCTCAGGCAATGCCAGCTTTGACACGCTATTTCTGATGTCCTGTGACAAAGGTTATAGAGATGATCCCAGGGGCTGCTGACCAGTCAGTGGGCATGTATGGACTTCCAAAGCCTGCTGAGACACAGCTGCAGGAACATCCCTGGGCGGGGGGCCAGTGGTGGGAGGCAGGCCTGTCTGAAATGCTTGGTCACACCTGGAGAGCTGCAGAACCAAAGGCAAGGGCGCCAGTAAACCATCCCAGCTCTTGGGGCACTGTTATTCATTCAACAAAAATTCAACATGCAAAAGCAAACTGGTTCTACCAAATGGGCCACTGGAGTTTGGAAATTCTAGACCTGAATCTTGGCCTGATCCGTTTCATCACAGAGCTGTGAGCTCTGCTCACAGCTAACGTCTTCCTGCAAGCAAAACTGCTCTTCAACCAAACTGCGGTTCGTTTTCCAAAATACCTGGAACCCTCTGAGACAACCTTTCCGGGTCCAGAAAGACAAAAAGACAGCGAGCTGTGAAGTGGGGGATTGACCCCACTCTGTCAGACTTCAAAGCCTGTGCTTTTTCCAATTTCCAAGGGAAGCCTAACACCAGCATAAAATTATACAACGTTGGGAGATTTAAGTAATTAAGTCTGCTCTCCCTGTATCACAGGGGAGATAACTACAGCTCAGAGGAGTTGAGTGACTTGTTTAAGATCACATAGCACATAGCAGTTCCTACTGTGGAAATCAATAAGCTAGCAAGAGATCTGATCATATGAATAAGACTATTTCCTTATAATCAAATCACAATTCATGTTCTCAAACATTATTATTTTTACTTATGTTGCTTTGGTTGGTCTCACACAATCAGTGACATATTTATGCTACAAACATTACCAACCCCTTTCAGAGAAGGAAACTGAGGCTTGAAGAGGTAAGTGGTCTACGCTAGGGCACAGAGGTAGAAGGCACCACAGCCAGGGCTAGAGCCGAGTCCTTGTATTCTAAGCCAGTTGGCAAATTCTATGCCCAGGCCTAGGTTTATAGCCTTTAAGATGTCTGTGTGCTGGGAGCACAGAGAAAGGAGAACAAAGAGCAGGAGAGGCAATATATACTAACAGAGCCCATAAACTAGACAGGAAACCTTCAATTATGAGGTACTTATTAATTCTAATAAGAGATAAGAGTATGTTATGTTCGAGCATTTATTTCCTCTTCAAAGTATCTTTCTCAAGCATTTCTGTAAATTATGTCCTAAAAAAAGGTCTCAAGTTGTTATGCTTCCAGGACACTGGACATGCCCCCCTGAAGTTGTGCACTGAGCCAGCTGCACCTCCTGCCGGGGGTGGCAGGAGGAAGGGGAAGAGGGTGCGAAGATGCAGACTCTGTTGGTCAAGAGGAATTTCCTGGCCAAACCACCTGGTTACCGGGAATCTTTTTCTCCAGAGTGATTAAACCCCACAAAGAAACAAAAACAAAAATAAATATTGCTTTGTCTGGATTTGTGTGGGTTACAATAACATGTAATAATAACTGTTATCGAGTACTTACTGTAACGTGCTAAACACTGTGCTAAGCACGTTACAGTACTCGGTAACAGCTATTACCTCATCTAATCCTCACAACAACCCTTCAAGGTGGGTATTTTGATCCCCATTTTAGTGAGGAGGGGAAAGTGAGGCTCAGAGAGGTTAAGTAATGTGCCTAAGGTTACACGGCTGTAATGATGAGGTAGGCTTTGAACCAAGGTCAATTTCACTCCAAAGTCCTAACTTGTATCCACATCCTATCCTCTCTCAAGGAAGAGGACTGACTAGAAGATGCCTCTCCATTCTCCAGACCCTGAGTTTCTCTAAGAGGCGGCCACAGATGCTATGACACAGATAGGACATTATTATCACAAGGATACCAAGATAACCAGTATCTAAAAATTTTGGTTAGCAAATACCTTTCCCTTTTTTAATAAAAAAGTAATGTTTCATATTATTCAAACTAACCTTAAAAGAATTATACATTTTTATTCCAAAGACTGAATTTGTAATAAAGCTTAGCTCTATATTTATGTGTTTATTTATTTATTTACTGAAAGAGTTAAACTTTAAAGCTTAGCTCTATTTTAAACACATTTGTAGAACTATCCGTTTTGTGGGCAGATTCATATGCAATTACTCCAACCACTTTCCATACAGAAAAATACTGTGAGCTTTTATTGAGCATTTGCAATTAAAACTGAGAAGACAGTTATGCACTTCTTTCAGAAGATCCTAAGTATTTTGTCAACAAAATTAACTATGTATGTCCTATCCAATCTCTGTACTATATGATGAGGCAGTGTAGTAAGCCGTTAAACTCTACCATAATATGTCTGGATATCATGGGTATATTAGATCAAGTCAGATCCTGAAAACCATGACTTGAAGGAGAATTCACATGAGCCAGTGAGTTAGAAGAAACGTGTAAGGGGAAGAAGTGGGTTCTTAGAGCGCTTGGTGACTGCCTGTAACCCAGTGGGGGAGATGCCCCCAGCCCAACTTGGCTGATTAAGAGCCTGTTCTGTCTTCCTGGCTCCTGGCTCCAAGACTTGGCAACAGAGAGCCGGCAGAGGTTTAACTAACCCACTTAATCTGACTTCAATGATCATTTCAGGAGAAACCGGGTTGCCTCCAGGGACTCTGAAGCAGCAGTCTGAAAGCCTCAGAGAAGCAGACAACCTGTCCAAATGAAGTCCATGTCCCTGGAAAAGAAAAAGAGAGAGAGAGAGAGAGAGAGAGAGAAAGAAAGAAAGAAAGAAAGAAGGGTGGTGAGTAAGTGAAAGGTTAGTTTTGTCACTGTGATGCGACGGCAGCCGCCAGGTCCTATAGCAGGTGCCCAGCACAGTCCCTAGGCTCAGAGCAAGTGACCCATACACATGAGCTGAAAGAAGGAAAGACCAAAACTTGGGTTCCTAAGGAAGAAAAATACCTACAGAAAACTTAAAAAAAAAGTACTATAGAGGTAGGACATAGAAAAGAAGACATTTGCTAAACTGAGGGGTGGCAGAGAAGTCTCACATTTACAGGAAAAAAATAAGATGATGGTAGTAATAACAATAGCAGTTAACACTTTGTGCCAGACACTGTTCTACTCCTTGACTGTAAATTCCAGTAGGGCAAGGTCTTTTCCTCTTTCACTCACCTGTACACACCAAGCACCTAATTCAGGGCTTGGGGCCATAGTAGGCATTCAGGATACTCTGTTTTAGTGAATGAATAGATAAAACAGAAGTCATGGGTCGGGGAGGGGGGTAGAAATAGTATTTAGCTAAGTTAAAAAAAAAAAAATTTAAAGGATGGTAATTATGAGCTCATTTTTTCTAACATTATTGAGCACCGAGTATGTGCCAGGCATTGAACTTGGCCCTGAAGATAGAGATTAAACGACAAGGTATACTCTGGGCAATTATTTAATCAACCAATACTTATCAAGCCCCTGCTCTGGGCCAGGCATCCAGATGAGCACTGCGGGGAGAGAGATATAAGGGAGTTCCTTTCCCTGCCATCCAGGAGCTCACAGTGGTGTGGGTGGGGTGTGTATAACAAGAGAGGCATACACAGCATTATGATCAGGACAGGGTGTGAGGAACCTGCCTGAAGGGGCCAGCACTGTTACCCTTCCCTACCAGACTTCAAGCAAAGGGTAGCCATCGCTGATCAGGGAGGTTATGGGATTCCTGCATTGACTGGGACTTTCTCAGGTACTAAATTCCTGCCCCCACTGCCAAGAATCTGTGTATGTTTTCAGTACTCTAGAACCTGGAAAATGGGCTCTTCCAATCCAAGATAAGCGCTAAGCCTACATGATCCTCAGGTCTATGACAATTTTAAGATCAGATGATGCGGTAACGCAATGAGGACAGCACTCAGACTCCAATTCTATAAAAAGGGTCCTCAGTATTTTGTGTTCTGTTATCCCCAAAGCACTTTTAAACTTAGATGCAATAATTGCTCAATAAATGGCAGCAACTGTTGCCGCGGCAGCTGAGTTCAGGGCTGCAGATATCCGCTCAGGGCTCGGAGTCGAGTGGCGTTCCCCACAGGAAGTCACAGGAGAGCTGGAGCAAACCTCACACACAGCCCAGCAGGCTCTGACCAATTCTGGCTCCACCGTCAGCACAAGCCACCTCCAGGCTCTCCCACCCTCCTGCACCCCTTGCCGTATCTACCCTCTTTAAACCTTGTCCAAAATGGACTCAGCATGCTTCATTTTCAGGAAGAGTAACCAACTAGTTAAAAAGCCCAGGGAGGGCTGAGATCTGGTTGGGAGCAGCTGCGACCTAACCCAGCACATGGCGATCTGTGCCACTGAAAGCTGTAGATGACTCTTTTGTAGTGGTCGTGCCAATGTGTGCTGCAGAAAAAGCACAAGCCCGCACTGCCCCCACTGGGTCAGGAAGTAGAGCGGGTGATAGAAGCACGTGGGGGGTGGAGGCAGTGAGAGAGCAAGAGGGAAAGGTCTAGGAGCCCACTGGCTAGAGCAACTTTTTTCTTAGTTCCTTGACCTGCCCTGGTCAGCAGGGAAGAGGCTGCTTTTTTCACACCCTGTGTGTGAGGTTCTGATGATAATGAAAAGGGCCGTGATTCCAAAATCCTGAATGTTACCTTTGAATCTAGACACCTCAGGTGACTCCCATCTTTCCCCATTACCTCTGATATCTTTTTACATTGTTTAATGCTGAACTCGTTACCCAATATCTCACCCTCCAAGTTGTGCTAGCATAAGGGTAGCAGCAGAGAGTCGAAAGACTGGCCTACTTCAGTGAGACACAGATTATACAACATGGTGAACAAAAGACCAGCAACAAATGCACGAATATTCCCTTGGATTATATAACTGGAAAACACGTCTGATAGCAATACAAGAAAAAAAGATTTCAAATCTGTCCCTTCATCCTTCCTTCTCGGTTGTGCAGTAAACATAAAAGTTTTCAGTTAGTCTTGTGTCTTTCCTTTCCACTCATGCTGAATTTCAAATCAGACACACCATACAGTGTTGAGTAGAATTGTTTTAGCTTGCTTTCTTTTTTCATTTCCTTTACATGAAAGGGTTGTTAAGACTTTAAAACTATATCATTTCCCTCTTAATAGGGCCACTTTTCATCCCAGTCAGTAAACTGGATTATAATTTGCATGTTTCAATAAGACACGACAATTGTCATTAAAACAAGAATTACAGATCCCTCTTTTTCTATATTTTGTTATGTTGGGGGAGGGGTTATGTAGTCAAGAGTGGTCTAATGTGTCACCAACATTGCTTTTATAGGGACTTTCAGAAGCAGTGGAATGGGATATATGAACTGGGAGCAGGTAGACCTGGATTATAATCCTGACTCTATAGCTAACTTGGCTATCACTTAAACCTTTTTGTGCCTCAGTTTTCTTCTCTATAAAATGGGGCGCAACTATCCTGTGAAGGAAGTACGGACTGGCCCAATCACAGTGGAGAACATGGCTTTCAGTGGAAAGCCCTCAGGAGTAAAGAGACTTGGCTTCAAATCCCAGACCAGCCACTTACCCCGAGACCTGGGGTTTGTTACTTAAAAATGTTCTACTTCAGGCTTCCCTGGTGGCACAGCAGTTGAGAGTCCGCCTGCTGATGCAGGGGACACGGGTTCATGCCCCGGTCCGGGAAGATCCCACATGCCGCGGAGCGGCTGGGCCCGTGAGCCATGGCCGCTGAGCCTGCGCGTCCAGAGCCTGTGCTCTGCAACAGGAGAGGCCACAACAGTGAGAGGCCCATGTACCGGAAAAAAAAAAAAAAAAGTTCTACTTCACTTTCTGGATGGTAACTCACAGTTAACACCTGTGCTGAGTATTGAATGAGATGACATCTGTGCAGCCTCACCAGAGGCGGCGGCTCCTTGCATTATTTGCCTTACAGGTACTTGGCCCTCAGACCCCTAGGGCATGAATGCCCCCGTAGACCACAGATGTGAACGCATCAGTCACCGGTTCTGAATACAGTGGCATCAGACCTTCCCTTTAAAGAGGATTCCCGGGTTGTAAAAACTTAAGGTAGGTTGAGCAGAGCTGGACAGGAACACTCCTGTAAATGCTGGTGGGAGAGGGGGAACAATCCGTGAAACAGTGGCTAAAGCAGAAGCACCAACTGCCCCCCTTTCGTTGATGTGTATATAAACACACCCTCCTCCGGAAAAGGTGTACCGGGGCTCAGTAAGAACGAGCTGCTCAGTGCTGTCGGGGGTGGGGCCCGGTGGGGCCCTGCCCAGTGACCTCACTTTATTTTAAATCTGAGAGCTCTAGGTGGCCGCTGGCTTCTGCACAGCACCGCGCCCAAGGTCGGCTTTCAGGTGGAAGCGAGTTCTTGAGCGACACTTGCCTGAAGCCGGGTAGGACCCGCTCCCCGGGTAGCGGAGAGGGAAGGACCGAGACACCACGGCGCTAACCGTTCGGGGCAGCCACCCTGCGCGCCCTGAGGTCGCGTTCAGCGGCAGAAAGAGCCACCGCTCGCCACCGGGACCCCCAGTCCTACGGCCTGTCGCTACAGCACGGCGACCTTAGCCTCAGTATCACTGTATCCCCGCCCTTATATCGCGTCCGGGAATATAAGAATATCCCGCGCTGCAAGTCAGCACTGGGTGATTCGTTGATAAATATAAATAAGTTACACGCTAGGGGATTGCGGCCCCGCGCTTTGCTGGAGCTTAAAAGATGAGAAATTACAAAAGAGGAGGAAGAGCTCAAACCAGTCGATAGATGGGCGCCCTGATCTAGGCGCTGTTGGGCAATAAATGCGGTCCCGCAACTCCAGCACAGGTCCCCAGAAAAGGGAAACGCTTTAAAGCAGAGAACAGCGGAGCAAGACAACGCGGGCGCAAACAATCCAGGCACAGGCAAAGGCAGCGCTGCCGCCCCGGGCCTCGGTTTCCCCGTCTGCAAAACAGGGCGTTGCACTACAGTGTCTCCCAAACCTCCTATTAATCTAGAACTCTACAATAATCCATGCTGAAGCTGCCCGAGGCTCGGAAACCGGAAAAAGAGGGAAAAGCGAGGGAAGACGACAGGGAGGGGGAAAGGGAGGAGCCGGGAGGAGCCCTGGAGAGGGAAGACGGGGGACGCCTGGAACAGGCTTGGCGGGTTTTCAACCTTATTCCTCCTCCTCCCACACCTGCGTTCTCAAGTCTGGGCCGAGACCCCGCGCCCATCAAATCTGATCTCCGGTTGGCAAGCTTCTCCCTCCACACCCCAGTTTCTAGAGGCCATGAGCAGATGGTGGGCAACACAATAATGCATGCCATGGGTGGAAGGGGTAATGGTCCTGGCTGGGATCCCCAGGGCAGGTGAGCGGATCTGGGGCTGGGCAGCGGGTGGGATGGACCCAGGCTGGGGATTGCGGAGCGCCCGCGTCCCAACCCGCGTGCCCCGGGCGGACTAAACTTCATTCCCCAACTTTGAGCTAGGGGAGGGGGTGTTTGCCAAAAAAAAAAAAAGTTGCTTAACTTTTCCCCCAACTCTGTCGTGGAGGCAGGACCGGAGGGCGGTGCCTGCACCCTGATTCGCCGCCGGCTCCAGTCTGGAGGCTCGGATTGGCGCGCGAGGTCCGGGGCCGGGATGAGCGGGCGTGGGGGAGGGGAGCGGCCCTCCCTGCCCGCGGGATCGGCTCGCGCCGGGAGCGGGTTAATTTCAAATCGGGGGCTTGACTGCTCCTGGACGGTCACGTTCCCTCTGCCCGCCCGCCGGCCCGCCAGTCCCGGTCCCGGCGTTTCCCTCCGGCACCCACCTCTGCGCAGCGTAAGGACCGACTGACTGCCCGACACGCGGGCTCCCGGGCCTGAGCGGGGAAGGGGTGCCGAGGAGTCCCCGCTCAGCCCCCGTCGGCTCCAACCGTGAGGTGAACTGACAGGTCAGCGGGGCGCAGAGGGACGCGGCGCTCGGCCAGCCTGGCACCGGGAGAGGGCTCGGGAAGGCAGCGGCGGCCGTTTCCCGCCTCTCGCTCCTCCCGGGGCCGTGGAGGGAGGAGCTGAGCTCCCGCGCAGAGGGGAGGGGGCGAGCGAGGGGGAGGGGCAGGGATGCTGTGGTTCCGGGCGCGGGTTTGCCCGCGCTCAAGCCCCGCGCTGATAAGGGGCGGCGCCGACCACGGTCCGGCTTTCCGCGCCAAATTTTTAAATCGAAGGCGGAAGGTCCGGACCCGCCCCTGGCGCCGCCAACCAATCGCAGGCCCGCGACCAGCACTCTGATTGGTCGGGAATCGTTGCCCTAGAAACCGCGAGGATGCTGTCCAGGAACTGCCTGGCGGGCGGCGCGCTGAATGGGACCGGTGGGGGGAGGGGCAGTTGGCCTGGCGCTAGGGGAAGTGCGCGGGGCGCGGGAGCCGGTGGCGGCAGGGGGACTGTACCTGGTTGCCTTGCTGAGCAAATGCAGCCTTCCATGGTAGGCTCCAACATTGTGGCGTGAACTAGCCGCCTGAATAGCGAGTACATAGCGCTTTAAGGAAGCCGCATCTGTAAGGAAGTCTTTTTTAAAAAAAGTCTTAATCATAAGGCGCTCTTTAAATGCCCAGAATACGTTTGGAGCTTAAGGACTGAATTTGTAAGTTACCTATCAAGCTGTTTCCCAAGACTTTACTGCTGAGCCTATGCACGTGTGTGTCAAGGGAGAAAATCAGACATCTAGATGCAGACTTTTATCCAGATACTTAGGGTTGTGGCTGCTTAGCCGGAACCTGGGCTCATGCTCTGAGTCCCGAGCTCTGATCTGTGAACAGGTGGGTGCTTGTGCTTGCTACAGTCCATTCGGTGGGGTCTGGAGAATGGTTTGCCTTCTCTAAAGGTGGGAGAGGGCTGTCACTGGAAATTCTGTGGGTTGCTTGAAGTCTCATGACAGCAGATCGGTTAGCTGAAGGAATTTACAGGCGTTTGATGGAGTTCTCTGCCCCGTGGGGCTGTCTGTGGTCGGGAATAAAATGTAAATGTAGTTTGTCAGTTTTCTTTAGCCTTTGTTTCAGTAGCCTGTGGTGTCCATGAAGTTATTTTCAACAGATCTACGGCTTTTATTTTTAACTTTTTCTATTTCCTTTTTTCTTTAAGGATATTAAAATTTTTAATTGGACTACCTGGACTACTTGAACCATCAGGATATTGGGAGGAAATCCAGATTTTTCATTTTTAAAGAAACTCTAAATGTATGAGAAATTTACAGAATGGAGAACGAAAAGGTACCTTTTTAGCTTCAATACTCATCCTTGCAGTTTTAAATGCAACATCATCCTGATTTAGCTCCATGATTTTTCAATATCCAATATCTTACTAATGCCGCATCCTTTTTTGGTTATCCTTTTTTGGTTAGCCCCTATAAAAACCCAGAAGGAAGGGAAATTTAATTTTTGAAGAGGGGAAAATTACCTAGGATTACTCTTTCTAGTTTTTTATGATTTGGTAGAAATTTCAAAGAGATAAAGTAGAGAGAAAAGGTATTTTTAAGAATAATAAAATTTGTTAGTTGCTTTATGATATTTCTGAGGATTCTTGAACAATAGGAATTCAGAAAGGGCATTTGACATGATTTGAGATTGGATTTCCTGTTAAGATCATTTTCTACCAAACCACCAGTCTCTTTTAACTATAGGGGACACTGTCAGTGAGGGGTATCTTGATTGATGTCCAAATACTGATAGGTTAAAAAAAAAAATGAAATATGCAAAGTTCCTAAAAGTTTTAGATAGTAGTCAAATAAGAGAATTGGTATTGCTTCTGATGGTCAGAGGCAAAGGACAGCAGCCCTGAGAAAAACCCCCTTCTTGGATCAGCACCTCTCAAGTGCACCATCAGGGGAGGGTCCCCCCCTTGGGTCCATCACACTGACTTCCATGTAAGGGTACCATAGTTGGATGGAGGAGATTCAGATTCAAGTCCTGTGTGACGTCGCTCAGCCTGGGTGTCCTCTTCTGGGATTGGATGAAAACAGGATTGGATGAAAACACAAATGGAAAAGCACTTGATAAATCCTAAAGAGTCACAGACATATAAAATAGTCCCGTTAATCTTTGTTCCTAAAGTCACTGAAGAATTAGTGAGTCAGGCTTCCCTGGTGCGCAGTGGTTGGGAGTCCGCCTGCTGATGCAGGGGACACGGGTTCGTGCCCCGGTCCGGGAAGATCCCACATGCCGCGGAGCGGCTGGGACCGTGAGCCATGGCCGCTGAGCCTGCGCGTCTGGAGCCTGTGCTCCGCAACAGGAGAAGCCACAACAGTGAGAGGCCCGCGTACCGCAAAAAAAAAAAAAAAAAGAATTAGTGAGTCTCTATTCTTTCGCTTATTGCCATCCTAAGCATTTTCTTATAGATATAGATGTATTCTCAGTGTTTCCATTAAAACAGAACAGTTAATGCACAGCAATGCAAGAGGGGGATTGACTGGTCATTGTACATTGTAAATTGTAGACAAACATCTTTTGTTGCTGTTAATAAAAACATGATAATAAACATCCTAATCAAACTTTTTAAAAATAAAAATAAAATAGATACAGGTGGTAGGAATGTGTGAAGTCACCAGTGGCCAAAAGTAGAAGAAATATAGTCTCCATCAGTCTTAAGTATGAACAGCTATTAATAATGTACCCCCATGTTTCTCAGTGGCAGTCCAGCCTCTGCTAGGAACCAGCTTTGTGGTCTTAGGTAACTAATTTTACTTCTCTGGGTTCCATTTTCTCCATCTGTAAAGTGAAAAGGTTAAATATTCAAAGAGCAGACTTCTCTGGTCGGAAATGCTGCTCGTAGGCACTCTGGATTTTGCTCCCCAGTGGATTTTGCCAACAAGTCTGACCATATGCTAGCCCTCACCCTTGTTTCCTTGGCTCTCTGACTTTTCTGCATCAGTGGTATTTTATTGAGTAGCCACTGCATGCAGTCATTGTGCTAGATACACAGATGAATGGGACATGGTTTCTGCCGTGGAGACGTTTACTTATTACAGTGTCATAAGTCAAAGTCACTCCGAGGAGTTTGGGATCACTTAAAATTATCAGTCCCATTAAGGGAAGCTAAGTGAAAGGTATACGGGAATGCTCAATCTTTGCAACTCTTCTCTAAATCTGAAGTTATTTCAAAATCAAATTTTTAAAAATTATAAGTCTTGGGCTTCCCTGGTGGCGCAGTGGTTGAGAGTCCGCCTGCCGATGCAGGGGACACGGGTTCGTGCCCCGTTCCGGGAAGATCCCACATGCCACGGAGCGGCTGGGCCCGTGAGCCATGGCCGCTGAGCCTGTGCGTCCGGAGCCTGTGCTCCGCAACGGGAGAGGCCACAACAGTGAGAGGCCCGCGTACTGCAAAAAAAAAAAAAAAAATTATAAGTCTTAAAGTTTTCTTTTTAAATTCTTGGAACATAAGATGAAAAGTTTAAGTCCATGCTTTGTTGAAAAGTTAAAAATGGGAAATTTAGCTATTAGAATGGACAAGTGTCAACGTGATCATTGGAATATAGTCACTAATTTAATCAACTCGACAACCTCACTAGGCATTTTTTTCTTAGCACTATTCTATTTATACAATTTCTAGAGTCAAAAGCTATCTGATAAATCCTTTTATACAGTGGATTTAATAATTTACTTGTTTTGAACCAGGAAAATCTCTTTTTCGAGCCACATAAAAGGGGACTGGTGAAAACACCTCTGAAAGAATCCACCGCAGCAAATATAGTGTTGGCGGAGATCCAACCTGACTTTGGCCCTTTAACCACACCCACCAAGCCCAAGGAGATCTCCCAGGGAGAACCGTGGACACCAACAGCCAACCTAAAAATGCTAATCAGTGCCGTGAGCCCAGAGATCCGCTACAGAGATCAGAAAAGGGGTTTGTTTGACAACGGAAATGGATTACCTGAGGCCAGAGATTGTTTACATGTAGGTTTTCAGAGGCCTGGGTGGAGACTGGGGGATTTGGGGAGCGGGGGTCGGGGGAGCAGTGTGACGCTGTTGCAGAAGCACTAGCAGTGTAAAGCATCACCCCCCTCAGAGCCCTGGAGGGGTCTGGACCCCATCAAATACAGCCCTGGGAATTCTGAACCTGTGACTTACTTATGAACTTCTTCCCTTTCAGATCTGTCAAGCAATTTATCCTGGCTCCACACCTTTTCTTTCCAATTTTGTAGCTATTGAAGCAAACCATGTTGTATAAGTGTTAGTCATTGAGCGCAGATGCCCCCAATAAATCTTTATGAATAAGACATTATTTACATCTTTCTTTGTAGGAACACTTATCTGGAGACGAATATGAGAAATCCCAACCCAGTCGAAAAGAGAAAAGTTTAGGACTGTTGTGTCATAAGTTCTTAGCTCGATATCCCAACTATCCCAACCCTGCTGTGAATAACGACATCTGTCTTGATGAAGTAGCCGAGGAACTTAGTAAGTATGCAAAGAGCTCACCGAAATGGTTAATCATTAAAGGGACTTCATAGACTGACTTCTTCAGACCCACACTCATCTAGCCAGTGTTTGTAATGACACAAGGCCACACAGAAGTTATCCATCTGTAAAGCCCTATTAATTTAAGAATAACCGCATACAGTTTCCAGTCTCAGTTAAGTCTTAAAACAGAAGCAGAAAATCACAATGGAGATTGCTCTGACTGCATTTCGAAAGCTCTGATGCTTTAAAGGGAGGCACCATTGTTCTATGACTTGTTTCATAAACAGCTACAACTCTGAACTTGGGTCTTGTTTCTCACTGGAGCCAGGCTGTGGAATGGTTTCTTCACAGTTTACAATGAGGATCGGCCTCTGGGCATGGGAGCAGGGCTTTAGCCCTCCCTGCCATTCAGCGCTACTCTGAGAACCAGTGCATTTTCTGAATGTTTTGTGTTTGCCAAAAGTTACTGTGTTCCCCTGCCCCCTTTCGCTCCTCTCTTCATGGACTCAAATCTAGTTACAGCTAAAAAGGAGTCTGTGGCAAACTTGGTATACCTTTGGAGTCATGAAAATACGATAATCTGGATCTGTGAAGAGATATACAGGATATTTTAATATCTAGCTATCACCCTGGGAAGAAAGTTTTGTCCTTCTCATACGTGTTTATACATATCAACTTTATTTCATATTTTAAGAATATGCTATTTAGATTCATCTCTTCACATACACTTCATTGTAGCTATGGAGGATGTACCCTTTAATTCAGCAGGTATCTACTGATCACCTATTATGTGCCAGGCAATGTTGTAGCAGCTGGGATGGCATTGGCGAACAGAAAGACAAAATCCCTGCTCCTGTGGAACCTGCTTTCTAGTGGGGTCAATAGATAATATGCAAAGGACATAATAAGTAAGTAATTATGATATATGTTAGAAGGTAATATGTGCTGTGGAAAAAAGAAAATGTAGACCAAGGTAGAGGAGGATTGGAGTGCTAGGGGTGTGCTTTGCAATTTGCAATTTAATTTTAAATGAAGTAGTCAGGTCAGGCCTTGTTAAGAGGGTGACATCCGAGCACGGACTCAAAAGAATCGAGGTGGGGAGCTATGAGGACATCTGGGAGAAGGATTCCAGCCAGAAGGAGCAGCCCAGCACAAAGGCCTCAGGCAGGGGCATATCTGGCAAGTTCCAGGAACAGCAAGGAATCTCAGCACCTTGTACCTATCATATGACAGCCGTGTGTGTGTGTGTGTGTGTGTGTGTGTGTGTGTGTGTGTGTGTGTGTGTTGGGAACTAATATAAGAAATGGAGTGTAGGGCTTCCCTGGTGGCGCAGTGGTTGAGAGTCCACCTGCCAATGCAGGGGACACGGGTTCGTGCCCCGGTCCGGGAAGATCCCACATGCCGCGGAGCGGCTGGGCCCGTGAGCCACGGCCGCTGAGCCTGTGCGTCCGGAGCCTGTGCTCCGCAACGGGAGAGGCCACACCAGTGAGAGGCCCGCGTACCGCAAAAAAAAAAAAGAAATGGAGTGTAGAGTGTGGGATTTAGAGCACTGAAGACTTGATTTTGCCACTTACTGGCTCTGTGCCTTGAGGTGAACAGCTTAGCCAGCCTGAGCCTCTATCTCCTCATCCTTAAAGTGTGGATAATAATGCCTACCTCACAAGTTTAGGGTAAAAATGTCCTAAACCTGTATGGCGCAGTGGAAGCCCTCAATAAATGTCACCTTTCTAATTCATATTAACTATTTGTGCCCTTGGAGAGCAGGGACATGCCTTTCTCATCTTCACACTCTTTGTTGAGCATAAATAAAGTTAATATAATCCAGAACCTACTGTCTAGTAATCCCTGGAAGGAAAAGGTATTCAATTCTATCCACATCACAAAATCTGATCCTAGTAAGGTACAATTGCTCATTCTTTGCAGATGTTGAGCGCCGACGCATTTACGATATCGTCAACGTTCTAGAGAGTCTGCACATGGTGAGCCGCCTTGCCAAAAACAGATACACTTGGCACGGCCGACACAACCTCAACCAAACCCTTGGGACTCTGAAGAGCGTCGGGGAAGAGAACAAGTATGCCGAGCAGATTATGATGATCAAAAAGAAAGAATATGAACAAGAGTTTGACTTTAGTAAGAGTTACCGTATAGAGGATCCGATCATCAAATCAAACACTGGCCAAAACGGACACCCAGACATGTGTTTTGTCGAACTTCCTGGAGTGGAATTTCGGGCAGGTGAGAGCTGCTGCTGAAAAGCTCAGGCGGCAGCGCACCTCTGGGAGGTCTAAAGAAGAGGTTCCTTAGGGAACCACGCTCAAAGCTTCTGCTGCTTTTAATGTGAAAATGCTGCACATCAGCCGTGGGATCAGGTTGTGGTATTTTTAGCCTGGTTACTTTAGAAAGCACTTGTCCCTTCATGAATTTTAATTCTCTAATCCTCTTCCTTCTCCAAAGCCTCTGTAAACAGCCGCAAAGACAAGTCTTTAAGAGTGATGAGCCAGAAATTTGTGATGCTATTTTTGGTGTCAACGCCTCAGATAGTGAGCCTGGAAGTTGCTGCCAAGATTTTAATTGGGGAGGACCATGTGGAAGATTTGGATAAAAGCAAGTTTAAAAGTAAGTGGCACGACTGCCATGGACTTTCGGACCTACTCTTAAATAATAAAATCTCGGTTATTAACTGATTTCCAAATACATTTGTTATATAAACAGATCATATCTAGTTAGGCTTTTGTATCTTCACTTCTCCCCATAAGCCATGATGATACTGCTTTAGCTGACTTGTGGAATTCAAAGATACGTATATAATTACTCTTATCTGACACTTTGGCTTATACAGTTCCTTAAATGTTACCTCCTTTATTACTGTAACATTGTCTCCATTTTACACATGTAGAATCTGTACTGTCTGAAATCTAAATGAGCAGTAAATTGTAAAGTGGGACTGGAACCCAGGTCTCTGCTCTTTCCACTGCCTCTCATATTTGAGGGTGAAAGTAACTTCTAACACTGTCCCCAGAAGTGACCTGCAGCACAGATGGTTCGCCGTTTTGAAAGTGGTTTTAGCCAGAATATCTGCTCTAAGTTGCAAAGAGACCGTAGATTAGGTCCCTAACACAGCTCTACCCTTGCCTCTAAGAACAGACTTTGCAGGAAGCCCCTCAAAAAGGAGTAGAGAGTGTGGAAGGGAGTGCTCAGCAGACACCTGAGGGCATTAGCGACCTCCAAGTAGGGCATGAGGCTGGCCTGGACATGGGTCATTCGGGGGACCCGGCTGACTTGTGAGGAAGAGCTGCCCCGAGCCACAGCAGAGGCTGGGGGAATACCTGCGAGCTACCACACAGATCCCTTCCCATCCCTGGGAAGCTGTACTGGTGAAGTATATTAAGAGTATATGAAAGTATATTCAGACATCTCCAGTGTCCCTATAAAGACAAAATGAATAGAGATTAAGGCAATAATGCTGGCAATGGGCTTGGGAGATCTGTCATCTCAAAAAACACATCCCGATACTACCGATGGGCTGCCCGCTTTCTCTGAGCCACCAGTTTTCAGCTCTCCATTTCACTGGTTAGTCACAGCCCTGGAAACTATTCCAGGAACTACAGATGTGTAATTTCCTGAATCCCCAGGGGATTCAGAACCTTCTGGCATGGCCATGAAGAAGGGGCTCAATTTGTAACTTTGTACTGTCAAGCTGAAGTAAAGGCAGACTTTATGTAGCAAAACTTTTCAAGATATGTAAGATTTATAGAATTACCAAATCCCTACTTTTCATACTACATATGGACAGTATGAAAATTTATAAATTTTGATGGGCTATAGAATATTTTATGTTATTAAATAAATCTTTTTATAAACTATCACAAGCAGGAAAGCAATACATTTATCATCGATACTGTATTTCTATTTGTTCATAATCCTGAATCCTCACTAGGAGATGCCCAGCAATGGTAAATTTTTATTAGAAAATCTGTAACATGATTCCCAATAAGGTGATATCGTTGAGTCACTTTTCCTTTTCCAACATGTACTTTTGTCATTTCAAAATTCAGTATCATCAGTAACTGCGTCTTTTCAATATTTAAAACTATTTTTTGTTGTTTTAATTAAAGCAGTGTCCCTAGCATAACTTAAGAGTCACATTTTTCTCTGACACTGATGGTTAGGATAGCTCTTTGAATGTACATGAAGTCCTTATGAAGCAAAGTCCTTTGATCTTTCATTATTCCACTAAGGGATGTATACACTTTTTTTCCCCCCCAGCAAAAATTAGGAGGTTGTATGATATAGCTAATGTTCTGAGTAGCCTGGATCTTATCAAGAAAGTTCACGTTACAGAGGAAAGAGGCCGAAAACCAGCTTTTAAATGGACAGGCCCAGAAATCAGTCCAAATCCCAGTGGTATGTATTTGTTTTCTTTCATTCATTGCTCCGTTATTTTGAATTAACGCACATTTGGAGATATTCTCCCTTTCCCTTCCTACCCACACTCCCACATGTAAAGAACATATATAAGTGATTGAAATGACAATTAAAGATGAACCGATATGGAAAATTTAGCTCTTGGCTCCGTCAGCAGCCAAGGTCCGTAACAACTGCACATCCTGTGCAGGAGGCAGAATCTGTATGTGAAAGGATTTGAGAAAGTTGAAAGCATCACGAAGCATAAGATACTACTGCTGTCATTATTATGCTGCTCAGTGACCGTAACAGAGTCTGTGCACATGGAGCATATGAAGTGAATTCATTCCAGTATCAATATTCTAGTCTCCTTCTCAACTCTGGGATTCTGACATTTTGTGTTCCACCAAGATCCCCACACAGAAGTGCTGGAAAGTGGGAAGAACATGGGCTGTGGAAGCAGAGGGAGGCTTAGGTTCCAGTCCCAGCTCTGATACTTATCAGCCTTGTGGCCTTGGGCAGGTTACTTCTCCAAGACTGTTTCCTCACCCACAAGTGGGAAGAGGTTATTGTGATTTTGGATATAACTACAGAGAGAGGTCCTTTGGTACAGGGATTCAGAGTGTAGGCTCTGGGCTAGACTGATCAGGTTCATATCCCAGGCCCACATTCTACAAGCTAAGAGACCGTGAGTCAGTTAATGTATGAAATGTCTCTGAAATGGGGATGCATTTCCTGAGAAGTACCTACCCAAGTTGTAGAGAGTGTCTTAGCCTCTTCAGGCTGCCATAGCAGAGTACCATCAACTGGGTGGCTTATAAGCAACAGACATTTACTTCTCACAGTTCTAGAGGCTAGGAAGTCCAAAATCAAGGCACCAGCAGATTCAGTGTTTGGTGAGGACCTGCTTTCTAGACAGCCGTCTTTTCATTGTAACCTCACGTGGTGGAAGGGACTAGGGAGCTCTGGGGGTCTCTTTTATAAGAGCACTAATCCTATGCAAGAAGGCTCCACCCTCATGAGCATCTCGCAAAGGCCCCACCTCCCAATACCATCATATTGGGCATTAGGTTTCAGCATATGAATTTGGTGGGTGGGGGAGTGGGGAGGGACACAAACATTCACTCCATAGTAGTGAGGGTCACCATATTTCATCAGATTAAGTCTCCACTGATTCTGAGATGCACAATGTTTTATATATCAATAAGAAAGAAAAAATCAGTAACAGTCACACTATAGCACACCACTGGTTATAAGATACAATGGCTTTCAGAGATGTTAAAGTGTGAAATATTATCTCAGAATTTATTTAATAAGATAAACAAGGTTTTGTAGGTGAAGCCCTTAAAACGGTATCTGGCACATAGTAGGTGCTCTATTAACTGTGGCCAGTTTAATTCCTAAAATCATTTTAGAATCACACTCTGACTTCATACCCCAGAAGGAGGCCGAACCAACCGTGTATTAACACGCTGCCCTTTCCTGTTTCAGGTCTTGGCCCAGTGCTTCCTTTTGCTCCCTCTGATTTGGAAGGGAGGCGGTCTTCTAAAGAGAACTGTGCCAAAAACCTCTTTTCCGCACGTGGGAAACCAAACTTCACTCGACACCCATCTCTCATCAAACTGGTAAAGAGCATAGAAAGTGATCGGAGAAAGATAAATTCTGCTCCCACTAGCCCTATCAAAACCAACAAAGGTATGTTTACAATCACGTCAGGGCTCTGTTCGGAAGAATTCCTTTCTATCCGACTTTTTAGCTTACTCGATCCCGTGGGACTTGCTAGAGAATTGTTTCAACTTCCATAGTCCCAAACCCACTTGAAGACTAACTATATATGAATTAAAGGATAAAAAGTGATTTGTGGGGTTTATTGTTTAAGTGCTGGGTGATTTGGGGGAGCGGTGCATGTTCCTTTGACCTCAGCGATGTTTCATCTGTGTGAACATGTATTCTTTTGCTTTGACCAATCCTCTCCACCTTCTTTTTATTTTACCAGCTGAGAGTTCTCAGAATTCTGTGCCTTTCCCCAGTAAAATGGCTCAGCTCGCAGCTATTTGCAAAATGCAGTTAGAAGAGCAATCAAGGTAGGCAACGCTCTTTAGTAACAGGATGCATTACTTTACTTGCATCGATAGGATTACTTATTTTACGTGAGAATAGGCACTAGCCTTGGCAACTGGTGAGAGAATCTTTTCTATACGGAATCATTACAGAAACTATCTGCTAGTTTCATAAAAGCATAGCTTCAATCTGGGGCAATCTGAAGTGGTAGAACATTTTAGAGAACATGTTTCCATCGTATCATGTTTTAAATCTTGTCTTTTAGTGAACCCAGAAAGAAAGTGAAAGTACAACTGGCAAGATCTGGGCACTGCAAACCAGTGGCCCCTCTGGACCCTCCAGCAAATGCTGAGCTAGAGATGACAGCACCGTCCCTCATCCAGCCCCTGGGGGTGGTCCCCCTCATCCCCAGCCCATTGCCATCGGCAGTGCCCGTGATCCTACCTCAGGCCCCTTCGGGCCCATCATATGCCATCTACCTGCAGCCTGCCCAGGCCCAAACGATGACGCCGCCCCAAGGCCTGAGCCCCACGGTCTGCCCCACCCCCTCTTCTAACGCCACAAGATCAAAAGGTTCCACGGATACCACCACAGAGAATGCAGCCAATGATCCACCAAAGTCCAGTGCCTCCGCCAGGCCTGGAAGCTTGCTGCCAGGGCTAGAGCGACAAGGTACAAAGAACCGAGACAGGGAGCCTGCTGGAGAAAGAGGCTCAAAGAGGGCAAGCATGCTCGAGGACAATGGTTCCAAAAAGAAATTTAAAGAAGACCTAAAAGGACTTGAAAATGTCTCCACAGTAAGTACAGCCTTGAACTGTGCAAAGCTTTAGGAGCTCCCCAGTTGATTAGGAGAGAATCTGGTGGCTTGTGAAATTTACCAGAGCAAACAGCAGTCTCTCAGAAAACAGGGAACTGTTCCTTAGCATCCCATAATCCAAACAAGGCCTCAGACAGCTAATCCCCTTACTGGGATGATGGCAGGGACATTTTTAACCTCTGGAGGAAGGGATTATTTGCTCTCTTTTTAAAGCACTGCGGGTGGTTGTCCTTAAGTCCATTTCTCCCGTCACACACTGGAATGCAAACACCTGCCATGAAAGTCTTAAATAATTTACAAGCAGCCGTGACCCCAAATGAATGGATGGACACATAGGGTCCCTTTAACTCCTGCTTTCTGAGTCATTACTTGATGTTTGTTTGATGTCATGTAACTGGCATCCGTTGCCTAGAAGAGAAATTGTTCCCCCTGTTTTTACTTTCTACCTAAAATTTAAACCAAAATTTCCATTTTGTGCAAATAGAAAAATCAAACTTAGCTTGGCTAATTTTAGGTATATTTGATGCATTGGTTTCTAGAGATTTTGATGTTCTAGACAATTTTCTTCCTAGATGGAGTTTTATTCAGGAAGGAATGAACATCTATTGGATGCCTACCCACATACCATACAGCAGAAGTATTAGGCACTTTTACATACATTATCTCGTTTTCCTCCCTTAGGACAATTATATATGAAAGACAGCATCACCAAATAAACGAACACCACTAAACGTGGAAGCAGAAGTTAATCTCTCATTTTGTCCCTGCTGTTAATTCAAGTTATTTTACTTCCCTTCATCTTGTTTTTCCACATCTATAAAGAATTTGTTCTGCCAGTTTTTCCTGATCGTCTATTGGGTGTAAAGAGAATATGCTTTGGATCAAACCTGTGCTCTGGATCAAACCAAACCCAGCACCTGCCTTTGGGGGTGGTTGCTTTTGCGCACTTGCCCCAGGGCCATATCACAGTTTTTGTGAGGTTAAGTGCGTTTATTACATGATGTTTTACATAAAGGGGTTTGTGGTCCTTTTAAGGCACCGTAGAAGCTGAAGGGTATTATCTGTAACTGTTGTTATTAAGGAGGCTTTAGAGTTTGTCAAATCCTCCCTAAGGATGGCCTCATGGTAACCATTCAAAACATCCATTATCTTAGCATAGTATCATTTTGCATCTAATGTCCATGCTAGGGGGAAAATCACAAGGCTTCGCTTGATTCAATTTTCTGGGAGGTCCATAATCTCTTTGAGCCAATGGGTATGATTTAATAATGGTCTCCTATTGCTCACTTAGTTATTCAGGATTAGGGTTTTCACTGGATAGATTTTTCAGGTCCCCTGCTTCTTTGTTCATCTCTGACTTCATTTTGACCATTTCTTTTTAGCACGGACTGAGCAGAACAAAGAAAGTGAGAGATTCATGTGTTAATTCATTCAACAAACATTTACTGAGAATCTACACTTCTAGGGGTGGAGAGAAGACAGTATACAAACAAACATATCAGGTAGTGATTGATAAGAAGTATGGTGAAAATAAAACAGGATAGTGTCATAGGAAGAGGGGTAAGAGTGGTAATGTAGGCTCAATGAGAAGATGTGCAAGTTGAAATATGTCAAATTCTTTCATCCTGCTATTTTAATAGTTCTAATTTTTTTTAAAAAAAAGGAATTGGCATTATAGGTGAAAAAATTTTGCGATGAATATAGTTTGTAGGAAATGGAAGGATAATTATTATTAGAGTACTTTAGGTCTTGCTGGAAATTTGAAAAGAGTTAAACCGGCAACCAGAAAAACTCATACCATGAGAGAATACGATTAAAGATAGCAAAGAGCAGCTATTTGTAAAACACCTAAATCTACCCCTTGAAAATTCTTTTTTGCTGCAGTCTTTAAGGAACCTACTAGTAAAGATACTGAATAGAACTAAGCATCTAAGAAACAAAATTGAAAGTCTGTGGTACCCTTTAGCATTGTGGATTCTGACCAGACCTATTAACAGCTAGATCAAAGTATAGACTGTTGTTTTGACAATGGCAAGAAGAAAGATCCAGAGGAAGATAAAAGGAGGGCCCCTAGTTTACAAGACCTGCTTTTTCGCTTTTACCAATCCTGCTCCTGGTAAGACTGAGCAGACTTTTCAGGCGGCTCAGCCACCCATGTAGGCTGTCTCTGTTTGCAAGAGTACAAGGATCATCAGGCATGGTGCAGACACACACAACCCAACACTCTGGCCACTTCGGTTTGGAATGTAACTTTATTCCCTAAAGCTTTTGCTGCATGACAATTGGGCATCTCATATGAATTAATCAGTTCTCTTTTTTATCTGTAATTTTTTGAACCCTGGTGCCCTGCCCTTTCATTTGTATATTATAAGGGTGTTTGTTTGGT
This sequence comes from Aethalodelphis obliquidens, assembly GCF_003676395.1. NCBI lineage: Eukaryota > Metazoa > Chordata > Mammalia > Artiodactyla > Delphinidae > Aethalodelphis > Aethalodelphis obliquidens. The sequence goes on from NW_020837958.1 coordinate 26,814,145, forward strand.
ATCATTTGAACCTAAAGTACTAGGGGGAAGAATGTATAGTTGTATAATTCCTTTGCTCTAAATCAGGAGTCAGCAAACTTTTTCTGTAAAGGACCAGATAGTAAATGTTTTTGGCTTTGTGCGCCATATGGTCTCTGTTGCACCTATTCACTCTGCCATTGTTAAAAAAAAAAAAAAAAAAAA
>NW_020837958.1:26814427-26890053 GCF_003676395.1 Aethalodelphis obliquidens
GGCGGGCCCGGGCGGCCAGGCCGGGCCCCCCCCCCGCGCCGCGGGCCCGGTGTCCCCCGCAACAGGAGAGGCAAAAACAGTGAAACCCCCGTGAAAAAAAAAAAAAAAAAAAAAAAAAAACAGCCAGGAGGCTGTATTTTTGGCCTATGGTTTGGCATTCCCTTTCTGTAAGTCAACATTTCTTGAAGTTTTCCTTAAATACCAATACTACCAAAAATTAAGTTGCTGAATAACCTAGGAAATGTTACATGATGCCCCCTTGGAGAACAATGCATGCCATCATAAAAGTCCCTTAGAAATTCTGTCATAAAGACCATTTTCCTTTGTTTAATTCAGAATTTCCCAAACATATTTGACTATGATTCGCAGAGTGCCTGCTTGCATCCCATAGGACTAGAGCCCCTCAGAATATTCTTGGGAAATACCATCCCACACAATTCAAGGACAATCAGATAATAACACAGCAGTGCCTTTACGGTGTCCAGCTGCATTAAACTTGTTCTGACAGTACCACATCATACCAAGAAGTCTGGTAGCAGGACTTAGGGCGTCAGTGGTGGGGGTCAGGGGGGATGTGCTGGGTAAATCCTGTCCTTAAGCAGGTTCAGTGCTAGCTTTAGGACACTTCCGAAGACCACAGATGGCATTTAAGAAACACATGGTTTGTATTATTCAGGACAGGCACTGGAATGGGAAGGAGGGCTATTGTCTTCAAAGAGCCATTATAGCTGGCCTGCCCGTGGCCCATACCATTGGAGGCTTTAGTCTGATGAGAGAACCACCAAGGGATACTAGTCCCAGAAGAGGCGCTTGGCCATTTTTCTTCCATATTTGTGTGTAAAATAAATGCTTCCTCCTTGTTTTCTAGACCTTGTTCCCATCAGGATACCTAATCCCTCTTACCCAGTGCTCAACCCTGGGGGCAGAGTCCATTTTGTCTAGTAAAGAAAGCTCAGGTACACTTTCCCCAAACCACAGGATCTACAGCTCCCCGATTGCAGGTGAGTGTACGTAAAACACTGTTCAAATGTGGGTCATTCTCAAGTTCACTCAAGCCTTGTATGCTTCTCGGACAAATGCCTGTGCTTTTAAGATATTCTCCCCCCTTTTCTTTCCAGGTGTTATTCCAGTGACATCATCTGAACTCACTGCTGTTAATTTTCCCTCTTTTCATGTAACACCTTTGAAGCTAATGGTCTCACCAACTTCCGTGGCAGCCGTCCCTGTCGGGAACAGCTCGGCTCTCACTTCGAGCCACCCCGTTCCCGTCCAGAACCCGAGCTCAGCCGTTGTAAACTTCACTCTGCAGCACTTGGGCCTCATCTCCCCTGGTATGCAGGTGTCCGCCAGCCCTGGGCCTGGAACCGTTCCTGTGTCTCCAAGAATAGAGGCTGTTAGTGTCACACCAGAAAATGCAGGCACTCAGCAAGGAAGGGCCACCAAGTACGACGTATCAGTCCTGGGCCAGAACCAAACAAATGGACAATCAGTTGCAGTGACAGGGGCACAACAGGTAAGAGTATTTCCACTTATTTTTTTCCTTAGGTTATTAAGTCCCCAATATCAACATCACGGGAGACTCACATTTGCTTTTCTCCTTTGGGAGAGGGACGAGATTAAAGGCCTGCCTTCCTTCCAAACCCAGGAAGAGTGCCCAAGGAATCCATTTTATGGGGTTATCATGAGCTTTTTGTCTCACCTTAGCAAAAATAATTGAGAACATGAAACTCATGCAGGCTCAGCCGGCAGATTTCAGGGCATGCGAGGTTCCCATCATGTGACGTGTCCCTCCAGTCCAGTTTTCTAAGGTTGCCAGGTGTGCCTGTCTGCATGGGTTTGACTTTTCTCCATTCTTCTCTTTCCAATCAGCCTGTTCCTGTGACACCCAAAGGGTCCCAATTAGTGGCTGAAAGCTTCTTCCGTACCCCAGGTGGACCAACGAAGCCGAAAGGCTCCTCCTGCGTGGATTTCGACGGTGCTAATAACACCTCCATAGGAACTCTCTTTGTTCCACAGCGAAAACTGGAAGTCTCAACGGAGGATGTCCATTAATTGAGAGATTTGGCCTCGTTTAATCTTCTAGAGTTGTTTAACAGAGATGATATCCTCAGACTGATATGGAGAACACGTTCTCTGAAAATGCTGTAAATACGTTGGGAGTTTACTTAATTTCAAAACAGACACTTGTTTTCATACTTATATATATCCATACACACATAAAATATATATTTGTATTAAGCTAAGTTCAGCCATCAGTCCTACAAAATAAAAGAACTGAGGTATATTAACTTCTGGGGGAAAGAGTTCGTTGTTCCAGCTGTGCCTATACTATTATGCCTAGTAACTGTGTTAAAGTTTACTTCCCTTTGAGTGAATCTGTGACAGGCCTAACGCAGCGCTCTCTACAACTTTGCACAAAGAAAACGCTGTGATGTACAATGTTGTATTTTTAAATAGGGCTGTAGCTATATTTTTTGTAATTTCTTTCAGCTGTTGTTGCAGTATGTCTTTTTGTAAAGTTCGCAACAATCCTTACTTAATCAAGTCTATGGAAAAATTATTTATAAAATGTATTTTTAATCATAAGTTGTTCAAATTAAAACTTTTCTAAAATGTATTTAACTTTTCATTTGGCCTTTTGGAAGAGAAGGAAAATTTCTCGAGCCTCTGAGGCAAATTCTTAGTACGGAGAATACATCCTGCGTTTCCTTAGATATGCCAAGTTTATTGCCTACGTTCTTCCCTCTTTTGATCTTCCACATGGCTCCACTTTTACAGAGTGAAAATGGCTTCAGAGAAGCTGTTGCTTGGCCAAGGACGGCCAGCTTAGTCCCCTGGGCTTTCCACCACGCCCTGGGAGGTTGGAAATGAGAGGTGTGAGCTGGGATGCTCCTGCCCTGGCATGGCATGGCATGGCCAGCATCCCCCCCCTTCCGTCCCGCTGTCGACAGAAGAGGGGCTGCAGCTACAGTCCTCTTTCCACACTTTCCAAATGGCCCAGCTCCAGGGGTGGGCAAGTAGCAGTAAGGATTCTAATTTCGTCCACACTCAAGGAACCACCACATCAAACCCTCCATGAGCTCCAAGAGAAGGAACGAGCTATAATGTGTTAAGTGTGCATCTCCCTGATCCCCTGGTTATGCAACAAATTGTACCTTAAGAATTAACACATGCCTTCCCTTGTCAGGGTCTTAAAGGATCATTGTAGTATCTACTTCCTGCTTGTTTCCTATGTGCCAGGCACTGTTACACATTTTTAAAGGCATTATCTCTACAAGCTAGGGCGATGAGGTCACTGAGGCTCCCAGAAATTCAAGCAGCAAGTCCAGGGTCACACTGCCAGTGTATGCAAGGACTTAACCCATGTCTTTATCTCTTTATCTGTTCATTACCCATCTGCCTCCAGATGCATGCCCAGCAGCTCTAGCAGGAACCAAGCACATTGTTTCAGGGTAATCTGAGCATTTACAAGCTCAAAGCTTTCAAATATACATGTTTTGTTTGCACAACCAAGTACAGCTAAGAGGCAGATTTGCACGCTGACCTAGAGATTCCTCTTCCTCCACACCACTAGAGAGCCAATATGAACTATTTCCCCAAAAGTTCCTCTGCCTTGTCTTTTATAAACCTACTTGGAGGGCATGTGGATGGTTCCTGATTTAAGAAATGGCTCCTGCCTTTGCTTATAATATCATTGAGGAAGACAGTATGTACACACAAATAAATGAAAGAAAGGAAATCCATTCAATACAGAGAAGGTAAGTTGCCAGTAGTAGATATAGACTAAAGATACAGTTCAGCGGAGGCTACTACATAATTGCACAGAGAACTGAGAGAAACACCAACCCAGACAGGCAGTCACTGTAGCTCCAAGGAGGTGAATCTCCTGACATCTGCTCCCCGATAGCCGAGCTAGAGAGACTGCAGGCCAGGTTTTGTTCTGCCCCCCTTCTCAGGTCTACACATGGAGAAGTACCTCCCTAGGATGGAGGTTTGGGGAAATCAGATGCACAGAAAGAAAGGAGATGTGTCAGGTTTTGAGACAGCTCTGGGGTTGTCCCACCCAGCTCTGCCACTGGCAGATTCGTAAAGTTGCCCCATAACCCCCACCTCCTGGTGTTCACGCCCTTGTGGATTCCCTTCTCTTGAGTGTGGGTGGGACCTGTGACTTCCTTCTAACCAACAGGACACAGTGAAGGTGATGGGGTGTGTGTGAGTATGTGTGTACATGATTAAGAGCCTGCCTTTCCCGCTTGGAGGAGTCGGAGTGGCATGTTTGGGGAGCTCAACAAAGGACCTGTGAGCAGCTGTTGCAGCTGAGGGTGGCCTGCCACCAACAGCCAGCAAGAAACTGAAACACTGAATATGGTGCCAACAGTCAGTGAGCTTGCAAGCAGATCTTTCCCCACTTGGACCTCAGATGAGACCGCAGCCATGACACCTTGACTGCAGCCTTATGAGATTCTAAGCAGAAAACCAAACTAAGCCACTCCCAGACTCCTGACCCACAGAAACTGTGACATAATAAATTTGAGTCGTTTGAAGATGCTAAGTTTGTAGTGATATGGCCATGCGGCAGTAGGTAACTAATACAGCTACATAACCCACTAGTGTTCATAAACGTCTTCTTCCAGTTTGTCTTATTAATGTTCACTGGTTTTATAGGCATTCATAGAAACAAGCCTCACTGGCACATGGTAACCCCAAAGGCTTTCATGGGAGAGTGTCCATTTTTAAAGCTGGAAACAACTTTAAAGATGCCAGGTTGTAGCATAGTAGTGGACAAAGTTATCTGCCCAGCACGAAATTTCTTTCCTCAAACTGCCTCCTGAATTTCCTCTTAAGGAATTACTGGGTGGAGCCCAGTGGACTATAACTGGGGGTCCCAGCACATATCTATCAAGAGTGGGGTTGACATCCAGTCTAAGCCAACCTCCCTGGAATTTGATGTTCATTTCATCCTTGCAGTGGCGTTCTTACCATTCTGTCCCCACTGCAAGACTGTTGCTGGCGTTCCTGCTTCCCAGCCTCTGGAAAAGCTATGGCACCTGCCCAAGTTCAAGCCTGATTTTCAGTCACCTGATTCTGTGCACCTCTGCTATCCTTCCAAGAAATTTCCTTTGCTTCAAGTTGCCAATCATACCTGTGGCTGGTAACCAAAGGACTCTTAACAAATCACAGAGTGAAACTCAGAGCCAAGGCTTCCCAGTTCCCAGACAAGTTAAATCCCTGTTCCCGGGACCTGATGAAATCCAGCCAATGACTGAATAGAAGAGGCCTTAAGAAATGCTTATCTCACCAGAAAATGCAAGCAACTCACATCTGTTCAAGTGAATGCAACATGCCATTTAAAATACCTAAAAGGGTAATAGCATGGGGAAGAGATGCAAGTAACCCAGGGAACTAGAGCAATAGAATTTGCTGCAGGAAAAAAAAAAAATTGTTTAAACCCAGCTTTAAAACAAGTTTCCTCAGCCTTTTCCTTTTCAAGCGATTAGTGTTTCTGCAGATAAAGGATAAAGAGATTTTCAGAATTTAAGCAGATAAGCTGTCTGAGCAATCCTATTAATTATATAGAAGAGTGTGGGTTGGCTGCAGATTCTTTACTATATTTACCACCGACTGCTAGTTTTCAAATCTTGAGAGCCTGAAACAAGAGGTAAGCTGGAAACAAAAGTGTCATTATTTCAGGTTGAAAAAAAAAAGTATCAACTTTACAGAAGTGATTTTATATCTCAATGTTCTATTGAGGGCATTCAGGTCAATTACTTGCTCAGCTGGATCAGTAACTATTTGGACTTGTCGTGATTGTCAACAATTTGTAGAAAAATAGGTAGGGAATATATTATCAATGTCCTTCAACAGTCAAGTAACTAACTACATTTCTGAAAGTTTGCATGAGAATCATCCATATTCCATGAGTTAAGCTCCAAGTCTGATTTGCCCTTTATATATTGAATTCTTTTTAAAAAGTATTTATTCCGTAAAATATCTAGGAATACACCTACCTAAGGACACAAAAGACCTGTATGCAGAAAATTATAAGACAATGATGAAAGAAATTAAAGATGATACAAATAGATGGAGAGATATACCATGTTCTTGGATTGGAAGAATCAACATTGTGAAAATGACTATACTACCCAAAGCAATCTACAGGTTCAATGCAATCCCTATCAAACTACCAATGGCATTTTTCACAGAACTAGAACAAAAAATTTCACAATTTGTATGGAAACACAAAAGACCCCGAATAGCCAAAGCAATCTTGAGAAAAAAAACGGAGCTGGAGGAATCAGGCTCCCTGACTTCAGACTATACTACAAAGAGCTACAGCAATCAAGACAGTATGGTACTGGCACAAAAACAGATAGATCAGTGGAACAGGATAGAAAGCCCAGAGATAAACCCACGTACATATGGTCACCTTATTTTTGATAAAGGAGGCAAGAATATACAATGGAGAAAAGACAGCGTCTTCAATAAGTGGTGCTGGGAAAACTGGACAGGTACATGTAAAAGAATGAAATTAGAACACTCCCTAACACCATTCACAAAAATAAACTCAAAATGGATTAAAGACCTAAATGTAAGGCCAGACACCATCAAACTCTTAGAGGAAAACATAGGCAGAACACTCTATGACATAAATCACAGCAAGATCCTTTTTGACCCACCTCCTAGAGAAATGGAAATAAAAACAAAAATAAACACATGGGACCTAATGAAACTTAAAAGCTTTTGCACAGCAAAGGAAACCATAAACAAGATGAAAAGACAACCCTCAGAATGGGAGAAAATATTTGCAAATGAAGCAACTGACAAAGGATTAATCTCCAAATTTTACAAGCAGCTCATGCAGCTCAATATCAAAAAAACAAACAACCCAATCCAAAAATGGGCAGAAGACCTAAATAGACATTTCTCCAAAGAAGATATACAGATTGCCAACAGACACATGAAAGAATTCTCAACATCATTAATCATTAGAGAAATGCAAATCAAAACTACAATGAGATACCATCTCACACCAGTCAGAATGGCCATGATCAAAAAACGTACACACAACAAATGCTGGAGAGGGTGTGGAGAAAAGGGAACCCTCATGCACTGTTGGTGGGAATGTAAATTGATACAGCCACTATGGAGAACAGTATGGAGGTTCCTTAAAAAACTACAAATAAAATTACCATATGATCCAGCAATCCCACTACTGGGCATATACCCTGAGAAAACCATAATTCAAAAAGAGTCATGTACCAAAATGTTCATTGCAGCTCTATTTACAATAGCCAGGACATGGAAGCAACCGAAGTGTCCATCAACAGATGAATGGATAAAGAAGATGTGGCACATATATACAATGGAATATTACTCAGCCATAAAAAGGAACGAAACTGAGCTATTTGTAGTGAGGTGGATGGACCTAGGGACTGTCATACAGAGTGAAGTAAGTCAGAAAGAGAAAAACAAATACCATATGCTAACACATATATATGGAATCTAAAAAAAAAAAAAATGGTCATGAAGAACCTAGGGGCAAGATGGGAATAAAGATGCAGACTTACTAGAGAATGGACTTGAGGATACGGGGAGGGGGAAGTGTAAGCTGGGACGAAGTGAGAGAGTGGCATGGACATATATACCTACCAAATGTAAAATAGATAGTTAGTGGGAATCAGCCACATAGCACAGGGAGATCAGCTCGGTGCTTTGTGACCACCTAGAGGGGTGGGATAGGGAGGGCTGGAGGGAGGGAGATGCAAGAGGGAAGAGATATGGGGACATATGTATATGTATAACTGATTCACTTTGTTATAAAGCAGAAACTAACACAACATTGTAAAGCAATTATACTCCAATAAAGATGTTAAAAAAAAGAAAGTATTTATTCTGGTTCAATCCCAGGTTTTGTCACCAAGAAAAAAAAGCATTTATTCAATTTTTACTATATGCTTAGAACTGTTATGCAAAACAATGCCACTTTTGATAATAAAATATCCTCTGTGTATGAATCTTCTAAAAGTTTATCCTGAATAAAAATTTTTTTTTAGTTACTACTAATTAAAATCTTTCTAAAATGATAATATACCCTTCCAGTTCCTAAACAGAGTCCTCTGAATATAATTTAAACTTTTCTTCATGTTTCAGAAACTCATGAGCACTATTTTATTAAATTCAAATTCAACAAACAAACAATTTAGACCATCTATGATACAGTAATGCCCTCAAGGGCTATTAAGTATGTAGGTCTGTATCCTCCTAAAATTACTGGCTCCAGAATATTATGCTTTCCAAGTTCTGTTTTTAATGGTTTTCTGTCTCCAACTTTGATATCAGCTTCAACTTGCTTCTTCCCTCTAACCTCACGATGAATCTCTCTTCTAACCCAGGAAAACTGAAGGATTCCAGGGGAGCTGATGTCACCACACTCACTTTTATAAACCACTCAACAGATTTCTAACTATTTAAAGAGTGCTCTGTTTCTCTCTTGGGGGATAAAGGCCATGAGCTTCACCTCAGGTGTTTCCCTTGCCAAACAGTGGTCTTTCTCACTGTCCACACAAATCCAAAATTGTTGATACTGGGAATCTGGGGCATGACGGAGTGCCAGGAATGCTGAATTTAAATTATATTCATGATCAAAATCCACCTTAGCCAATAAGGGCATTTCTACATAGAGACATTTTGAGAAATACTACACGTCCTAGATGTACTAGGGGGAAGGGTGGGACTGGAGAGATAAAAGGAGTCATTTTTATTGAGCATCTACTACTATACCTACTCCAAAACAGTATTATGAGGTGGTTACTATTGGTGCCATTTACAAATGAGGAAGCAAATACGTAGCTTTTCAGAAAGTGTGAGGAGCATGTCCCAATCCCACAGTATGTGTGCAAAGGCAGCACGCATGTGCAGATCAGCCTGGTGACAAAGCTTTTCTGATTCCAGGGCACCACGCCCCACTGCTCCATCACACTATAGCTATCACACGTTTTCAGACTGTGGTGAAACAGGTTGTTTCCAGATTGTTCATGACAAATGAGAACAGAGCTTCAGGAACATTACTCTCAAGGTATGACAGCTGTTTCTATTTAAGGCTCTCTACCTACAGTGATTAACGCTGTATCAAGTTGCCTAAGCCAGAACACCATTTCACAAAAACCCCTTCGTGTTATGGTTGTGCTTTTGAGTTTTCCAAACGAGGAATGCTTGGCTCCTTGAATTGACTTGTTGGTGCCAGCTCTGGTTCTCCACCTCACCCTTTCAAACCTTCACTATCCCAGCTCCTCCTACAATGGTGTGAGGTCTAATTCCTGTAAAAAAAATCCCTGACTTCATAACTCGTCGCAGATCTGCTTCCCTGATTTAACACTGACTATACAATACCGTGCAGCACATTTGAAAGTAAATGGGGCTTGGGGAGCTCCAGAAGTGGCCAGGGGCTGTCTAGTTCCCAGTGCGCAGAGAATAGGATGTGCCAGTAAACTGTGGGTCACTTTATAAGCTGTGGGTCATTTTGGTTGCCAATATTTTAGTAACGGCAAATCCAGGAGCTAAAGCATGTTTAGGTCAAAATGCCCTTTACAAATGCACTGCATGGAACTCAGCCACGGCCCACTCACCGCAGCATCTGACCCAGCTCAGTTACTGAGTTACTCAGTTACTGGAGACTCCCGGGGGCTCCAGGAGACTCCGCATCCAAGATCTCACCTGCCTCAGCTCAGTCAGATAGAAAATGTGTTTCTTAGGAGCCAACATCTGGCTTCTGGCCCCAGCTCTGACCCCCTAAATAAAGCACATAACCTCTCAGGCCTGGTTTCCTCTTCTATCATTACAGAAGTGAGCTCAAGGAAATGATTTCTGAAGTCCCTTAGAAATAAATTTTTATGAAAAGCAAATTTAAAGTCACTAGCGATTCCTAGCACATAAGCAGAAACTGCACTCAACCAAAAGAAGTTTGTCAAATACATGGGAAAGGGATAATCCTAGGGAGAAAAGGAGATGCTTAATGAAACCACTAATCCTCAGACCTGAGCATACATGGTCTCCCTTCTGGCTGACACCACATAAAGCAGAGTTAGAATTTATTGCTGCTTTTAGTGCAAAAAGTTGTCATTTCCATGAAACTAATCTTCTAGGTTAGGAGTCCATTCGTTCTTCTGTTGGCTTTAATATCTTGACTTTGCCTATCAGTTCTATATATTTTTTGGTCAGCTCTGTGGCAGCTATGTGGCATCACATAGATGACCTATGTGACCAAGAGCTTCAGTTAAACATTTGAGGGAAGTGGCTAGGCACCTCACTTAACAAGCAGCTTTCTGAATGGGATATTCTGAATAATATAGAGCCTGAGGATCTCAGGGTTGGAAAGGACCTTGGAGATCACCTCATCCAGGGCTTCTCACACTTCCAGCTTGGACCCTATCTCCAGGCCCCCCCAAAACCGGTGCCAGGTTGGCTATATCAGAAACTCAGAAACATCTTCTACAGTTTCTTGGGTTCCCATCCTCAGAAATGAGTCTAGGGTAGGGTCCTGGAATTTATGTTTTTTTAAGTTTCCCAGTTCATTCAAATTTGTTGCTAGGTTTGAGAATAATGATCTGTAAGAGTGGTCATCCAGTATTTAAATTGTCATTACAAAACTTCTGGTGCTAATCAAGACAGAGTGAACCCATGATAGCCTATCTCTCCCATCGATTATAACTAAAACCTCCAGAGAGAATACAAAAGCTACTAGCTGAGGACTCCGAAAAGTAAACGGTAGCATATAGACTGAGAAGGGAAGTCAAAACCTGAAGCACAACTGGTATGGCAGTGAGATTACTCGGTTTTTCTTACCTTTATCTCTTGGCTTTGATCCGAGGGTGGGCTGAGTCCTGGAACTGTGCTACAGGTAGAGACAGCAAAAAATCTGAAAGAAACCCCCTTTTCTAGCCAGAGGATCGGGAAAAGGGGCCCTTAAAGCTGAAGAGTATGGGGAGAATCCCTTTAATTTTTCTTTCTTTTTTTTTTTTCCTCCCGGGCCTCAATGCCAGTCCCAGTCCTAAAGCTTCACTGTCACGATGGCAGCAGCAGTGGTGCGCGTAACCTAAAACTCAAACAACCATCTCTCGGTTTGCACAAATCGGGAAAGAGTCCCAACGGCCTGAAGAGAATGGGAGGGATTCCTATTATTTTTCTCTCTTCTTTCTCTTCATGCTGCCTAGAAGGCACCCCAGGTTCTCAGAAAGTGCATGGGTTAAAATTCTGGGAGAAACAATGGCTTACTAGCCAGAAGACTGCAAAAAAGGGCCCCTGGGAGCCACAGAGAGTCAGGGCAAGTCTAAGGATGAGAAAGCTGGAGAAGCAAATCCCTTAATTCTTTATATTTTCCTTTTTTTTGGAAATCCCTTCATTCTGACTATGAACAAGCACCAATCTCACTCACTCCTGAGTTATGCATGTACAACACAGACCCAAAAAGAAGAGAAAAAGTTTTGAGACCTAAACTATGATATAAATCACTGCCCAAGTAACAGATAAACAATTGAATGGTGTATGTGTTGGGCAGACAGACAGAGCACGGCAAAAGCTTTGAACTGACATTGCACCCACCACTCTCAGAAGGTAAGATACAACTTGGAATATGAACATAACCAGGCACATTGTCTGCTAAAATAAGCAAGCAAATAAAAATTAATGCTCTCCAGAAGATTTTAATAAGGCCCAGAGCCTCATAGCGTAATATTCAAAATTCCAGAATACAATTCAAAATTACTTGACTTACAAAAAAGCAAAAAACACAGAATAGAGAAAATCGGCCCAATTCTCAAAGGAAAAGAGCACCAACAGATGCCAAACCCAAGACGATCCACATGTTGGAATTAGAGAGTGGCATGGACATATATGCCTACCAAATGTAAAATAGATAGCTAGTGGGAAGCAGCCACGTAGCACAGGGAGATCAGCTCGGTGCTTTGTGACCACCTAGAGGGGTGGGATAGGGAGGGTGGGAGGGAGACGCAAGAGGGAGGAGATATGGGGATATATGTATACGTATAGCTGATTCACTTTGTTATAAAGCAGAAACTAACACACCATTGTAAAGCAATTATACTCCAATAAAGATGTTAAAAAAAAAGTGACTATTGTAACCATGATCCATGAAGTAAAGGTGGACACTCTTGAAATGAATGGAAATATAGATGTTCTCACCAGAAAAATAGAAACTATAAAGAAGAACAAAGTGGAAATTTCAGACCCGAAAAATACAGTTTCTGAAATAAAGAAAATTCACTGGACTGACTTAATAGCACAAACAAAAATTAACATTCCCCAGAGATTTTAGTAGTGCTCAGAATCAATAGAGAGACCAGAAATGGACCCATGCAAGTATGGTCAATTGATCTGATACAATTTTTTGACAAACGTGCAAAAGAACTTTAATGCAGAAAGAATAGTCATTTCAGCAAGTAGTGACAAAACAGTTAGACAACCGTATACACAAAAGACTGAACCTCAACATACACCTTATGCCTTATACAAAAATAAACTCAATATGGATAATATGCCTAAATATAAAATGTAAACCTATCAAACATTTATTTTAAAGGAACCATAGGAGAAAATCTTTGTTACTTTGGGTTAGGAAAAGTTCTTAAATACAACCCCAAAAGTTTGCATAATCCATGGAAGACATAATTATTAACCTGGACTCCATCAAAATGAAAATCATGGAGTCATAAAAGGCTTGAAAAATGTTTAAAAAATGAAAAGAACATCACAGACTGGGCAAAAATATTTGAAAAATCACATAACTGATAAAGAACTTGTATCCAGAATATATAAAGAACTCTCAAAACTCAACAATAAGAAAACAATCCAATTTTTAATAGGCAAAAGATTTGAACAGTCAGTTTACTAAAGAAGATATACTGATGGCACATGAAAAGATTCTAAACATCATTATTCACTGAGGAAATGCAAATTTAAAACACTTATTAGAACAACTAATTAAAATACCATTATTAGAATGACTAAAATTTTCAAATCAAGAAATTGACTATACCAAATGCTGGTAGATATAGAATCTGGAATTCTCATTCACTGCTGATGAGAATGCAAAATGGTACAGACACTTTGGAGAACAATTTGGCAGTTTCTTAAAAAATTAAACATGAACTTACTTTATGACCCAGAAATTCTCCTCTGGTGTATTTACTTCAAAAAATGAAGAGCTATGTTCACACAAAAACCTGTATGCTACTGTTTGTAGAATCAGTAGTTTATTCCTATTCACTCCAAACTGGAAACCCAAATATTCTTGGAATTTATCCTACTTGGTGTTCTTTAAGATTCCTAGATCTGTGGTTTGCTGTCTGACATTAATTTTGGGAAGTTCTCAGTCATTATTGCTTCAAATTTTTTTTGTTGTTGCTCCTTTCTCTCTTCTGGTATGTTACACCTTTCATAGTTGTCACACAGTTCTTAGATATTCTGTTCCATTTTTTAAGTCTGTTTTCTCTTTGCTTTAATTTTGGAAATTTCTGTTAATATGCCCTCGTGCTCACTGATTCTTTCCTCAGTTGTGTCCAGTCTACTAATGAGACCATCAAAGTCATTTTTCATTTCTATTTTGGTATCTTTGATTCCTAGCATTTCTTCTTGATTTTTCCTCGGGATTTCCATCTGTCTGCTTACTTTACCTGTCTGTTCTTCCATGTTGTTTACTTTTTTCATTAAAACTCTTAGCATATTAACCATAGCTGTTTTAAATTCCTGGACTGACAATTCCAACATTCTTGCCATATCTAAATCTGGCTCTGTCTCTTCCAACTCTGTTTTTTGCCTATTAATATGCCTTGTAATTTTTTGTTGAAAGCTAGATATGAGGTACTGAGTAAAAGAAACCCAGTAATGGTTCCCATGAAGGTCTCTACTTGTGGGTTTCTGCTCCAGTAAATTGTGATTCTCTGTATCCACCTATCTGTCTCTCCAATTTTGGGGGCAGTAGTTTTTCCTGTGGTCTCAATTCTCTGATGGGTATAAGAGTTGTTAATTTTCAGTTTGTTCAGCTTTTAACTTGTTGTTAGAATGGAATCATGACTTCCAAGCTCCTTACATGCCATACTGGAAACCAGAAGTCACTTATATATTCTTCAACTGGTTGACGGATGGACACTGTGGTAGATCTATACAATGGAATACTACTCAGCAATAAAAAGAAACAAACCTTGGATGAGTCAACAATACGGATGAATTTCAAATACACTATGCTGAGTGAAACAAACATGATTCAAAAGGCTGGATACTGTATGATTTCATTTACATGACATTCTGGAAAAGGCAAAACTTTAGGAGTAGAGAACAGGTCAGCAATTGCCAGTGGTTGGGGTGGTGGTGGATTTGACTACAAAGGGGAAGTACAAAATAATTTTGGAGGATGGTAATTATTGTGTATCTTGATTGTTGTGGTAGTTATGTGAGATTACGTATTTGTCAGAATGTATAAAACTATACAATAAACCGTTCATAAATTTTAAAGAATTTCTAAAAATTGCCATTACAGCACCTCATCTGGGTTGTTTCCAAACTCTGCTTGAAAATTCCCTATGACGGGGAATTTATTCTTTTCAGAGACCACTGATCCTATTAGTACAGAGCTTCCCTATCACTGTGCTGTGAATGGATTACAGGTTGCCAAGATAGTAAACATCTCAGCCCTCAGGCAGGTGGGAGTCATTGGACTACTCTTCTCCACAGTGGGCTGTAAAACTTCTTTCATTTTCTATAATTATCATAAAGTGAAAAAGGATGCACTGTGTTATTAGATGGATTAAAGTTTTTTTATACATTGAAACAATATCAGCCTATCTACAATGTCTATTCTTATTGGTCCTTGTTTTTTCTTGAAACACATTTACTCCCTCCTTATATATATGGCAGTTCATCAGGTATTTGAAGATTTGCTATATGTTTTCCTACTCCCACGATCACCAGTTTGTCTCTGAGTAAATGTGTCTGGTTCCTTGGATCTACAAGGAAAACATTTTTATTGAAGCTGGTCTATGATATCTGCCTTCACACATCCAGCAGAGAATGAATAATACAATTTTTTTTTGCAGACTGAAACTATTACAGGGTCTCATGATCTTCAAGTTTTGTCATCTAACCGTACTGGCTCTAAAGCCTCTAAGAGCTCGTGGAGCACTTTCAAATTCTAGCATTTGGAGACAACTCACTAGAAGGAATTCACAGAATCAAAATATCACCAAGCAAGTTAACTATAACACAACCACCAGCACCCTATCTCAGCATCTATAAAAGGATCCACATCTATAAAAAAGATCCACAGTTGTCACCCCGTATACTTGGCCTCCCTCCAGCACTGTGTCATTCTGTAACTAGAGCTCCTTATTGCCCTGACCCTTTTCTTTCATATACTCATGAGGCAAAACCTTCTCATCTTCCAGGAAATGGGAGACCTTTCTTAGGTTCCAGCTAATCTTCTCAGGAAATTGTTCCTCACTCACAAAACATCTCACCGTCTACTTAGCCCACATTCCAGCTGACAGACATTGCCATAACAATATGTATACTCCGCGAGAAATAAATTTTATCTCCTGTGGCTTTATGGAAACTTAGTTGAAATCCCTTGGTCTATGACTTCAGATATAGCAAAGTGGATTTAAGAAATTGGATTGAAATCTCCCAACCCCAAGATATCCCCTCAATGGATATTTGAAACACACATTGCAAGTTATAACTCAAATTTGATGACAGATGATTTTTCTAACTTCTGTTTATAACTCCTAAATCAAGGAAATACAAATAAAACAAAGCCTATTTCTATAGGCTAGAAAGAAATTTCTGGATAAGTGAGATTTCTGCTAAACAATTTAAAAGTAGAATTTTGCTTGAATGGATCTATTAAAAATGAGAACAGCTCTGCAGAAGATGCTGAAAAAGAGAATAAGGATACAAGCCGCATTTGCAAAAGACATGTCTTATAAAGGACTGTTATCCAAAATATACAAAGAACTCTTAAAACTCAACAATAAGAAAATGAACAACCCAAGTAAAAGATGGGCAAAAGACTTCAACAGACACCTCACCACCAAAGATACAAAGATGGCAAATAAACATATGAAAAGATGCTCAACATCTTATGTTGTTAGGGAACTGGAAATCAAAACAATAAGATATCACTATACACCTTTTAGAATGGCCAAAATCCAGAAGACTGACAACACCAAATGCTGACAAGGATGTGGAGCAACAAGAACTCTCATTCATTGCTGGTGGGACTATAATACAGTCAATTTGGAAGACGGTTTGGCAGTTTCTTACAAAATTAAACATATTCTTACCATATGCTCCAGCAATTGCACTCCTTAGTATCTACCCAAGGGAAATGAAAACTTTTAAAACCTGCACATGGATGTTTATAGCAGTTTTATTCATAATTGCTAAAACTTGGAAGCAACTGTGATGTCCTTCAGTAGATGAATGGCTAAATAAACTGTGGTCCATCCATATTCAGCACTAAAAAGAAATGAGCGATCAAGCCATGAAAAAGTATGGAGGAAGCTTAAATGCATATTACAAAGTGAAAGAAGCCAATGAGAAAAGGCTACGTGCTGTGTGATTCCAACCATATGACATTCCAGGAAAGGCAAAACTATGGAGGAAATAAAAAGTTTCAGAGGTTAGCGGGGAAAGAGGTTGAATAGACATAGCACAGAGGATTTATAGGGCACTGAAACTACTCTGTATGATAACATGATGATGGGCACATGTCATTATACATTTGTCAAAACTCATAGAATGTAAAACACCTAGAGTGAACCCTAATGTAAACTATGGAATTTGGATGATAATGATGTGTAGTGTAGGTTCATCGATTCCAAAAAATGTACCACTCTATGCAGGATACCAACATTGGAAGAGGCTGTGCGTGTATATGGAAATTCTCTGTACCTTGTGCTCAACTCTACTGTGAACCTAAACTTGCTCTAAAAAATAAAGCCTAGTTTTTTTAAAAAATGGGTAGAATAGCATTTCAGAATATTGGAGGGCTTTCAAGTTTCCTGTTACACAAAAGGAAATTGTCACAGCATCTAACAGGTGCCAGGGATACAGCTGCACTCACAACATTGAGGATTTCCGACTCCCTTTGTACCTGTGACGTATTGTAGAATGCCTTCCCTAAAGACCTGAATTTAAAACTCCACCTCCAAGCATCTTCTCCTTCCTCTCCAAACCATCTTCATGTATGACCTGACCACTTTATTCTCTCCTCCATCTTTGTGAACCCATCAGATCAACTAATCTTTCTGAGGTCTTTTTCTTAGCCTTATGCATGGCCTTTCAACTTTAAAGGGCCAGAGGCCTGATGTTTTGGCAGTAAGGAATTTTTTGTTAGTTGTTTTGCTTTTGTTTTTGTTTTTTACCCTGTGTCAGGAACTCTCACTTCATAAAATATTTGGTGCTTTTTCTAATACCTAATTTTTTTTTTTTTTTTTTTTTTGCGGTACGCGGGCCTCTCACTGTTGTGGCCTCTCCCGTTGCAGAGCACAGGCTCCGGACGCGCAGGCTCAGCGGCCATGGCTCACGGGCCTAGCCGCTCTGTGGCATGTGGGATCTTCCCAGACCGGGGCACGAACCCGTGTCCCCTGCATTGTTAGGCGGCCTCTCAACCACTGCGCCACCAGGGAAGCCCTCTAATACCTAAAGTTTATGTAATGGGGCCACAGTAGGAGAAAAGTGTTTTTATGACAATGTGGAATGTCTGCTCTTGTTACTAAGGGGCCATCACACTCAAAGGGAAATAAAGACTTAGTCTTCCTAACTAGAAGATAAGAACCTTCAAATTTTAGAGTTAGAAGACACCTTTAAAGTCATTTTGTCAAGCATTTTAGTAAAGAAAAAATCAGAAAGGGGGACCGACTTGCCAAAGGGCACACAGCTCAGTCCATCGCAGAGGAAGGACTAGAAACCCAACCTGTTTGTTCCAACCTGGTGCTATTTCCATTTTAGGCATGGCATGAACTTTTTGGTAAAGCCAGCAAAAGGCTTCCAACTATTCAAAAAGTACACCCAATCCTTATTTTAACATTTTAGATGGAGTATGCTTAAATAAGTAATTTCTTCATGCTGATTTTGTGCTTTCTCTTTTGCTCCTTATCTCAGATCTGGTAGGAATTTAGCCCTTTCAAGACCTCTCAGAACCACTCAGTTAGGGACTTCCCTGGTGGTCCAGTGGGTGAGACTCCGGGCTCCCAGTGCAGGGGGCTCCGGTTCCATACCTGGTCAGGGAACTAGATTCCGCATGCACGCCACAACTAAGAAGCCTGCATGCCGCGACAAAGATCCTGTGTGCCGCAACTAAGACCCGATGCAGCCAAATAAATAAATAGTAAATAAAAATGATTATTTAAAAAAACCCACTCAGTTAGATGAATAAATTCAACCAAAAAATTTCAAATGCCTATAGGTACCAACACAGAGGACACAAAGATGAAAAAGATGCTCTCTGTTCCCCTAAGGAGTTCACCATCTCATGAGCCAAAATGACATATGAAAAACCAGTCAAAATTCCTTGAAATGAGGAGTGTGAAAGGAGTGTTTGGGGGCCGGGCAGAGAGTGGTGCGTCCCACCTGGAAAGGGGTGGGTGAGGAGGCCTGCACTGAAGAGGCAGCATCTGAGCAGCTCATGGAAGGCCGAGGAAGATTCCATCGAGGGGGTAGGTTAAGGAGGGGGAGGACATTCCAGGCAGAGGATGGAGCATGAGCAAAGCAGAGAGGCATGAGAGGGCTGGCTATTTTTAGAGAACAGTGATTAGACTGGAGAGGCTGGAAGATAGAATAAAGGAAAGTGGGGCGGTGGGAGGAAAAGTTGGAAAGTTAATTTGGGGCAAGGAGGAGAAACCTGAATGCCATGTCAAAAGTTTTTAGTAAGATCACATAGTAAGGGGGCGCTAATGGGGGTCTTTAAGCTGGAAGCTGCCATCATAAGATCTGTGTTTCGAAAGACAGCTCTGGTAGCAGTGTGAGAGATGGAAGACAGGTGGGGAAAACTCAGCGGGAAGCTTCTGAAAAAGTCTAGGCAAGACATCTGAGCCAGGGCAATAAGAGGAGCAGGGATAAAAAGGACTGGATTCAAAAGAATTTCTGTTGTTGACACAGGTGAACAGTGATAGATGCTAGCCAACCCACGGAAACAGCTCCTAAGATGATCGCATTGATCCACTTTAGAACCTCCGTGAGTGGATTTGCGTTTGTCAATTTGCTGTCCCTGTGATACCCACTTAAGGGGTTTGCATGGCTTCAGGCTCCTCCTAGAGGCTTTGTCTTGGCTGAACAGCGAATGTAGAAACAGCCTCGACTGAACCCAAGGGACCACTGATGTACATAAAGCCCTGCTAATCTCTCAGGGCAAGATGAAGTTGAGGTGGTACTTTGGCTGCAGAGGCACTCTGACCTGTAGTGATTCTCAGACCTAGTGTCCTCTCTCCCAACTATGTAATGCCGACCAGATCACGTGAAACCTCCCTCAGGGCACTGGCTCTGGAGCAGAGAACCTGGTTCAAGTTCTGACTTCACCATTTACTGGCTGTGTGACCTCACCTCTCAAGCCAGGTTCTTCATCTGTAAAAAGGGAATAATAACACCTATATCCCCCCACTGCTTGAGAGAAACAGAGAGAAAGGGACAGAGAGAGGAGAGAGATCACATCTGAGAGAGAATCAAACACCTGATAATGCTTTTAAGCTGAAGGCATTATGTAAGAAATGCTGTCATCGCTGTAATCAGCAAGTGATGTATGGCCATAAGAACAAAGAGGCCAATACAAAAATCTGAATGACGCAAGTACATCAATTATTTGTTTCTCCAAGTCTCACTCCATTTCAGGGGGGACAAATACATATATATATATATATATATTTTTTTTTTTTTTAGCTCTTGGGGAAAAGGAACCATCTTAGTTCACTTAAGTGTTGCTTTGCTCATTTCTCTGCCTTTCATGGATGGGCCGCATGGCCAGGAGCAACCTTTGAATGGTAGTCTTAAATTAATTCTCTCTTTGAAATAACAGCCAATGACAAAATGTCAGACTACTGGTGCATAGAAATAGTGAAAAGCCCTAGTTACTCCAAGAATGTGGCTGACGTTGAATACATTATAGTCCAATTATGTTTCTTTTCAGAGGGGTTTGGATGAGCAGATGAAAGCTGAGATTCCCAGGCCTGTAAATTCTTCGACAGCATATTCCCTCTTAGTATGGCATGGTTTAGAGCAGTGGTTTCCAAAGTGGAAGGGGGCACCAGCATCCTAGAGAGCATGTGAAATAATACTAGAGCATGAGAAAAAGAATTAGAACTTTTATTACATTTATTTTTATCTTTTTTAGTGTGTAGCATGGAGTGTGTTTTATAGCGTATATTACAGTAATGTTTATAATTTACATATATATGTACATACATATGTGTGTTGTGTGTGTATGTGTAAACAAAAATGTTTACCGAGGGGACAGCGGTCAAATGAATTTGGGAATCAATGTTGTAGAAGGGATTTGAAGTTCAATCTGGGTTTGAATTTCCCTGTCTCCTTAGTCATCTGTGTTTCCCAATGACTCTCCAGTTTTTAGTTATCCTAGGAGAACGGAGCGGGTAAAGCAGCGTATTCTAGTCCTGACATTGCCACCGGCTCACTGTTGACTTAAGTATGTGGCCTTGGGGTAATTACTTAGCTTTCAAGAACTGTATTTATTTCATTCCTCACTCATACAATGGGTATAATAGTATCTTCTTTACAAAGTCATTGAGAGAATTAAATAGAATAAAGTTTATTCTGATTTGGGTATAAAGACAGTGTTTTAAGGCGTGTGTTTAATATCATCGTCCCTTCTTACTCTCTCGCCTGATCTTCTTTGTGTCCTATGTTTCACAACAGCTGACTCATTTATGGCTATTCTTGGGGAACAATGGGGCAGAAACAGTGGGTTCTAGTCCTAATATTACCATTCACTCACTGTTGAGTGAATACTCAACTAGTATTCATTGAACACCCTGCCATGTCCCCAACACATGCTTAACATTATCTATTCCTGATAGAATCCAAAAGGCATGTGCATCATTTTTCAGATGAAGCCGCTCTATAGCAGTGCTAGTCAACAGAACTTCTGCAATGATGGAAACACGCTATAGCTACGCTGTTCAAGGTGGATGTATGAGCCACAGTGGGTGGTAAGCACTTGGAATATGGCTGCTATGACTGAGGAACCGGATTTTTCATTTCATTTAATTTCAAATAATTTCAATTTAAATAGCCATATGTGACTATTGGCTACTGTATTGGACAGTACAACTGTAGAGATTGCTGAGCTAGCATTCAAGTGTAAGGCAAAATTGAGACTGTTATAGGCTGAATTGTCTTCCCCAAATCGTATGTCGAAGTCCTACCCCCTGGTACCTCAGAATGAGACTGTATTTGAAAATAGGGCCTTTAAAAGTAAAATGAGGTCATATGACTGGGCCCTAATCCAATATGACTGGTGACTGGTATCCTTATAAAAAGAGGAGATTAGAACACAGACACACACGGCAGAAGACCATCTGAAAACATGTGAAGAAGATGGCCATCTACAAGCCAAGGAGAGAGGCCTCAGAAGATACCAACCCTGCTGACACCTTGATCTTAGACTGCTAGCTCCAGAATTGTGAGAAAATAAATGTCTGTTGTTTAAGCCACCCAGTGTATGGTATTTGTTACGGCAGTTCTAGCAAACTAATACAAAGACCTTTTCACATCTAGTTCACTTACAACAGACTTTCTCAATAAATTCATCAAGAATACATTCTATCACTCACACACACACAAACAACACAATACACAGAGTTACAAAAGTAAGATACAAAAAATATATAAGTAACAGTAGTTGAATGAAGAAAGCAGTAAATTTATAATTAGGGGTTTTTTTTGTTATTTTTAAATAGATCTTTATTGGAGTATAATTGCTTCACAATACTGTGATAGTTTCTGTTGTACACCAAAGTGAATCAGCCATATGCATACACATGTCCCCATATCCCCTCCCTCTTGAGTCTCCCTCTCATCCTCCCTAGTCCACCCCTCTAGGTCATCGCAAAGCACTGAGCCGATCTCCCTGGGCTATGCTGCTGCTTCCCACTGGCTATTTTACATTCAGTAGTGTATATATGTTGATGTTACTCTCCTTTAGCCCCAACTTCCCCCTCCCACCGCATGTCCTCAAGTCCATTCTCTATGTCTACATCTTTATTCCTTCCCTGCAACTAGGTTCATCAGTACCTGTTTTGTTTTGTTTTTTTAGATTCCATATGTATATGTTAGCATACGGTATTTGTTTTTCTCTTTCTGACTTACTTCACTCTGTATGACAAACTCTAGGTTCATCCACCTCACTAAATATAACTCAATTTCATTTCATTTTTTTTAAAAGCAATTCTTTATTTACTTATTTATTTGGCATAGCTGCTCTGCAGCATGTGGGATCTTCCCAGACCAGGGCTCAAACCCATGTCCCCTGCATTGGCAGGTGGATTCTTAACCACTGCTCCACCGGGGAAGTCCCTTGTTTCTTTTTATGGCTGAGTAATATTCCATTGTATATATGTGCCACTTAGTTTCTCAACTCATAGAAGAAATAAAATATGGCTACCAGTTAAATCTATATCTATCTATCTGTGCATAGCTTTTAAATTAGAGGAAGAGGATCATTTCTAAGTCATAAAAGAAAACATGACAAGGAAAACTATTAAATCTAATAAAAGTCCAGAAAAGAAAAAAGAAACATTATTTAAAAAAAAAAAGATGAAAGGAATAAGCCCATATATATCAAAAATCACAATAAATGTGACTAAAGTATCCTTTTAAAAGGTGACTCAAGTTATGTAAAACCCAAAATATTGTCACGTGTTAACTCTGGGAAAGAAAGTAGGATTGTGGGAGGGAACTTTTACAATTTACTGTAAATACATCTTTATCATTTAGTCTTTCACGATAAAAATGCATTCCTGTATTACTTGTATAATCAGACAACATTTTTTTTAAAGGTCAGAAACATTAGAGTCAAACCCAGATTTTCTGGCTCCAGAAATAATTCTACTACACACATTGCATTTCCCCTTAAGGGAACTAAACCCCTTCTTTGGGCCTTAACATCTGTACTATAAAATGAAAGTTGTGCGCTACATCTGTGACTTTCAAATTTTGTCTCAAAAAAGTATTTTAGAAGCCACTTTGGGGGTTCCGAGAAAGGCTATGTGAGTAGACCACCTATTCATTATAATAGACCACCTATTTATTTCAAGCAGTGAATTTCCTCTTTTATTTGCTTTATATATCAATGTTCCATTTAAGACTATTTATAGAAAATAGTATTATCATTCTAAAAAAAGCACACAAAAGTTGGAAAGCTGCTATCCTGGAAGTTTGAAAGCTGCTCTCCTGGAAGTTGGAAAGCTGCTCTCCCGGAAGACTTCTAAAGTACCTTCTAACTTTAACATTCTAGAGTACTCGCCATTTCCCCATTTCTACAACAAATACACTTCTGCATGAAAACATAGACTAGGAAAATCGCGTATTAGGTTTTTGCTGTGTTCCTATTCGTGAAATTAGCACAACCTTCTTTACAGTTATTTCCATCACTCAACCAACTGCTTTGTGGTTATGTAATGAACAGGCTAATATGGCTGATTGGAAGGGCTGGATTTCATATCCCCCTCGGTTGGGTATTACCTACACCTAACCTCAACAGCTAGGTCAACACTAGTGGAAACTGCCTTCCCCTAAGAGACAGATAACCTGGATTTTCATCTGGGACCTACCAAGACTCATTGTTTGGCCTTTAGCAAGTTATGTACCTCAGTTTCCTCAGCCATAACATGAAGAATTGGTCTAGTAAATCTCTGAACTTCTTGCCAGCTATCAAATTTTATAATTTATATGAGTCCTTGATGCTTGATCAAAATATATGCGCATTTCAGGCAAAGAGAAATGAGATCTCCAAAAACAAGGTGGGTTCAGAGAGACGTGTCAAGACTTGTAAACAGGATGCACAGCTGTGTTAAATTCTTAAGCAGAAAAAGATAACAAAGTAACTCAAACCTTTGGAAAGAAAGGTTTTCTTCATAGGATAGCGGGCCATGAAGTGACAGGACCCTAATGATTAACTGACCTTTTTTTCCCAAGCTCCTTTGAAGAGATTATCTAACTATCATTTCAGACAACCATGACTCCTATTTTTAGCTCTGAGTTTTCTTCACGAGCACAGTGACCTGCGTCTCAGAGTTACAAAGGGCTCCCAGATATGGTTCATGATTCATATGCAGGTACCTTGCATTGACTTCCAGGAAGGTTAGGGGGGTAGGAGCCAGGAAAAATGATTTTAGGTGTAAAACCTTTCTTTGCTCTTGTTCCTTTTCCCACCACTTGATCAGAAACGCACACTCCACGAATTGATCCCTTGGCGCCATAGGCGATTGGCAATTAGAACAGAACCCAAGAGATACTGTTCTCCAAGGGCCTCGCAGCTGGTGTGGGCGGGACGACACTCAGGGCTTTGGTCACCGGCTATTTCCAGCCTCTGATAGCAGTTGTGTTACTCATGTCTCATTCACCCTCTCCCCTCGGCCTCCCTCCCCTCCCCTCCGCAGGCCAAGGCTGGTGACAGCCCCCATATATTTAAAGAGGACGTGAGCCCCCTTAGGCAGTTGAGTCGACAGAGACCGCACAGGCAGGTGAGTGGAGCGAAGGGCATCAGGGCTGGGGGTGGGCTGGCCTGGTGGCCAGCTGGGACTCGGAAGGGTCCCGTAGAGCAAGGGTGTGTTTCACGTCCCAAGTACCAGCATCCACTCTGGTTCTGTGTGAGGAGGCTCAAGTTATGCTTGATTCTGGGTGGACCTAGTTGTCTAGAACATTCCTAAAAGGGTGATTAGCATTTGGGGGCTCAAGGAAAATCCACAGAGAATGAGTAAGGGATTATTTTCGGTCTAAAACTATTTCCATTATTCATGGAATAATGTTTCTTATCGTCTTAGTCAAAAGACCTGCATTCTAGTCCTAGGACCACGTAAATGAAAGGATGCGTGACTTTGAGAAAGTTCCTGCCCTCAGGGTCTTGGTCTCCTCTGCAATGATGGATGTGGACGTGGTGACAGTTTTCTAAACTGTAAAGCACTGCACAGTTACAAAGTGGTTGCAATAGATACGATACAGCAGAAGCCAGCTTTCCAATGTGCAAAATACAAGGATTTGTTCTTTTGAAAGGTGTGGGTGAATGACTCATGTCTATATTTCACCTTACCCTGTCTCTCACATAGGTAATACTCAATGGAGTTGTTGATTTAAACTTGATTTTATATCCCAAGGATGTTCAGCAACTGGCTTGCTTTTAATAATTTGAAACTAATCAAAGCAAGACCCAAAACAGACATTGCTGTATTGAAAACCCATTAAAAGCTCTGTTTACCGGGAAGATAATTCCAAGCTGGGGCTGAGGGATGATTCCCAGTGTTTCCTCTAGGTTTCAGTAAAGGACTTTTTTTTTTTTTTTTTACATCCCAGTGAATGACAGGCATGAGTGTGACTGATAATAAGAAGTGGTTTTAAACAATAGTCTGAGTGGAGCTGTTGCCTTCAGATCAAAGCCACTGCCTCTAATTTCTGTTCCCTTCACTGAGCTGGGGAAGTGACTCCCCAAGAAGGAGGGGTTGGGGAACAGGTCTGAGGAACCTTGTCTCTCTGCAGTACAACTCAATGCAATTCAATGAGCTTGTACTGCCCATCTCATGTGTTGGAACTGGTGTGAAGTAGAGGCATCACTAATGCAGGGAAGGTTGGGCATCAACATGGACAGGACAAGAAAATAGGGAAGAACCTGTGTCCTCAGTTGACTTTTGGGACTGAATCTCAATGCTGGGTACATCCAATTCATTACAATTTATGTAAAACTGCTTTCTGATCCAGAAAATGTCCGGGATTCTTCTGGCTTGGCTTTGGTTCCATTCTGAACAACTCAGTCATTAAAATGAGCCCAGGGGACTTCCCTGTGAGTCCAGTGGTTCAGATGCTGCGCTTCCACTGCAGGGAGCGTGGGTTCAATCCCTGGTGGGGGAACTAAGATCCCTCACGCCAAACGGCATGGTCAAAAAACATAAAAAAATAAAATGAGCCCTGGCTGTTGGCAGAGCGTACAGCCGACCCTCAAGCTCAGCGCCCTCTCAGCGGGCAGACAGGTGCTCTGCAGCCCCTGCACAAGCCGTCCATTGGAAATGGAGGGGGCAGGCCAGGGGGTGGGGGGAGAGAGAAGGAAAGAGCAAACAGGGTCCTTCAACAGGCAAATTGCCATGGACTTCTTGGAAGAAGTGGAGACAGACTCTCAGTAGAATACAAATTCAGAAATCCTGGGAACTTGAAGAAGGAAATAGGAGAAAGCAAAGAGCATCAGTCATAGAGGCAGTTCAAATTCTAGCTCTGAGCATCACTGCTCTGAGTTTCCATTTCTGAGCAGTAAAATTAAAGTAAGGTCACCTATCCCAAAGGGATCTGTTAGAATCAAATGGGATAAAGTATAAGAAAGTACTTTGTAAGTCTAATAAAACTGTACAAATATTCAAGGCCTTGGAGAAAAGGCACAGGGCCAAACCTGATGGGCTGCAGGAGGATTTCCTGCTAAGTACAAATGTGATGATAAAAGTCCAGAGGTCAGAGCAAATAACAAGCTGACCAGGAGTTAGAAGATGATTAATTTGTTTTACAAGAGGAAGGACACAGACAAGGAATATAATACACAGGGAATATAACTCCTGAGGCAGGCAAACTTCCAATCATAACTGTGCCACTCAGATGTCTGGGAATACTATATCCAGAGTTGGCCTTCATGGCCAAAGAGAAATGTGATGCCTTCAAATGCGAAAAACTTCAGTTATTCATCACAGTGAAGGAATTCAGGAGAAGAGACAATAATTGTCTTATTACTGGGACCAAGGAAGATGGAAGCTTCGGAGCCTCATCACGGACCTCATCATGGGAAAGCGTAGATCGTGATTTGTTGGTCGTTCACTGCCCTGTGCAAGCTCAGAACAAAATTAGCCTATTTAACTGCCACCAAAAGTCCTGCAAGAAGTCATTCTTCAGAGGAAGTAACGAAAGTTCAAAGAAGCAAAGTAATTACTCAGGATCACACGGCTAGGAAGTGGCAGAGCCAGGATGTAAACCAGGGTGCAACGTGGTCTTAAAAACAAATTATAAAGGCCAGGATGGAACAAAGTGAGTTTCTGAGAGTAAAAGTCAGCCACACCTCAGAGATAATTTCAGGAAAGATATAATATGACCTGTGCATTACAGCCTTAGTTTAAGGGGCAGGTGTGTCTACTCTGAATTTTAAAGCGATGAGAGCTGGGTTTATTTCTGTGCTGGGATTAAGCAACCTATCTCCCCAGGCTTTGTGAAAGGGCCTCTGGAAGGGGGACTTCATATATCTGTTCAGAAGCTTAGGAGGAAGCCGCTGACCTTGAATGTCCTACACCGGGGAGCTGAAGGCCATGGTCTCCCTGGGCCACAGTGACTCTGTTTGGGTTCACTGCTTCCCTTCAAAGTCCAGAGCACCAGAGAGGTCAGCTGGTGGTAGGCACCAGAGCCGCCAAAGTGAGGAAGCGGGTGTCCCGGGGCACAGGCTCAGGACCCTGCCTGATGTGCCGTCCCTGGTGCCAGGCACCCCGATCCCCCCAAGGAGGCTGCCTCTTTCCCTGGCCTGGCTGCATCTGTTCTTGTGTACAGCACACTCTCAAGGCTGAGACACAGAGTTGGTTCACAGTCTGAAGAGAAGGGCCATGGAGAAGGAGTTGGAAAGATTTACTTGTTTTAAGAAAATGGATTTTTAAACCATTTTGGAGATAAAATAATAACAGTAATAATGAAAGCAACTAAAATTATTAAACACCTGCTACGTATAAGCATTGATGTGTAATATGTTAGCTATTATTATTATCTCATTTAACTGAAAACAACCTTCTAAGGCAAGTCTTCTCATTCTCTCTTTATGTGCATGATGACATGGGCTCAAAGATTTTAAGTAATTTGCCCGTGGTTGAACAGATAGTGTTTTTTGTTTTTGTTTTTGTTTTGCGGTACGCGGGCCTCTCACTGCTGTGGCCTCTCCCGTTGCGGAGCACAGCCTCCAGATGTGCAGGTTCAGCGGCCATGGCTCACGGGCCCACCCGCTCCGCGGCATGTGGGATCCTCCCGGACCGGGGCACGAACCCGTGTCCCCCTGCATCGGTAGGCAGACTCTCAACCACTGCGCCACCAGGGAAGCCCCAGATAGTGTTTTTTGAAACCTGGCTTGGTTCTTTCCAAAGCCCTTCTTTCCCCACATCATCTGTTCTACCTGGATTAAGAGACTAGATAAGAGGCAGGGTTTGAGAGGAGACACTACTGGGCAGCTTTTCTGCAAGGTGAGGCTCTAGTCAGTGATCAGATCCCTAAACCTGTCTCAGGGCTCGAAGGACCCTTGAAGGGGGCTTCACTACATTACAGCCACTTGGACACCCATCCCCTGCCAGGCTAAATCAATAGTGAGAAAGAACTCTCCAGCCCCAAAGGAGCCCCTTCCATGTGTGAAGAGCACTGACTCTGAGAAAGTCTTTTATTTTACTGAACTGAATTCCGCCTCCCCCTTTTACTCCCACCCATGAGTATTCTCTCTGTCCCATGGAGAGACAATGGGTCAATCAGATCCCAATTCCCATCAGCTGGGAAGGTTGGTTAATGGAGGTGCTGACCCTTGTGCCCTCTCGAGCGTGTTGTAAGCAGGAACACGGGACACAGAACCAGCTTAAACTGGGGTTTGAATTGTGGTTCTGCCGCTTACTGGTGGTAGGACCTCAGACAAGTCACTTAAGCCCTCTGATCCTCATTTTGCTCATCTGCAAAATGGGGATAACAAAATTTGCTACGCAGGGCTGTTGTATTTAAGGATAGTATGTCTATAGCAACTGATACACAGTAAACAATAAATAGAAGCTAATGTTAACAGAAGAACACAGCTTTGGAGTCAGAGCGACCTAAATTCCAACCTAGCCATGTGACACACACTAGCCACGTGACCTTGGGCAATGTAATTTCCCTGAGATTCCATGTCTCCATCTCTAAAGTGAATGTTGTAAAAGCACCTACCTTGAAGGGTTGTTGTGAAGCTTAAATGAGATTTACCATAGGGCCTGGCCCAAAGGCTGGGCATCAGACGCCATGGCTTTATAACAATATTATTATATTAGTAATAATTGTGATTATCACTTAGATTCCAGATATGTGTTTCTATGATCCAAAATCTTTGCCTCAGTCAGTGTAGACAATTTAACTCACTATGTGGAATCAGGCACCTAATAGGACAACCAAATAAACCAACACTGAGATGAAAACAGCATTGTCGCTGGAGGTCTCTGCTCAAAGCCATAGCCTAAGGTTCCCTCCCTGGTTCTTTAATGGACCCCTAACAAAGAAAGAACAGAATCACTGAGCACCCATTTTATCTACACCACCCACTTTTGCCCTAAGGTGTCACCTTTCAGCTCCGCAGTTGGTAGTTTAAAAAAAGAAAAACAGAGTGTTGGATTAGGAAGAATGTGCCCAAGTTACACAGTACAGTTATACTTTTAAAAATTCAGACTGATACGTGACAACTTAGAGTTGTGGCAGAACTCATTAGCTCTTACATTTTATAACATTCTGCGGTTTACAAAGTGATTTTACTCACACGAACAGCTACCGTCCTCCCAGCAATAGTGAAATAGATGGGACTAGTATGCCTGTTTTATAGAGAGGATATTGAAGTTCAGAGAGCCTGCATGGTTTTCTCAGATCACACAGCTTTGAAGAGGCAAGACAGAACTAGAACTGTGGCCTCCTGCATCTGGTTTACAGCCTTCTCCAGCCCCTACTCTAGCACATTCCCAGTATAATCTCTTCCACAGCACTACTCGTTACGAAATCCACCCAAGTAAGTCTCACACTGGGATCTGGTATCTAAAAGTCTGGAGTCCACCCTCTCCCTAGTTGACATCACAGGGTCCTGCATTCCGTTTCATCCTCCTAAATTCGACTGTCCCCCCTTTCAGTCCTGACACACGACTTTGTGACAACACAGCCATCTCTGGGACTGGCCCAGGGAGTAGTGCCAGGTGATGTGATGGAGACTGTGATCCAGGTGACAAATGGGGCTGAGTGACGGGCAAGCCTATATTTGGTGTCCCACCTTCAATGACCCTTGCCTGTGTCAGGCAACGCTGATAAACAAATGGCCCACCCCTTGGTATCTTGCCTGCGTAAACTCGCATTCCAGGCCTGGCTAGGGGAGTGTTGAGACACAGGAATTCCAAAGCAATGCAGGAGGCTGAGAAGGTTAGATATGTAAGCCAGGACCTTCGTGTGCTTTCAAATCATAGTGACTTAATTAGCAGATCAGTGCTATTTGAGTAAACTGAAATAAAGTGAAGAGCACTGTCTTACCTTTGAACAGCTTCTCAGTGCTGCTTTGAATTCCATCATCTTTCCATGACCTTCACAGTGATCCTGTGAGGAAAGTGCAGGACATAATCATCATTTTTGACCCATGTTAAGGCTGCAGGGTCAAGATTAGAACCTGTGTCTTCCAATTCAGGATGCTTTACAACACACGCTGCCTTTTGGCCTTTGAGCATCTGAAGAAGAAATCAGAGACGTCGTCTGTGTTAGGCCCCCATAGCTACATTTCCGTCTTTAGAAGTGCAACTGAGCACCTGTTTAATTGAATGCTTATGGATTTCTATTTTGAGTTTCAAGTCCTGATAAATGTACGTCAGATATTTATGGTCACTTAATAACAACCTGTGCCAGGCTCCATTACCTTGTGAAAAAGCTATTATCCGTAATCTTATACGCACTTTGGAAAGTATCATGTGTGGACAATTGCTGAATATACACACACACACACACACACATACACACACACACACACACACACCCCTAAGAAGCATATCTCTTTCCCATTAACTTGCAGGACATGCCAATGAAATCTCCATTGAAGATTTGAAATGAGAAATTTGACCTGGGGTTGTTTTCATTGAAAATTTTCACATCATTAATTTCACAAGTGTCACTGTCACATTCCTGGATATATACTGCATTTCTCCTCTATTTTATATTATGTTGAAACTCAGGACCAAAATGAACACGAAGAAAATTATGATTCTACCCTTTTCCAAAAAAACATACCATCTTTAGTCAGAGAAGGGTGGATCTTGGAAAAAGAAGTTGGGTAAAAAATTACCCCCAAATGTCACTTTTTATGCCTCATCTTGTTTGTACATGAGATGGCAATCTTGAAAATCTATTCTGCCCCTGAAAGTAAAAAATAAACAATTTGGGCTCTTTTAGGACATATTAAGTTCTCCATGCCTTTCTGTGTGCTCTTTTCTCTGCCTGAAATATCCTTTTCCCTTTTCTCTATCTGGTGAACTCTTATTCACCCTTCAAAACCCCATTTAGATGTGATGTTTTCTGTGATCCTCCAACAACTCACTGCTTTCCTCCCCAATCTAAATGTCGGTAGCCATGCCCTCCTTTGAGTTTGCATAGCACTTCTCATAAGCCTCTTTTCTGGTACAGAGTATTCTGGTTCCTGCCTATCTTTCTCACTAGAATGTAGGCTTCTCAAGGCTAGGGGACAGGACACAAATTACCCATTTTTATAAGCTTTCCTCTCCTTCATTCCTCACCGAGTAATTAGTGCAGTGTCTGACACATGATAGGTAGGTAGTAAATGCATGGTGATTAAATGAATAAATGAGTAAATGAATGCAGACTTGATCCCAAGCCTTTCAATTCAAAATCCATTACGCTTCCCATTAAACTAAGCAATCTGAACTATAGAAATAGTAGCACTAAATGTTTCCTTTTAAAAAACTTATTTCCTAAGATTTTACTGAATAAAAAGAAGAACCTGCTTCTCTGAGAAGGGTAGGATGTTCCTGGCTAACCTAACCTGCTTTTGGAAGCAGGAAAATCTCCTTGCAGGACATTTAGGTGGAGCGTTTCCCTTTGGTCCTAGTATCGGTTTCCATGGTCTGTTTGCTATTTACCTTCTGTTTCTCAGCAAAACCTGTCTTTCTTACGAGGCTGGGAGACACAATCCAGACCAGGTGACCCAGGAGGCTTAGTGTTAATTGCCAACTATTATAAGAAGGTGACTAGCTTCCCAGAAGGGAAAGAGAAGGTCAGAGGCAGCCACTTGGAATTGTCTGATAGTGCTCGGTGTCAATGACAAGATGAACACCAGGCTTCTTAGAAACCAAAGGATCTCAGAGAAAATTCAGCCCCCCTGGGACTGGCAGGATTTCAGATTTCACTGAGTACTGATGACTTATTTTAGTTCCGCTCTGGGGAAACTGAAAACTGGCTTCATACTTACAGACAGACACAGAGGAAAGAGAAAAAAGTTTCTTGATGTCCCTCCTTGCCTAGTATCTCTCAAACATAATTCTCTAGTCGGGAGACAAGGATGGCCTGGGGCTGGCTATCAGCAGCTTCTGGTAGCAGAGGGTGCTTGAAGGGTGTGCAAGGACCTGCAGGAGCATCACCTGTCCCTGTGAGCTCTGACGAGTACCTTCCTGTACATCCTCTGAACTCCACTGTGAAGCAACAGGAAAAGAATGACCCTCTTCATATCATAGGTGGGAAAACAGAGGTAAATAGAAGCTCTGAAGTTCATCTCGATGCACATGGCAAGTTGCTGGTAGCCCCGAAAGCAGGAGGAGGCTTCCAAACCACTGATCTAGTGCAGTGCCAACATAGCTCATTGCCTGGGCAATGATATTTCTTAAAAAGGAATGAATGGATAGATGAAATAAATCTGAATAGAGTTTTTATATATTATGTATTTTTATCAGCAAGATGAGCCAAGGCTTTGCTAACCGAAGGGTGGTGCCCTCCTAGCAGCAACAGCCCTGCCTGGAGTCTTAGAAGTGCAGAATTTCCTGCCTCTCCCCTGATCTACCAAACCAGAATCTGCATCTTAACAAGACCCAAGGTGACTCAAGAAGCGCTGAGCTAGATAAGAATACCATGTTCATAGGTTACTCCCACTTCTGATGGAATAATTTTTAAAACCCTAAGTGGAAGAAAATAACAATACTGAATATTTGCATACAATTTCAGATACACAAAACTAGCTTATCCATTCCTTCTAAGGACCCTGTGAGGTACACGGGAGCAGGGGCTATTGAAATTTAACAAAAGAGGAAACTGAGTCCCCAAGTGGTAAAGTGACTTGCTCAGAGCTTGCTCTGAGTGTCTGAGCTTATCCAGTGACTTACACACAATAACCATTCGCTGAAGGAATGAATGAACCACCAACAAACTGGGGCTGGATCCTGGCCTTCAGACCACAGCACTACTAGGGATTGGGTCACTCTTTTTTTTTAAAATTTTTATTGGAGTATAGTTGATTTACAGTTTTGTGTTACTTTCTGCTGTACAGCAAAGGGAATCAGTTATACATATACATATATCCACTCTTTTTTAGATTCTTTTCCCATATTGGCCATTACAGCGTACTGAGTACAGTTCCCTGTGCTATACAGTAGGTCCTTATTAGTTACCTATTTTATATATATTAGTGTGTATATGTCGATTGGGATTGGCTCACTCTGGAGGTTGCCTAAATTTAGGGTATTTGCTTTATGTCCTGTTAGACTTGACCTTGACCAGAGAGTCTTCAAGATGCCAAACTGGGGCGGAGGAGCGAAATGCGGAGCCTGCGGAAAGACCGTCTACCATGCGGAAGAAATCCAGTGCAACGGAAGGAGTTTCCACAAGACCTGTTTCCACTGCAGTGAGTTGGGTGAACGCCATGACGGCCCCTCAGCACTTCGAAGTTCACACTTAGTCACAGATACTGTGTATCAGTAGTTCTCAGAGTATGGTCTGGGGACCAGCAACATCAGCATCCCCTGGGAACTTGTTAGGAATATCACTTTGGGGCCCCACCTACAGAAGGGATGGTGCTCTCCTGAGCACCCCCTCTCCAACCACTTGTCCAGCTCAGAGGCCGTTTCCCTGAAGCTCAAAGTCAGAACAAGCTCCCAGTGGTGAAAACTTGACCCAGTGGCGACATTTACAAAGTGTGACCTGACAGAGTAAGAAAGCCATCACTTATCTGCAGCCAGGATGGACTTGGCTTGATGTGCTGTCCCCACAGGCCAGCGGTCACCGAAGCCAGCTGCAACTGGTCTTTCCTAAGAAAGAACCTGTGTCAGGCTGGGGGGCAACAGATGACAATTCTGGAAGCATCGGAAAGGGAAGCGTTTGGGGCACCATCAACTTGACAAGGGGAATCTTTACCGTCCCCTGCTGGACACAGTTTCACAAATGTCAAAACTAGGGGGGCATTTAAAACCCCGTGGTCCACCTGGGGGTCAGGCTCTACCCAACTCATGTGACTTTGGACAAGTCATTTCTCATCTCTAAGCCTGGGTCACTGGCATCTGCAGCAGAGCCAGGAGCAGAGTCTGTACCTTCAGATTCCCAGTCCAGTCTCTTCAACACGACTGCATTCTAGAGTTTCCTAGCAGCTTAATCCTATTTTAGGAGAGCAGTTCTGTCTTGGCCACTTGCCTTCTTTGCTCCCCTCCAGTAGGTCTGGCTTAAGGGTTAGCTTTACTGGACATTTCGCAGACGCGCGCTCCCCAACCCTTCGTGACCCATCCGCCCCCATGTCTCAGCCCAGCAGCCGCAAGGCATCACGTTGCCTCAAGCTGTTTCAAACAGAACTTCAAGGGTTGGGCTCCATCTGTTAGGGCATGGAGACACTTCATCCTCCAGAAATAGTAGCACTTTCTCTGCTGCAGGAGTTTCCATTATCCCTTACCTCCCACAACAAACATAACTGTCACCAAGCAATAGGGGGAAACTGCTGTGAGTGATTGGGTGTGTGGATTTACTAATGCTTTAGGTTTTAATGATGCGTAATTCTTTTTAAGCCATCATACACATTCATCAGGTTCACCACTATCATCACAATGATCCAGAGTCATTGCTCAAGAGAGTTCATTCCATAACCCTCTGGCTCTTGTCCAAATATAGCTAGTGTTCTTTAAAAAGAGTGGGGGGAAGGAATATTGGAAAGAACACTGGAGTTGGAGTGAAAATGACTAGGGTTTGAGCATGGGCTCTACCATGCACTTTAACTGTGTGACCTTGGGTAAGTCACCATTGTGAGCCTCAATTTCCCCATTTATAAAATAGAGATGGTTATACCTGCCACACAGTTGTTGTAAGAAGAAAGCTGGGTTTCTTCATCTGAGATCCAGTTTTCTAGGCCTTTATTCTCCTTTCATCAACTTGGATGTCTGAGTGGGTACAGGCAACGGTGGGGATGCTTTCCATGGCGAGGGGTGTCTTGTTTTCCCAGGCAGCAGGAGGATGCCCTGTTTAACGGAGCCATGGAAGAATGATGTGAGCATTTGCTGCTGCATCCCTTTCAACCCCTGGATATTCTCCTTGGAACCTGTGGGTGGGATGGGGGTCTGAGCAGTACAGGTTTCTGCAGTGGTGGACAGAAGGATCCTGGAGAGGAGCGTGATTTTCTGTAGTATCGTCACAACAGTGGTCTGTCCACAGGTCAACCTGTAGTTGCTGGAAATAGAGTTCAGAGAGGCAGAGTCTACCTTAGTTTGTCTCCTGGCCAGTGTTCTCCAAACTTCTATATAAATCTTAGCCCCCCTACCAGTGCTGTCCAAAAGATATATAATGCAAACCACATATGGAAACTTAAATTTTCTAGTAAACTTATTTTTTAAAATGTGAAAAGGAACAGGTGAAATTAATTTTAAAACATTTAACCCAATATATCAAAAAATTGTAATTTCAACATGTCACCAATATACACATTATAACATCATGTGACGGGTGAGTGGCTATGGTATTACACAGCACAGCTCTGCTATGCCTGTGTGTGTGAAAGCTAGTCAGAAGCCAGGGAGTGGCTATAGAATTGGCCAGGACAAGACAAGGTATAGGCAGTCCTGGAATGATGGGAATGAGCACTGGAGTAGGAGTCAAAGGACCTGAGGCCAGTCATGGCTCTGCAATTTACCACTGTATAATCGCGGACAAGTCACTGATCTTCATTCACACATGCATGCATGCATTCATTCATTCATTCATTCACTCAACAAATGTTTACGGAGGACTAACTCTGGGCTAGGCTCTGTGTTACATTCTGGGGATATTAAAACTGTTTTGCCCTCAAAGAACTCAGAGTATAGAACATAAATGAATAGTCAACAAGTTGTTCTGAAAAAAAAAAACAAAGAAAACCAAGTTGTTCTGGAGATTAGTAACTGACAGCTACAGGAAGGGCAGAGACAGGTATATACCTTACATGCTCAAATATAAGGCAAATTCCCCCCAAAATTATTCCTCATAAAAAGGGTTTGCCTTGGCTTCAGAGTCTTATAAAGTCTCTCATGCTACAGGACAGTCTCTCAATTACTCCATTTATTTAAACTGTTTTTTAATAGAAATTCTTACAAACAATATTGACCTAATTATTTAATGAACTCCCATATGCCTGTTTCCCCAGCCACATAACCATCAACCTCTGGCCAATCCTACCTCATCTACAACCTTATCTTCTTCTCCCACTCTTGTATTCAATAACACTTAAAAAAAAAAAAATAACCACTTGAGAAAGGCATATTAGCCTGAAACAACCTCATTCAAAGCTGGATGGCTTATAGAGGTCACTTGATGGGACTGTTTTTTTAAAAAGGAGGCAACTAAATTGAATGTCCATATATTATTATTCCTGTGGATATATGACCTCACTGTTACAAGCACTAAGTAGCACCCTAAGCAATCTTTAAGGATCATCATTACAAAGCGATATAGCAAGGTATTAGGCTGTGGAGATCCTACATACTTTTTAATGCTGCCCTAATATTATTGCTAATAGGTACTTCTTGCTGAGATACAATTTCCAGGTGACAGCCTCCTTCTCAGGTAAACAGGGCTGCCTCTAAAAGACACAGACAGAAGTAGGGATGAGCTGCTCTGGAGAGCTGAGTCAGCTGCCTCAGAAAGACACTGTGGAGAAGGGAGATGCTGATGTTGAAGATGCAGAGGAATAATTTGGATACAATTGTTTCCTGAATTTGTGTCAGATTAGAAAAAAGTAACATCTCCAAATCCATATATTGTTGATCTATATTATTAAATTAAATGTTACAAGCAGATATTTGACACTTTCATTTATATCCTTAAACGTTTATTTATTCAAGTTGGCAAAAATTTTTCTATTAATAGAAAAGTCTAATTAATAGAAGATTTTCTATTAATCTTCTCTTTGGAAAAATAGGGGATTGTCTTACATACTATGTATAATGTATATACACAACATGTGTATAATAACTATACTAGGGTAAAGTATGGGGGATACTTTACATTAGGTGATATACAGTAACCAAGGGGCTTGAGCCAATATAAGCCTAACAGCAGGTCTTCATTGCCTCCCCTGCTTCCAGAAGTGGATCAAAAGAAGTCTCAGCCGTAATTACCTCCTTGAATATCAAAGTGCTTTTCAAAATCCATTTTAAGTAGAGAAACTGCTCAATGCTGATTCTGATATGATTAAGAAAAAAATAAGTTCCTCCCCTGCCTCAGCCCCTCACCCCCTACTCACCCACACACAAATACACTCACACTTCCCGATGTCATTTGTGGTGAGACACTCAGGAGTGCATGTTGTCCCCATTCAGGGACAATATTCTTAGCTGGTCCAAGACCACACACCAGGTTCCAGTCCTGGCCTCCACCTCTTTCTAGCTGGGTACCACTGAAAACATTACTTCCCTTCTCTGTGCTCCAATTTCCTCATCTGTGAAACAGGACTGCCTTGGAATCTACGACTCAGGACAGATGCTCTGGTCAGGAATCAAAGTTGTGTTCTTGGCTGGTGGGGGCGGCCCTTGTGCTGAGTCCCTTGGCCCCAGTCAGGGTATTGGGGGTGCAGGGAAGGCGGGGAGGAATCTCAGTGCTAACCCCCTGACCATCCTTTCCTCAACAGTGGCCTGCAGGAAGGCTCTGGACAGCACCACAGTGGCAGCTCACGAGTCTGAGATCTACTGTAAGGTCTGCTACGGGCGCAAGTACGGCCCCAAGGGGATCGGGTATGGACAAGGTGCCGGCTGCCTCAGCACGGACACGGGTGAACACCTGGGCCTCCAGTTCCAACAGTGAGTTACTGTCCCGCTTCTCCCAGCCCGTAGAGCCCCAGCTATCAGGACAGTTCATTCTGTTCCCATGGCAACGTTTTCTGGAAGTGGGAGAATGGACTCTATTGCTGACTTGCCAACAATAGGAATACTCAGTCTGACCAAGTTCTAACAATGTGTCATCTCTCCGAAGACTCTCTTTAAATTATCTGCCTTTCAAAAGGGCAATTACTTTTACACCATGGCTCTTGGTTTGCATGTCAAGAGAAAACCCAGAATGTACAGATGTTCTATTGTTTGACCTTCGCAAAACTGCATGGAGTCTCTTTTCTTCCTCGTTGAGCATTTTTTGTGTAAATCACATAAATATGGCAGGGACGCAATGGCCATCCTCTGTGTGCTTGTCACTGAAAGATTTCTTCCCTTGGGTTGTAAGATAACTAACGTCTGCATCGCAGTGGGGAGTGGCTCTGTGGGGATGGGCTGTGCCTCAGAAGTAGACAATTATAACTTTCTGTAGGTCTCCCGTGCTGCCTGTTGCCAGTACAATGTTGAGGTTTCCCCAACATTATCCTAGGGAAGCCAGGGTTTCACACTGTGCCACCTCCATCTACCAGTCTGCTCTACTTGATGATCAGGCTGACCTCCAGCCCAAAACTGAATATATACACTGACAGTCACTGGCCTGCAGCTGCTGTCTGGCCAGCTGGTACCCGGGCTCAGCTCTGTGGCGAGAAAGGCCTTTCTGGCAGAAAGGCCCAGCCCAACTGAGGCAGTGTCCCCCAGAGAATAGTGAGAGCATCTGAAGAGTCATCTGGTCCCTTCCAAAGAGAGTAGCCCATGGTAGAGCCTGGAAAACTGCAGGGATGTGTGATTAGTCATATAAATTTTTCTCACTACTCAAGCCCAACCAGAGATGCTATTTTAAAAAGAAAGATGATACGAGCTGCATTCTCTGTCTCACATTACCCAAAGCTCACTCTTCTACGTTAGGGCTTTCCTGTGGTGCTGCACAGCCAGGAAGAGTCTGGAGACCTGGCTTTCATCCCAGCTCCACCAGTTATGAGCTGCTAACCTTGGGCACTTACCCCTCTGGCCCATGCTCTCCTCCAGCTAGCCCTGCCTCCTTTAGAGGGTTATGGTGAGGCTCAAACGATAAGCATACAAGGAAACGCCAAAAGATATGGAATCACAGGGTTATTATTGTGCCTCTTTCTTAGACTTTGCTCTCAAGAGGACAGGGGACCTTTGGATGCAGGGTGACAATTTGAACTGTGATAAGCATCAGCTCATTGGACTGTGGTTTGTTTAGTATCAACTGTCAAGATCCCATCTTGCCCTGTAATATTTTTACTCATTTTGGAAAGCAGACCCGTGGGTTTCAAGATGGTATAGAAAACCCTAAATGAACAATCACAGCAATATAACAACAAGACAAGGGTAATTATACAAGCTAACATACGTGGAACACTTGTGAAGTGCTTTACAACAGAAAGGAAAGAGGTAAGTGAATTCTGGCTAACATTCCTCAGCCCTTACAACAGGCCAGGGAGGCACTGTTCTAAGTGCTTTACTCATGTGGCCTCATTTAACCTTCTCAACAACCCTGTGAGGAAGGTACTTTGACTATCCCCACTTTCCAGATGAGGCATCTAAGGCACAGAGAAGTTAAGTAACTTGCTCAAAGTCACACAGCTAGTACTGTTTGCCAAGGGAAGTCTACAGGTTTCATTCGTCAATTTCCACCAGGTCCCCAAAGCCGGCACGCTCTGCCACCACCAGCAACCCTTCCAAGTTCACTTCGAAGTTCGGAGAGTCGGAGAAGTGCCCTCGATGCAGAAAGTCAGTCTATGCTGCTGAGAAGGTGATGGGAGGTGGCAAGGTAAGGACTTCTATATGAGTCAGATGGGATGCTGGGAGGAATGAGACAAGAAAGTAGGAACTGAGGGCGGGTGGAGGCCAGACCCTCCTTAGCTCCCAGGAACCACTTAGGAGCCACCCATCCTTACCCACTTTCCTGGGCTGTGACTGTCACCCTGCAGTGCCTTAGGAAACTGGAACTGGTGGATGGAATTCGATGCAATAAGCGTTAACCCACTAGGGGGAGGCACCCAGCTAGGAGCTCTGGAGAAACAAAGGCACACAGGCTCCCCTATCCTGTGTCCACAATCCTTCCAGAAAAGTGTCAGCCCTGGGAGCTGTCGCCACTGCATAACTCAGCCTGATATTGGCATCACACTGATGCACACAGCAAACACCCCACAGCAGTGAGAAGCATCCTCGCTCACAAATGTCCTGGCAATAGGGAAAGTCATCTGATGTCTGAGACAGTAACACACACTTGTCTACAAGCTCCAGTTTCAGGCCTGAAGCCAGGGTGTTCACCGAAGGATCTGAGCCTGAAGACAGACAAAAATCCTGTTTATACTAAGTAGGGGGAGGAAGCCCACAGAGAGTGTCTGACTCCAAATATAGGCGCAGTCTCCACCCCAGGACAGGCCATTTAAATACAGGTGAGGACCCTGGGCTGTGCCTAGAAGACACGCAGATAAGAAAGCAGACAGTCTTCTGGATGATCCAAGTCACACAACTCTCTTCCATCAGAAATACAGGGAGAGTATCAAAAAGGCTACAAATAATAAACGCTGGAGAGGGTGTGGAGAAAATGGATCCCTCCTACACTGCTGGTAGGAACGTAAACTGGTGCAGCCACTATGGAGAACAGTATGGAGGTTCCTTAAAAAACTAAAAATAGAGTTACCATATGATCCAGCAATCCCATTCCTGAGTATGTGTCTGGAAAAGATGAAAATTCTAAGTCAAAAAGATACATGCACCCCAATGTTCATAGCAGCACTATTTACAATAGCCAAGACATGGAAGCAACCTAAATGTCCATCAACAGAGGAATGGATAAAGAATGTGGTGTATAGGGACTTCCCTGGTAGTCCGGTGGTTAAGACTCCATGCTTTCACTGCAGGGGGTGCAGGTTTAAGCCCTGGTCAAGGAACTAAGATCCCACATGCCACACAGTGTGGCCAAAAAAAATTTTTTGTTTTTTTGTTTTTTTGTTTTTTTTGTGGTACGCGGGCCTCTCACTGTTGTGGCCTCTCCCGTTGCGGAGCACAGGCTCCGGACGCGCAGGCTCAGCGGCCATGGCTCAAGGGCCCAGCCACTCCGTGGCATGTGGGATCTTCCTGGACCGGGGCACGAACCCGTGTCCCCTGCATCGGCAGGCGGACTCTCAACCACTGTGCCACCAGGGAAGCCCCCCAAAAAAAATTTAAAAAAAGAATGTGGTGTATATAAATGTGTGTGTGCTATATATATGTGTGTGATATATATACCACACACACACACACACACATACACACATACACACACAATGGAATATTACTCAGCCATAAAAAAGAATGAAATAATGCCATTTACAGCAACATGGACGGACCTAGAGATGATCGTACTAAGTAAGTCAGACAAAGACAAATATCATATGATATCACTTATAGTGGAATCTAAAAAAATGATACAAATGAAATTATTTACAAAACAGAAAGAGAGTCACAGATATAGAAAACAAACTTATGGTTACCAAAAGGGAAGTGGGGGGGTGGATAAATTAGGAGTTGGGGGTTAACGTATACACACGTTAAACATCAAGGACCTACCTACTGTATATCACAGGGAACTATATTCAGTATCTTATAATAACCTATAATGAAAAAGAATCTGAAAAAGTATATATATATATATATATATATATATTACTTTGCTGTACACCCAAAACTACTACAACATTGTATATCAACTATACTTCAATTAAAAACAAATACACAAAGAGTTAAAATGAAGTTGAATTCCCTGGATGATTGCCCATTTCTTCACCTTTTTTCTTTTTTCATTTTATATTCAATATGTTACCCACTGCCTCAAGTCCAAGTTCCCCTCTCTTCAGTATTCTGGACC
Organism: Aethalodelphis obliquidens; assembly: GCF_003676395.1. Taxonomy (NCBI): domain Eukaryota; kingdom Metazoa; phylum Chordata; class Mammalia; order Artiodactyla; family Delphinidae; genus Aethalodelphis; species Aethalodelphis obliquidens. The sequence goes on from NW_020837958.1 coordinate 26,856,671, forward strand.
TTCTAGAAATGGGAAGCCCTATTCTATTTAGTCTGTTCTGAAGGAATACATATGGAAATCACCTTGATCTATTCGTTTTTAGGGGTCCTAAGAGTCGCTGGCCAAGCCCATAGCCAGAATAATTATTCCAGGGGCCAATTAGGTGGGTGAACTGTTAAGACAAGGGCATGCCTTTACATGCTGCTGGTCAGGGGACTTAACACGGAAATAAATGCCCTGCCTGCCCTATTAAATATCCACCTGCCTGTTCTCCTGTGCCCTGCAGCCTTGGCACAAGACCTGTTTTCGCTGTGCTATCTGTGGGAAGAGTCTAGAGTCCACGAACGTTACTGACAAAGATGGGGAACTTTATTGCAAAGGTGAGTGGTTCCAGAGAAGACTCTCTTGAGATGTTTTCCCAGGGAGGGTTCTTGGCAGGGGAAGTTGTGTTCCTGCCGAGAGGCCTGTGTCTGCCCGGAGGCATGGCTTCTCAGCCTGAGCCAGGTTTGAGCTCACAGGATGGGGAGCAAAGCCACCTAAGGGAAAGTAAGCTCCCGCCTGACCCAGCTCTGGTCCCCTCCATAGGGACATCTGGGGGGACCTGATACTTATAGATGCCCAGTGGTTCCTGAGCACCTGGGGGGAGAGAGGACAAGGAGGAAGCAGTGTCCTGACTGGCCTTGGAAGAGGCCTTAGGTCTGGACAAAAACATCACATTTCCTTTCAAAAACCTGAACCCTCTGTCCATTTGACTGGCAGATAAGGGTGACAGCGTTGCGGGGTGCACGGATGAACTGTGTTCTGCCTCTCCTGAATTTATCAAGACACATCTATCTCCTTCCTCCCTCCCTCCCTTCCTTCTTTCCCAGCCCCCTTCCTTCCCTCCCTTGCTCTCTCCCTCCTTCCTTTCTGACATTTCTGTTTCTGACATTGCACATCACTTCGTGATCACAGAAAGCGAACTGACAAGCTGGTTTCCCTTCTGGTCCTCACAGCTCTGCCCCTAACTGCCTCCATCATCCCTTTGTCTTGCAGAGAGGCAATAGAGGCTTAGCTCCTTCCTGATGCTACGAAGAAGAAGGGACGCTTTAGGGCCAGGGCAATGTGTCCTCACCCTCAGAGCCTCTCCTAGGCCTTTTCTGTTTCTCAGCGGGGTCCTCCCACCCTTTCACTCAATGATGGTGCCTCAGGATCCCCAAATGTGTGTGTTAAGAGGTGGGGAGAGGCAAGGGGGAGGACGCTACTAATCAAGACTGTAGGTGGCCCAGCTTCTGCCAGGATGAGACAGGATGGAAACTGATGCACTATCTGACGGGCTGCCTTCTTCTGGCAGTAGAGGGTACAGAGGGTTCTCAGCATTCACAGGCTATAAAATTCTAAAATGTTGCCACAGCCAGTAGGGAGATCAACCTATAGAGAAGTAATTGCATTCTCAAGTGGTACAAGCTCTAGTAGAGGATGCTACACAATGCAGGGTGCAAAAAGGGGCAAGTGATTGGCTGGGCGTGTCGGGAAAGCTTCTTAGAAGAGAAGTTTCCTCTGGGCCTTGAAGGGTGAACGTGGGTTTGGGAGGGGGCATTCCAGGAACAAGGAGCAGTGAGTGCAAAGGCACCAAGGCCAGGACATCATGGCTCGTTCCAGGAACTGCAAGCAGTTGTGTGTATCTGAAGGGCAGGCAGGGAGGCGGAGGCAGAGGCGGAAGCAGGAGGGGATGAGGCTGGGCAGGCAGCCGGCAGCCAGATTATGTCGACTCAAATGAGAAAATGTCTCTGAACACACCTAGGGAAGTGCAAAGAAGTATAAACAGTTTTATTAGCAGATCTAAAATAAATACAGTTCAATGTGTTTGAAAGTTAACTTACAAACACATTTGTCAAAAGGATGCCTCTCCCAGGTAAAAGGACTGTGCTCAGACAGAGAGAACTGAAATGATGGTGCTGACCAACCCCTTCTCTCCCCTGTCCTCTTCTCTCTCGTTCACAGTTTGCTATGCCAAAAATTTTGGCCCTACAGGTATTGGGTTTGGGGGCCTTACACATCAAGTGGAAAAGAAAGAGTGAAAAGTGCACCGTTTCTCAGGTCTCTCATCGGCCTAAAGCACTTGCCAAGTATCCTACCCAGATGGAAACCCCTCCCCAAACATCCTTTTGTTGGTAGTTGGAGAGTGTTTCTCTTCAGAAGTGACCACAGTCTTTACCTGAAGTTAGAAGAGATCTTTGGAAGAAAATTATTAAAAGTCTAATCCGTAACAAATGCTTTATTATTTACGATACTTGGGGTGGGAGAGGCCATAAATAAAAGTTTAAGTGGTAACTTCTACGTCTCTGGATCTTTTCTTTCAAATGGGGGAAATTTTCAAAAAAACAGAGCGATAGTTTAAAAAAAAAATTGTGCAGAGGATGTAATGAATTTTGGTGTCAGCTGTGGAAAGAGTGAGGAGGAGGAGGAAGCCACGGGCAAAGGGAAGGCGTCTTCTAGAATCTGTTGGCTAAGCTTCTTTCTAGTTAGCGCTAATGGAGAAGAAAACAGGGGGTCCCGGAGGAAACAGACAACATGGTAGCAAATTCTCAAAGGAAAATCAAACTAATAAAACTGTTAACGAGCTGATCCTTCTGTCCGTATCATGGGCTTTGCAATATTACACATTTCGTGAAAACTCAGAAATGGCAACAAAACGTGGAGTTTGCTTCTGTGTTATAAACAACATGAGGATGATCTCCTTTTATTCTGGGACAATTCCCTAAGGTTTAGCAATTGTCTTAAAACTTCTCCTCCATCAGATTGCCAGACTCACGAATGAAACGCAGCCAATTAAAAATGTCTTCCTCTGCCTCCTCAGCGAGATCTCAATGGCTCAAGCGTGTGTACTTTCTCGTCTCTGCTTTTAACAACCACGGCATTTCTCCCACCACCATGCACTTCTCCATTATTTGCAGAAAATGAGAGCAAATGAAAATCTATTGACAAAAATTATGAAACACTTGACTAAACCGTGGCTTTTTCTATGCTCCAAGTCCCAAAAAGGTGTTCTTTAAAATGAGTGTTTATTCAGGGTTGCTTACTTGCTGTCATGGACAAGGCCTTACACTGACTTCATTATTTATCTATCTATCTATTTTTTGATGCTCAAAATGCAATTACATTTAATCATTTTCTCTCTCTGATTGGCATTAATAGAATGGTTCAGAAAAAAAACAACAACAAAAAAACAGCTGGCAGAGGTTGTGTCCCATCCCACTTTCAAAGAGATAATATACAAATATGCTTTACTTGCCTAGAGACTCTCGCTGGGGTAATTCAGCCACTGAGTTCCACTCAAACGGCCTGAGGATGGAAATACTGTACATTCCACATTCTCTGGGGAAGGAAGCCTAGGACAACGTATTTTTAATTTGTAAACCTTTTCCCAGAGCTATATAAGAGATCCCATCATTGTCGATCGAACAATTAATAACACCAGGGATGAAATGAATTAACTAAACCAAATCCCCTTTAACCTGCACTGACTTTAAAAGCAATATGCTACCTTGGCCCTTCACTAGGAAGTCCCCCACACTAGGGACTTCCAGGCTTGCTGAGGGGTAAGATACATATGAAATGACTACCAGACAGTGCAACCTATTCCTCCACTGCAGTTCAGTTACCAGTCCCACTTACCACACACCCAGGAGACAAGCAAAAAACTTCAGTCATCCTTAGCTCTGCCCTCTCCCACATCCCCCCTTGCCTCATTCCCCAAGCCTCCCTGATTCTGACTCCTCCACGCCCACTCTTCGGTATGTGTATCAATCGGCTACGGCTGCCATAACAGAGTACCATGGAATAGGTGGCTTAAACAACACAAATTGTTTTTTCACAGTTCCGGAGACTAGAAATCTGAGATTAAGGTGTCAGCAGGGTTGCTGTCTTTTGAAGTCTCTCCTTGGCTGGTAGATGGCTGCCTTCTCCCTGTGTCTTCACATGGTCTTCCCTTTCTGTATGTGTGTGTGTTGTAATTACCTCTTCTTATAAGGACACGAGTCATCCTGGATTAGGGACCACCTGAATCACCTCGTTTTAACTTAATTATCTCTGTAATACCCTATCTCCAATTATAGTCACATTCTGAGATACCGGGGGTTAAGACTTGGACATGGGAGTTTGGGGGTATAGGGGGGCACAGTTCTGCCCATGACAATATGTCATATAAGGACTTTCACGAATTGGTCTTGGACTTAACCCATTCAACTTAGCTTTAGACAATCTCTTCCATACAAGCCCCAGCTACATTCAAAGACCTGAAGCTTTCCAAATACTACGAGTACCCTCACCCCATCATGCTTTTGTGAATGCTATTTTTTTGCCTGGAATGTCAGGAAGATGGAACCTCCTCCCAACTCCTTAGCCTGGTGAACCCCTAGTAATCAAGTCACAGGTCAAATGCCATCTCCTCTGCAAAATCTATTCCTGAACTACCTGAGGAGAATTAATCCACCTCTGTATTCTCATAGCCAGTACATAATTAACACAGCACTTATCTCATTGCATTAAATTTTTAAACCCCCATCTGCCTCCTTGTTAGAATGTGACACACTTGTATTCACAGTGCTCGAAAAATAGTAGGCACTTAATAAACATTTGTGGAGTGAGTGAAGTGGGAGAGACTGTAGGCTGGACTAAAAGCAAATTCTACTAGACTATAAAAGAAGAGATTATTATATACTGGAGTGGAGGGGTTTGGAAATGAAAAAACAGAACAAAGAACCTTATTGTGGTTCAGCAGTGTCTGTGTTTCTCCTCTGCTTCCTGGGCACACTCTTCTACTGCATTTCCCAGGCTCCCTACCAGTGACCAGGACACATGCTGAGTTGGCCAATGGAGGCCCGGCCCCCAAGACCCCCAGAAAAGTCTCCACTCTCTCTTTGCACATCTGTGGATACAGAAGGCCCAGTGGACACTGAGGCCCTAGGAAATGGTGGAGCCATTAATTGGGAAGGAGCGTGGGTCCCTGCATGGAAGAACACCTGCTAATTCTAAGTGGACTGTGACAAGAAGGAGAAATGAGTCTGATGTTGTGTTAGGTCACCGAGATTTGGGGGATGTTTACTATTGTGTTAACTTCCTTGACTAACGTGCACCTGAAATAGTGGATGTGCTGCACCCAAGAGAGCTGCTATCAGCGTCCATCCCATTCCTTGAAGTCGCAGGGAGCATCATCAGGACTTTGCCTACTATTTGTGACATCAGTTCAAATGTGTGCTCTCCAACGTGACGATACAGGCATTGGGAAAAGGAATGAAGTTACGGCATGGTGATACGAGTCACACGACTGGGCTTGCTTTGACTTTAAAACAAAACAGAAACAAAGCCCTGCTATTACCTCCAAGCTACCGCCTTCTCCCCTCTCCTTTCAGAGCCAAACTGTAAGACTAGGTCCCATTTACTCCTTAGCATCTCGGCATCTGGCTTCCGATCCCCCCATGCCGCCACACCGCCACACCTCCTGAGCACAAACTGTCCGGTCTCTCCTCAGTTGCTCTTCTCAGCCCTGCCTTCACTCCTGACCACTGCTTTCTCTCTGAAATTAGTTCCTCTCCTTGAATTCTATGACTCCGTCTCCCGACTGCCCTCATACCCAACCTCCTCCCAGCCCCCTCCCCTTCCTCTCCAGCTCCCTAGATCCATGTTCCATAAGGTCACATTCCTGCCCTTCTCCTCTCTCACTTTTTTTTTGTTTGCATTGGTTTTCATCTTTGGTCTATTTTTAGAATTGATCTTCCCATTTGGGGAGGGCAACTCCCTTTTCATTTTCATCTCATTTTTCTAGGTGTCTCCTGTGACAATCTCATCCCTGTGCAGGTGACTCCCATCCATGCCCTGGCCTCCTTCCAGCTGTCTTAACTGTTCCACTGGATAGCTTTAAGTATCTCAAACAGGCCCCAACTACCAAACTCACCACCCAGTCTCTCCACACTGTTTCCTTTACTTCTCAAAACAGCACCACCGCCCCCTCATTCACTGGGTTCAACACTGCAAAGCCATCCTTGACTCCTCCTCTGCCTCAGTCAGCAACGGGGCCTGCCCTTCCCTCCTGTGCCTTCACTACTGGTTGCCTAGACCACAACTAAAAGTTTACCTCTAACATTTTTTATCTGTCAGGGTCCAGTCAGAAAAACAGAAATCACACTAGTTTTGTTTTTTAAGAGAGAAAATAATAGAGGAAATTGGCTAAACAAGTGCTAAAATTTTTGAAAAAGTAACAAGGGACACACTGACTTAACACAGAGATACAAACTGCAGCAAGCAGCTACACCACCCCTGGGGCTGGGGAAACGAAGAGAAGAGATGGGGGTATCCTCATTTACGTGCCTCAAGGAGAGCTCTCCGGGGGGCTAGGAGTCAGACCTCTGAGGAGAGCGCCCTGCCTAACTGCTGGTGCTTCTAAGGGGCACCATGGAGCTGATCCAGGGAAATAGCTGGACACTGATTCCAACTGTCATTGTCGGGGTGAAGGGCCATTGTTTGAAGAGCACTGAGGGGAACAGCTGGCAAGTAGGATGGAGTAAGTCCCTTCTCCCCTCCTGCTTCCAGTCTACTGGCAGAACTTAACGGAAAGTCGGCTGACAAGGAGACTGTAATTTTCGGAGTCCTAGCCCAGACACACAGCGCAGAGTAGAAGGGGAAGATGTGGCACATTTCCCTACCACTAGCTTCTCTCTCTCTAGTCAATTTTCCAAAGATTTCTGAATAGCCAGCATTTATTGAGCCTTTACTATGTGCCAATTACAATTCTAAGCACTTTCAATGTATGAACTCATCTAATCCTCTTAACAGCACCTGGAGGTGTATACACCCCACAATATTACCCACAATACAAATCAGGAAACGGAGGCACTAGAAAGCTAACTCATGTGCCCAAAGAGATGAAAGTAGCTTATAATTGACATATCCAGGATGCATACCCAGGGTGCCTTTCACACCTACATATACCCAAGGGAAAAGCCAAAATAGAATAATGGGAGTGCAATTCCCAAAGTAAATGATTCTCAAACTGTAGCACATACATGTAAGAGCCAACTGGGGAGCCTGACAAAAACTCAGACTCCAGGACTCTCTTCTCAGAGACTGATTTAAAAGGTCTGAGATGAGAAATTTGAATTTCAAACACATTATCCCTGGACACCACCCTCCACGTCCACCCCCCAGCCCCTGATTCTGATGTGAATGGTCTGTGGACCACCGTTTGAGAACACTAACTTGGCAGGGGTTGGTGAGAAAATAAGAGAGGATATAACTTGAAAAAGTCCACTTGCCCCCAGACTGAGAATCAGCCTTCAACACAACTCTGATCACATCGTGTTCTGCTTAAAATCCCTCAATTCCACTCAACAGACTTATTCAGCAGATTCATGCAAATATTTATTGAACACATACTACGCGTTAGACAGTATTTTAGGTGCTTGGGATACATCAGTGAACAGAACAAAGATCCCTCATAGACCTTATAATCTGACAGGATGGAGAGGGAGACAGTATGCAGTAGACAATAAATAAATCACACAGTATGTCAGAAGGTGGTAAGTGCTATGGGGGAAAAGGTAGCGTAGGGTAAAGAAGAGGAAAAGGGCAAGAAAAGGATGTTACGGGCTTCCCTGGTGGCGCAGTGGTTGAGAGTCCGCCTGCCGATGCAGGGAACACGGGTTCGTGCCCTGGTCCAGGAGGATCCCACATGCCGCAGAGCAGCTGGGCCCATGAGTCATGGCCGCTGAGCCTGCGCGTCCGGAGCCTGTGCTCCGCAACGGGAGAGGCCACAACAGTGAGAGGCCCGCGTACCGCAAAAAAAAAAAAAGAAAAAAGAAAAGGATGTTACAACTTCCAAAATGTGGATGACGGTAGGCCTCATTGAGAAACCGACATTTCAAAGAAAGCTGTGAGGAAAGGCACTATGGATTTCTGGGGTTACAGTCGTCTAGGCAGAGAGAACAGGCAGGGAAAGGTCTGAGGCAGAAGCATGCCTGGGAGGTATGTGGGATCAGCAAGGCGAAAAGCAAGAGAAGCGGTCAGATCCTATAGGGTCCTGCAGGCTACTGTCAGGGCTTCGGCTCTTCCTCTGGTGAAATGAAGAGCCACTGGAGGGTTCCTGAGCCCAGGAGTGACGTCGTTCAATCTGCTTTGTACAAGGATCACCCCACTGCTTGTAACAGGGTGAGGGTAGAAGCAAGGAGACCAAATAAGAAAGCTGTAGTAATCCAGGCAAGAAGCGCTGGTAACTCAGGACTACAGCAGCAATGGTGGCCGAAAGGATTCAATTCTGGATATATTTTGAAGACAGAGCCAGTAGGATTTCTCAAAGAAATGAATCTGTGGTATTATGAGAAAAAGTAAGTTATCAAGAAAAGATTCTAAGGTTTTGGCCTGAGTAATGGAAAGGATGGAGTTTCTGATCAACTGATATGGGGAACACTGAGGGTAGGGAACAGGGTTGTGTATTTTTTATTCATTTACTTTAAAATGTATTGTATGTTTTATTTTTAATCGATTTTTAAAATCTGTATTTTATTTGTGCACATGGGGCTAGGGTAGAAATCAGAAGTTCAGTTTCAATTTGGACAAGTTAAATTTAATATGTCTGTAGATGTTTAAGTGGGTATGTCAAGTACACAGTCTGGAGTTTGAGAAGGAAGTCCGAACTGGAGTTAACAACCTGGTGCGTTTGGGCACACGGATGGTATACGTCACTACACAATCCGATGAGATTATAAAGGAAGAGGAAGTGAGTTTAGATAAAGGGCAAGATCAAGGAGTCGCCTCTGGGACATTCCACAATTAAATGGTAGGGGCGGCGGAAAAACAGCAAAGGAGATGTTAGGCTCTCAAGAGCAACCAGCGAGAGGAGGAGGAAACTCAGGGGTGCTCTCCTGGAGGCCAGGTGAGGAAAGTATATTAAGGAAGCACCTGTCAGATGCTGCTGGTAGGTTCTGTACGATGGACTTGGAGCTGACACGCAATTTAGCAACACGGAAGACACCGGTGTGCTTGACAAGAGCAGTTTCCATGAGGTGCTGGAGGTGAAAGCCTGACTGCAGATGGGTTAGGAGGAGGATGGGAGAGAGGACTTGGAGATATTGACAAGGTTTTCAAGAACTTTTACCTACAAGGGTAAAGAAATAGTTCCTTATTGCTCACTTTAATCTTACAGTTCCTTCCCTTAACATCGTTCAATGCCCCTGGTGATCTAGCCCCTGTCCACCTTTCCAACTTATTAACCAAGCTCCCCACTTCCAACATCCTATAGACCCAGGCTGTCATTGTTCTGACTATACTTTAGACTTTCCCGTTGTCTTTACTCATAGAGTTCTCTCCATCTGAATGCCTTTCACTTCCAACTCCCCATTTCCAAACTCAGTATCACTGAAAACCCTTTCTAATGCCCTATGATCCATAAACACTTCCTTGATTACACCCACCGAGGCTCTCCCCAACCTCTAAACTCTAACCATATTTAATTTGCACCCCTCTTATAGCTTTTAGTATTTTCTACATTATACTATAGTTTCATGTATCTTAGCTTCCCCTCTAGACTGTAAATGCCATGATTAGTATGCCCAATTAAATGTTTTATGGCCTGCAACACCTAGCATGATGCTCCATAAATATTTGTGGAATAATTTAAAAATGAATGAAATGTGCTTTCCATGTTACATATCAATTAGGTGTGCTGCAATACAGTGGCTCTGGGAATTTGAATTTTAAACAAGTGAGCCCCAGGCCCCTGCCCTGTCCCTGTGACTCTGATCTAACTGGTCTATGGACCACAATTTGAGAATATTTACTTGGCGGGTGTTGGTGGGAAAGGAAGGGAGAGAGAAAAAGTCCTTCTGTCCCTTAAATGAGAATCAGTCTTCAAGCCACAACTGTGATCACATCATGTACTGCTTTAAAACCCTGCATTCATACAACAAATTTATTCAAATATTTATTGAACACATACGTGTCAGGTGGTATTCTAGGAGGCTGGGACCTCAGAGTGGGTAGCCCACTTGGTATCCATTTGACCTTGAAGAAAATACAAACTTCTTTAGGCTTTAGTTTCCTTATCTCAAAGCCTCTGTAGAAAAAAGGAGAACAGGTCTTTGAGGAACTGAAAGGTCTATGCCATTAGAGTACAAACTGTGGTCCAAAACAAGATGGTAAACAAAATAGGCGCTATCATTCAGGGCCAGCTGGACATGATAAGAATTTTAGCTTTTACCCCAAGAGCAATGGGAACCTAAGGAGGGGTTTTCAGCGGGAAGGCTATTCACATTCACACACACACACACACACACACACACACACACACACACACCCAAGAGTTCAAGTTATTCACATTCACACACACACACACACACACACACACACACCCCCACCCAAGAGTTCAAGTTGAATTAGCATTTCTTCCAGAACAAAGAAAATGAGCAATTACAATCACACCAGTCGAATGTTTTAAGGGTACTAAGTAAAAATTGTATTAATCTTTAAGATTTCCCATTCAATTTTCTAAGCAAAACGGAAAACAAAATTAAATCTTATTATTGCTACTAACAGTGATCTCAGCTCATTCCTGGGATTTGGGAATTTTTCTTCACATCCTATATATACCTTTTCTCAATTTAAGATTCAAGAAGTGTCAAGTGTCAGAAACTAAGTCTCAACTACAAAAAAAAATTTTTATTAAGTGTGAAAGCAAAACAGGTACATCTATTTAAATATTTTTTTACATATTTATAGATAAAACAAAGACAAATAATTTATCAAAAATTACAAGTTTAAAGAATAATACTATTTTGAAACAGCCAATAAAAGTATCTGAAAATACCACATTTTCTCCGTAATTGGTGAATATTATCTCCAAAAAAAAAAAAAAAAAAGGAACTTGCATTTTCTTGTGAAAAATATAAAAGTTTTTTTTTTTAGATGTCTGCCAAGATTGTTCAGAAACAGTCCATCTTACTAAGTCTGAAAAAGTGTAAGCCTTTCTCGAGAACTTCTGTTTTTACCAAATGCTTTAAAAACCACCTGTGTTTTCCTTTGGGATTAGGTGAACTCTAAATCTTCACTGCACTTGCAGACCACAGGGCATCAACATAAATACAAACAAATCAGAGTGAGAGTTGTGGGTTGCTTTTCTTCACACTGAGCGAAGAACCTTCTCCTTAGCTGGGTGAAAGACCATGGTGTACTGTGACGTCCAGTCTACTGCACAGGGCTTGACCAAGCCAAAGCAGCCACACTGAAAGAAATCCGCGAGGTTCTGTGTGAACCCAAGGCTGCCAAGAAAGAAAGAGAACACGTCTTACTACATTTCCTGTTAGCATTTCACAAACATTCATTCAAACATAAACATTCACTGAGAATTTACAGTATACATCCTTCCAAGATCCTGCAGGAATCTAGAGGTGAATCAGACAGTTCTTGAATTTATGGCCCTTAAAACTGAAGCCCAGTTCCATTTCTGGACCTGAATCCCTATTTTGAGATTCCCTGGCTTGTGCCCAGCAACTCAAGTTCATTTTGGGTCCCCACTCACTAGAACAGTCCCTGCCACCATTAAGTTTCTTTCTTTCCATTCCCACTGCTCTAATTCAGACTTGGACTATCTCAAAGGACAGACAGGCCAGAAAAACTATGATCAACAAGATGGGATTCTTCGAATTCTAAGAAACTCTAAATGGTGTCTCTGTCTCAATTCCTTCTAATTCATCCTACATACTGGAGACTGGTCCTCCAAACACCTGATATATTCATAGCCCCTAACCTCCCAGTCAAAACCCTTTAACAACATTCCTCTGCCCAGAGGCTCAAAGCCAAATCCCTCATCTTTGTACTCACAGCCCTATACACTAAAGCCCAGGACTCCTCGGGTATTGATGCTCCAAACTCATCTTTTGTTATAGCTACTCTGGCTTTATTTTTCCCATGATCACAACTGCATGGGCCATTCTTCTACCCTGGAACCCACACTCCCCTACTCTTCCATCAGGTAACACCCTTATCCTTTTAAGCCCTACCAGTTCTCAAGGCCTAGGTCAAGGCCCACTTCCCCTTTGGAGCCTTCCTGACTACATATCTTCAGCATCATTTTTTCCTCCATTAAATTCCTGAATGCTACTGTCTGTTCCAGTTATCATGAATATTCATTTTTAGGCATATGCCCCATCTTTCAAGTGCCTAACCCAACGTCTTAAACACATCGGAACACATCTGTGTGTGAGGATGCATGTGCCACTGCTGCTGGTTACTGAGAGTGGTCAAGAAATTTCCAAGGCTTCTAAGAAGGTAGCTTCCCAGGCAGGGGGTTGCCCACACGAACTGATGGGGTGGAAGCAGGGAGGCATGCTGGGGACCGACAGGGCCCAGTTCAAGAGCTGGCTAGTGAGTAAAAGTAACTTAGGGGAAGACAATAAGACAAATCTTTGGAAGCTAGTTTCAAAGTGGCTCCAAGGCTTTACCTTTAGTTCCTCCAGTAATGCTGCCATGTCTTAGCAATTCCCCAAAACGCCCCAACTCTCTCACCTCTGGCCCTTTATTCAGACACTTCTCCAGGGCTCGGGATGCCCTTCCTTCCTGCTCCCCACCCCACACCTTTCAAGGCTCAGCTTAAAATTCCACCTCTATCACAAAGAGGTCCGTACTTCGGTGGAGTAAATATTCCTCCGGTTAAGTCACTGAGAAAGGGATTTTATTATCACTGCCAGTCTGAAACAATCATCACAAGCTTAACACGACTCTCTACACTCCATCACTTTGGCCGTCTCTTCCCAATTAAGTCAATTTCTGTCCTCTAAACACACATCATAGTCATATCCCAGGCTCTGATTTCCTTGTCTAACAGCCTAACAGTTTCATCTTGTACCGTGAGTGTGCTTTAAAATAGACTGCTCATGAGATATGCCGTGAGCAGGCAAATCCCTAGAGGGCACTGGGTCACCTCTGCAGCGCTCTCAGCCTCCAAGATCCCGACATATCTGACAGGAAGATAAGCTTCAAACCCTGATCTCTCATCTCATAAGATGACGGCAATCCTACAAACACTCTCATTTTCAGCTGGGGACAGGTTTTACACAACCAGTGCTCTGGGGAAAACATATCCCAAACCTGAAAAAGTAACTCTTCCCTGACACAGGTGGGCACTTTAAACATCGGGCTAAAAGAATTACTGGTGATAGAAAGTCAGGTTGAAAATCCTGGCAAAGCTCACAATCTAACGCTTTCTACAGAGAGCCCCATGGCTGGCTTTCTCAGCCACGTGCTTAGTTATCTCACGCTGACTTCATGCCAGCAATATGCAACCTTGTGACCATGTGGCTTGACTGAAGAGATCTCCCATCTTGGCAAAACTTCAAAGTCACTTACTGTTTGTGCTGAGTCCAGCAGACTAAATCTTACCACCTTGGGGCTCATGACCTTACCACTCATCTCCTGTCACTGAGGCTTCCAAGAAAGAAGAGGTTCAACTCCGTCAGCCAGTTAGAGGATGGCAGCAGGGCTGTGGGTGGTGACACTAGGTCGGGAAACCAATGGCGAGGCCAGCACCTTCCACCGGCTCAGTGGGCAGAATAGGTCCCACTTACTTGTATGGGGTCCTCCTGAGGGACAATGTCTGTTTCATGTGCCTGCTCTGCTTCAGCAGGCTGGTTCTCTCATGAGAGGTCAGGCCCAGAAAAGCAATCTGAAAATGAAGGTGGGAAGGTACATGAAAAACACTACCACATCGAGGCTCATCACTCTTGGCATCGCATCACAGGACACTGGCAAACATTCAGTTCTCCCCTAAAGGCAACATCACCTGGACTGCTAACCAATGATCACGGTGAGGGCAAGGACAGAGCAGCTCAAAACAAGACTCCTATGTAAATCTAGTAGCTGGGCAATTCTTTTTCTTTTTATTGTCTGACTTTTATTAACCTTCAAGAAAGCAGAGTGCATTGACTCAGTCGTGAAATGATTGCTTTAGTAATTCAAGCTGTGGATTACGGCCATGTTTAGACTCTCAACACATTCAGCATTCAACTTCCAGGTGAATCAAACAACATAAGGTCAGCATTAATGCAATTATCTCAACCTCTATACGCTTCTTAGTATCTCTTTGAAAAGGGCCAAATAAAAAAGTTAATCTGAAGTGAAGAACATTTAAATCCATAAATTTGGGGAAGTGTAAGAATTAAGGTAACTTTAAAAACTCTCAAATCATTAAAACCAGTATTTTTTACTAAGCTATCTCACCTAATCCTCAAAATAATTCAAACATCAAGTTCCTTACCTGTAAGACAGAGATTATCACAGCATCCTCATCGGATTCTCTAAGGATTTGTGATAAGATATTTAAAATGATCCAGTGCACAGGCTGACAGAGATGAAGTAACTGGTCCAAGGCCACACAGCTTAGAAAGTGGCAGAACTGGGGCGGACACCTCAGTCAGTGTGAGAATAAAGCCCACGGTCCTTGCCAGCCATCTATATGCTCAGTCTGACTCCCTACGGTCAAAACCATGATTCACCTGAGCACTCAGGAAACGAAAGGCTTTAAATAACTGGACTGTCTTGTTTATTAAGAAAACAACTTTACTCTGAATTCCTGTTTTTGAAAACTATCCAAAATTTTGAGTCCACTCTCCTGCCTCAGAGAGTATAAACAAACTTTCTTTTAAAAAGTAAAGATATTATAGCCTCAAATGTACTTATTCTAAGAATCCAGGAAAGAAGAAAGAGAATTAGAACTGATGTCCCAAATCTTAGGTTCTGCTTCTAACTCCACCTCTGACTGAGCCCTATGGCCATAAGCAAGGCGCTCAACATCTCTTAGGTTTAGTTTTCTCATCCATAAAATGGAAACACGACTTTGGCACAGACTCCATCTCAAATGTCTGTGAGGCCATTGACGGGAAAGTGCTTTGGAATACGTAAAGCATATATAAATATGAGGTATTACAAATGATTATAATATTAATAATCATTGATGCTAATATCCATTCTTACTGCCTGAGTCTGTAGATGTCAGATAGGAGACTAGGACAGGTATTGTTCAGAAACCTCAGTTCAGCCAGTATTATTAGCTTAATTCCTTTCCTTAGCCTTTTCCCCCCTTTTTCTTACTTTATTTTTTATTATTATTGCAGAATTGGTTACTCTCCCATAAAAATGGAATACATCTTGCTTTTGCTGAGTAATGCTCTAATGATCTGAGCTCTGGCAATAACCAGCTCAGATGATCACGGCTGTCTATTCCACGGGGGCAGGCCGTAGCAACAATGAGAATGAGGTTATGCTCGTAAGCGAAGGCAGGCAGCAGGGAGGGGACAGGAGCGTCACAGAAAGCTGAAGGTGGTGGCTACTGCCCCAGAGCATGAGCTTTCTAACGGTCACGACCTACTCTGCAAGCGTAATTACCATGTCTGTTGGTTAGTGATACATCTTTCATTTCTTCCCCACTTCCATCCACTTAAGTACTGCATAATAAGAAGGATAACAAACAGGGCTGGGAAAAGTGAGGGAACATAATCATCTCGCATTTGCACAATGCTTTACAGTTCATACCATGCTTTCATACGCCATATAATTTAATTATATGATGGAAAAACCCCTTGAAATGAACTGTCAGAAGACCTAAGTTTCCAGTTCTGATTTTGCCACTCACTGGGTGACCTTGAGCAATTCAATTCACCTCTCTGTACCTCTATCTGTAAAAGAGGTCAGATTAGATAAATCCTAGGGCTACACTAACACCTTATTACTCTAACCTTTAAACCACCCTGCGAGAGTAGACAGGCATTATTATCCCCATTTTACAGACAAGGAAACTGAAATTTGGGAGTCAAATGACATGCCCAGACCCACAGAGTAAGTGACAGAAGTGGAACTCAAATCTAAGTCTTCTGATTTGAAATTCTAGTCTTTCTATCTCACTATGGGGTATTGGAAATTTTACTCAAAGGCATTATAAGAAGATAAATACCTGAAAGAGCTGAGTTAGTAATAAAAATGTTGACCATGAGAAATGGAAAGTTGCTAACGTGAAGATATATACGACCCAAGGGGAACAGGCCACGATCTGATTGAGGTAGGTCCACAGTCCATCTGCTCTGAATGTTGTGACACAATGATGTGACCAATCTGTGAATTCACAAAAAAGGAACCCATTATTTAAAAAGGCAACAAACTAGTGATCATTCCTCAAGAAGATAAAAATCACTGCAGTTCTGTTTAGGGAGAAGAGAAAGTAAGACATGATGGCACAGATCAGAACTCAACTTTAAGATTTTATCTTCCAAATAAATGTCAGCTCAACAAAGATTAAAAAAAAAAGATACCTCACTGTTAAGGCTATGATAATACTGCATTGGTAGTTGGCAATGAGGGAATAAAAGCAAAAAAGGTCTATAAAATCATCACTAAAATTAGCATATTCAGTATAAAATACACTGGCCAGAAGTTAATTGTTCAAGGACTTGATAACTGGGAATGATTATATATTTAATAAACATTTGTCCTAGAAAATTCTCTATCGTATCCATGTCACAGCAAGATAAGGGTCTATTACAGAACAGAATATAAACTCTTACTAAGGGTTCAGATCAACAGGCCATTCCTGTGGGCACAAGAAATCCTATAAGCACCTAGATACCACTGGACCACAGCCTACAGCATGCAGTTACTGGGTGTACTTCTGCACTGGGACCATAATTAATCCTGCAGGGGTAGAAAAGCCAGGTGAGAGAACTCATGAGTCAGACACCCCTAGGAAAAGAACAGAGAACAAGATTCATATGGTCGCAGCTCAGTTTTTCCCCAGGAACATCTATTTACATGCCAATCAAAAGTGAGGCCTTCACTATGGTCTTCATGATATTGACCCCCTAACCACAGCCAAGAGCAGCAGTAAGAACACAGGTAGGAAGCAGCAGAAATAAGGGAACAGATCTTCAAGGTTATGTAAAACCAATGACTTTAAACAGGCATCATGAGCATTCATAAAGGACAAGGAAATAAGAATTGTGTAGATTTGCACCTTGAGGTTTCATAAATGCCTCTGACAATTTGATAAGTAGTTTCAGACATTTTCCCAAAGCAGCACTTAAGAGCTCCTGGGACAGGAAGAAAATGAGTCCATGACTTAACTATCAACTGTCTGTCCATTTTTTCTTTTTGAGTCTCATTTGATTTCCAACGATCTTTCATGAATATATGCCAGAAGAATTCTAAGGGCAATCATCATAGAGTAACAATCAAGGTAAAAAACTTAAGGTAAATTACACTTTCCTTAGAGCTTCTCATTAGGACTGCAAAGAAAGATGCATTCCATGTACCTGACATAACAAAAAAAAGAATATCATTTCCAACAGCAGGCAGAGGAAACAGCTGCTGAGTGGGAAAGAGTATCTACTTTCTTTCAGCTTATGGATTTCTACTGCTCCCTTCTGGGAATTTTTTTGATAACACAGCATGACTTTGAATGGAAATTTTCATAGGACTGATTTCAGATTTATCAAAGATATGGCTGCAAATGGCCACATACATTATGTTATGCAATATAACACTTTAATATGTACTAACAATACATTCTTATCAGGTGGTCACTGGCTAATGACAGGGAACGCATATTGCTCCAGGTCAATCATTTTCATCTTCAAACAACTCTGACAGTTACAATGTTCTTTCTAACAATGATCTAAAATCTTTCTCCCTGTAACTTGCGGGATGCTGACACTTTGAGTGACTTACTGTCCACCCTGAAAACAGACCTCACAAAAGGGGAAATGCATGGAGGCTGCACAGAGTCAGAGTAGCTGGAACCGGATCCCACGAGGAGGATGAGGGTGCACAGCAGCATTCTGGCACCAGGAGCGTTAATGAGAAACAAAGGAGGTGGGATGACAATGAGGCCTCATTAGAAAAATGGAGCACAAGTTCGTTTTTGCCGTCTGTGAAATAACGATAAATGACAGGATGCGTGCATTCGGTGTAAAGAAATACTGTCAGAATATAAATGGGATAAAAGTAACAAAACATGTTCAGCTAGTCTATACAGCTGTTAGTAAATGTAAGGTGGGACTGTTCCTAAGAAACAAAAAAACGTGATACAAAAATTGGTTCAGAGCCAGAGAATAAAGACAAAGAGGAGGGAAGAACCAAACGCATGTAATAAGGAAGCAACTTGGAAAGAATGAATGTGATGGAAAATTACTTCTGTCCTTATCAATACAGTTGTATGCTGGACATAGCCACCACACAAAGATGACTATTTTTAGTGAAGAGAGAGAATGGGGAGAGACAAGAGTGGTGTAAAATCTGGCTCCTCTCCCCGAGGATCAAGTCCAAGGGACAAGTTGGTCCATGGGCCAGCTTAAAAAGGTTTTCCAGGAATATGCTTTATTCTCAGGCCTTAAAAAGGCAGCTCTTTCGACAGAAAGCAGCGCTGTCAAAAAAATCTTTTATTTCTTACACCACAGGACATAATCTAAGAGGTTTTAAAATTTCAATGCTTAGGACTTCTGATGGCCTTTGACAAGAACTGAGATCAGGGATCACAACCTTCTGACTTAGGTCCATTTGAGATGGTGGCAGTTACAGTGAGCTACGAAAGCATTCCCTAGTGATCAGAGACACCAAAGGTGTCTGGTACGGAGAAGGGCTGACAAGGTAACTGAGACCCCCTCCATGCCAACGGCAGGGATAAAAATAGATCATTTCGTAGATTTTAATTAACAATCTCTAAACATGAAACCCTAAACAAAACAAAACTTGTAATACTGGATGTTTCTGGAGAAGAGATCTGGGAGGCTGGGGACAGCACAGGAGGAACTGTCTTTCAAAAACTAAACAAAGTTTAAATTAGAGAAAGCCAGTGGGTGAGTGGGGTGGGGAGTGTAAGGTGCGGTGGGACTTGGGATGCTAAGGGGAAAAGAAAAATTGTAGGAAAAAACTTTCCACGTCTTCCTGAATCATTTCAGATTTTAGCTCAAGCAACAAACTAGTATTATTCTACTGGCAAAATCTAAGACTTAAGCATGAATACAACAGGAGGGTGGATGGAAACAGATCAGTAGCGAAGCCTCTGCCTCTAGATCCAAATTCTCCTAAAACCTTCAGAATAAATGAATAATAAACAGTTAAACAAATAAAGTCAAAATAAACTACAAGCACAGTGTTTCTGGTTAGGTAACCTATTCCAAGGTCTGAAAAGCATAGTCATGCAATTCTTAAGAGCTAACCAAAATCCTCCCTGCTTCAATTTAAACCCTGTTCTTAGTCACTCACCTTGGAACAGCTCAACGTCACTCCCTACATGAGACCCCCTCAACGCCCTTCTGCACTGCTGATGAAAAGTTATTTGCCTTTCTCAGGGATGCAGAATAAGTGAGCTAATGTTTTCTTCCAAGTTATTATTTCCGACCTTTCGATCATTGTTACTGTTTTCCCATCAGTTCTAAGTTGTGACTTGACACCTGTCAAATGGCATGAGCTTTCAGTTTTGTTCCTTAATTACCGTGACCACCTCCACCTCCCTCCCACAACCTCTCTAGCACCAACCTTTTTTTCTTCTTAGTTTATTTACTTATCACTTCCCTTGCTTTGTACTTGAACACCTACCTGATTTTTACTCATTTCACTGGGGGATAAATCTGCACTTACCTTAAATGAATCTCTATTTCTGACCACTTCTCAAATTTATCAAGGTCACTTTAGAGTAGAATCTCTTCCAAACTACCGACAACTAACCTCTTCTAGCACTTCCTGCAGCTTCCCAATGCTGAGAGAGTCTTAGAGACATTTGTTTCGTTTTTATTAGGGTATGGTTTATAGTCATCCAGCCGGAATGTGAGATACAAGAGTTTACAAGAAAAAGTATATGTGAGTGCAGGTGCATAAGTTTGCTATAAGAAAAATTTATACTTACAGATGAAAGATTCATATATAATCCAGTCACACACGATGGAAAGGAAAAATAAGAAGAATATGTAATAATGATGGTTGCCAAAACCTACATCAAAAAGAAAAACATGTTTAATACTTTCTTCCAATGATTTTCCAGATCAAGACCTTATTAAACCACTTCCCTGTCAAAAGCCTTCACCAAAGTAAAAAAGAAATAAGCAGTTGTTTTGCTTTTAAATACCATTAAACCCAAACCAAACAGCTCTGATATGTCATGTTCAATTGTCCATGTTCACTAAACTAATATTTATTCATTACCTACCTAAAAGAAGACACTTCTTTTTTGGATAGAGCAAATACAACTCTAGGATGGCCTATACAGCATTGGAGGGAGGGGAGGAGGCAGGATTTGGGGCAAGTCATACCCTGTCTCTTCCTTCCTTCCGTGTAATAAGTTTATATAAGTACAACTTCTGGACATCAAGTACTGACTTAATCAGGGGAACAGAGAAAACAAATCTGAGGGGCAACAGATATATTGCAGGAGACTGACACAGCAAAAGAGGGGCAACCTGCGGCCTGAGAAAGGCCTACAGAAGCAAAGAAGGGGTGAGGGGGCCGGGCAACCAAGCCCCACTGTTGCACACGCTGCCCCCTTGATGCTGGAGACGGCAGCATTTTGATGCTGATGACACAAAAGCTCCTTAGCCACCATCACATTCCCACCTCCTCCTGAGGTAGCAAAGCCCAGCAGAAGGAGCAACACCCACTGGAATCAGGAGACCCAGATTTACGAACGACAAGCTGTGTGACTACAGGTACATCATTTAACTTCTCTGATTCAGTGTCCTCACTTTTAATATGGGGAAAACATCTCTTCTGTCTACTTCACAGGCCTGTGGCAACCAAACAGGATGATATATACGAAAACACTACGTAAACGCAATGTGATAAAAATATGTGGCCTCATCCTATTGTTTTCCCACTGCCATTCAAAGGTGCCTGCTATAATGCCAATCATCTCATCTCTATGGTGGGATGGGGTACACGAAGCCCAGAAGCCCAGGAATTCTCTCTTCACCTGTTCTCTAGGAACAGTGGAGAACATCAAAATGCACCAAGGAAAGCTGCCTGAGCTGAGGCAGCCTTTTGTTCATCAAGATTATACATGCATAGCCTCCCCTGAAGACCCGTGACCATAGTTCCTCTGAAGTTCCTCATAATAAAGCCCTGGCTTTTACTGTGACGGCTCGGAGGAAACCCAGGGCTTCAGATCAGAACACTGCCTGGGTGGAAGGCAATCCCCAGACCCCTGCCATCTCTGGTTCTAGCACCTACCTGAGCCTTAGAGGCAAGTAGAGGAGGTGAATAAAAGGGACAAGACACAAAATATGGAAAAGACATGGTATCTAGAGTGGAAGACTGGCACTACTAAAGTGATCTCAAGCAAATAATTTAACCTTTAGTATTTTTTCAACTCTAAAATGGAGGTAATAATACCAACCTCTGATGTTCAAAAAGGATACTATATATGAAGGTACTTTATACATGTTAAAATATTATACAAATGACATTAATTATTATTATTAACATCAAGAGTCAGTGTTCCAAAGGTGTTAGACCACAAAGCTGATTCTCTGACAAGCAAGAGTGGACCCCTTACATGCTTTCCACTTTTTCTGAGTCACACACATAACTAAAGAGAGCTGAACTTCAAAATGTAAGTGGAAACTTGAGCCTCTCACCGATGCACCGTCCAGTCCACAGGCAATGTCGATCATACCGAGCCACACAGGAGTCGCACACATGGCAGTGGAGTGACCGTAATGGCTTCCTTATCTAAGTGGACAATTAAGAGAGATCTAAGCAAAAATCAGAATCTCAAAGTGGTAACAAATCAAAAGCAAAATCTTATTCCTAAATTATAACGACATTGGCACAAATAATCCTACATCGATCATCAATTCACTTAGAGGCTCTGGGATGCCTTATTACTATTTACTTCCACATGTCTAATTAGGCCATCACTAAAAGGGATTTGAACTCCAGAGCTTACTGACACTGACTAAGGGGAAAAGAGGCAGCACCACACAGCAGAATGAGCCCTGGACTAAGAAAAAGGGAACTGAGTTACACTTCTGGTTCTGCCAATAATTTAGGGAAAGTTACTTCCTCCCTTTAGGCTATGAATCTTCAGTTGCTAAATCAAAGGTTTCACTAAGTGGTTTCTAGGGTCATCATGAGCCTCTGACTCCAAGTTAGTTCTAACATATGCTTCATGGCAGGGAAAAGCAAAGAAAACACACAAAGAGATTTAACCACAGGCAACTTCAAGAGATTACAAACATCATTCTCCCACATGTTCAAGGCAGAAGACTGTTCTGACAGTAATGCAAAATTTTAAAAAACAAATTTTACACCTGGTAAAAAGAAAGGTGTATAAATATACCATGAAGATTTGAGAAATGCTTACATGAGCAATGTAACCAAGAATTTGCTTTTACGATGGGAAAAAAATTATAAAGAAAAGACTCACTCACAAGACATGATGTACAAAATGTTCTGAAATCCAGACAGCCGGTCTCTGCAAGGGTGATGATATTCTGAAAGACATCAAGTTTGACCTTATGTTTGCGTTTTGTTGGGGAATGGATGATGCATGGTTACATACCATTCTCACAGCTCTCTCTTCAAACTGAGGTAGCTAGAAAAGCAACTTAGAAGACTTGCCACCATATCATTCTGTGCTTGAAATATGTGACTTTTCAAGGCTGCATTTTCAACCATAGCCAATAAATTAGAACGCACAAAAATTACACCCCCCCTTTTCTCCATGAATGGCAATGATTTTTCAGTTATAATATGCTATAGAAAAATAAATACATACATTATACACTCATAAAAAAGGAACAAGAACCACCTACACATCAGAACTGATGGTTATAAGCACCAAAGGCAGTCTTTCAGGAACACTGGCTTTAGGTGACATAGAAGACAACAGTCTCCCCAACTTCTAAACATTCATGAGCAATGGAAGACACATCATGTCATCTGACAATTTCATGTCTGAGGAAGAGAAGGGGCCTCTTCTCAGCCAGTAAGGAGAAGGACTCTCCTTGACCCCTGCCTAGATACCCTCCATGTACTTAATGGGGGAATTTAAACTGTATGACCATTATCTAAGTATTACTATAAAGAAGTAGGCGCTCACATCTACTGACAGAAATTATACCTGAAAAAGTCCCAGTGGGATATTACTGTAATAAAAAATAAAAATATTTTTTAAACTTTCATATAAATAAATGACAGTGGAGAAATCTGTTCGTTGATTTTAATCATCCCACATTTACAGTGCATCTATTAGGTCCCAGGCACTAGGGACATAGGCACGACAAAAACCAACATGGTCGTGACCCTCTATAGTTTCCATACCCTCCTATAAAAAAATCAGTAACATTACAGAGAAAGCTCACCATCTTCCTTTCTTCTTCGGAAGCCTTAGTGAAGCCTGGATCAGTTGCCCAAGTCTTGTAGAAAAAGTAGAGGAAGGCTACTAGGCTGAGAATGAAAACGAAATAGAAAATGGTGCCTGCTAAATGTTAAAGCAAAGTTAAGGAACATATCAGACTTCCAGTAAGAACAGCCTAATTATGATGAAAGAAAATTTCATCACTGGTGCCTAAGAGTCTCTTCTCTCTGCATTCTAGCCTCACCTTCCCTTACGTACACATATCCCTACCCTCAAACCTGGCCCCATTCTATGCTCTAATCCTGTAGGAATTTGCTCACAGTTGGCTAATAATTAATCTCTTCTCATTAGTTGAAACTCATAAAATATTGATAGGAATAGTTATAATATATGAAGAACCTCCTAAAAATTGAAAAACCTTCCAGATCCAAATAAATTAGTATCTAAACGGTGTAACTGTGGCTCTCCTGTGCACATCTAAAACAGTATTTTCTGATCATTTTAACAAAATTAGTCAAAGAAACAAACCACTGAATTCAGAGAGGCCAACTAAAACTATTTCCCTATATATTAAATTAATGCCAGCAAAGATTTCCTACTGGAAAGTTTTCATAACTTAATCCTCGTAACTGTATTAGGCTCAGTTAATTCAGAAACAAATTGCTCTCCTTGCAAAGAGATTACAAATCAGATACTATTTGGAAAGGCAGATATTATGGATAAGTTAAGATAAAGTGTTTCAAACATTACCCACTTTGAAGTGTTTTTGAAATGGTACAAATTCTTTGTATAAAAAAGTAAAACTCTGCCCCAGGGAAAGACAAATGAATGTGCAATAATAAACCGATACTGCCAGTAGTAAACCAGTTCTCCTTGCCCAATTAAAATCACTATATTGACATATTAACTGTACCTGCCTTCCAAGGTGTTGCCAAGATGTTCTTGTGCTAAACTTCAGAGTGGAAAAGGTGGCCATAAAATAAAATTCTGAACGCTTGCTATTCAAAGTGTGGTCCATGGGTCCCACAGTAATGGCTTTACCTGGAAGCTTGCTACAAGGGCAGAATTCCAGACCTCACCCCAGACCTGCAGAAGCAGACTCTGGATTTTAACAGGATCCCTAGAGGATGCACATGCACATTATAGTTTGAGAAGCACTGCTCTAGCCCACAAAAAACAACACAACCACATCTGGTTCAGGTAGGCAGGAACGAATCCTGTTGGTTTAGTTTATCTGTTTATCTGCAGATGGGCCTGGCTTTAAGAAAGATAGGATCCAAAAAAGTTGTGTGAAACTGAAATTTAATTCCCATAAAATCCTGATCAACACACATGACACAGTCTCAAAAACACATTCAGTTTAATCACATGATAATCTCATGTGTATTGACTGGACCAAATTTTGGGCTCTTATTCTGAATAACTTTCAAAACCAATCCCAGGAGAATCAATGGATTTTCTCCTTCCAAGTAACCTGAATTGCACTACATTCCCTCACATAAAAGCCAAACATTCCTTGCTTCCATGTCCTTGCTTTGTGTGGTTCATTGCCCTCAAGTGCTCCCTACTTCACCCCATCTACTTCTAAAACCACATTTTTGGGACGTCCGAGTCCTAACTGCCTTCAAGACCTAACTTAAAATCCTCCTTCCCCCTTTAGGTCTTTCCTGATTCCCTATGGGAAAGGATTCTCTCCCTTCCCTGAACCTAAGAATGCTTATTCTACAGCACTTAGCCCTTAGGTCATAGTTGTTTGTAGACATCGCAGCCTCACCAGTTAGCTTGTGACCCTTTTGCAGTTAAAAAGTTTCTCAAAGTGGTTCTAAAATCTGCCTTTTTATAACTTGGACTAACTGGTTTTCATTCTTTAGCTCCTTTATTTCTACACTGTAGATCTACACTATAGGTGTCCTATAGATAGACCCTATAGAAGCTGCTTCCCCATTTGTTCAATAATTATTGAGTGCTCATTCTATACAGTGCACTGGCTTCCAAATGACAGACTTCCAAACACCTGAAATTGGAAGGCAGCGCTCACACCTCCAGGATAAGCAGCAACAGCATTCCTCCTACAAGACGCTCTCCTGGGTATGTTCCTGCTTTGTTCCTGCTCTCTTTTAAAAGAACACATCTCAGCTGTGTCCTGACCAGGGCAGAAGACAGTGAGATTGCTGATGTCTTTTCCTTGGACACTCACATCGTCCTTATATACTGGCTTCCTTGAAAGCTGCATCACTACCCATGCTGGGTTTTTAGTCAAAGCTCCTGGTTCTTTTTCACTTGACCGGAACCTATGTCATTCCCAGAACAATGCGCACTTGTACACGTTGATCCTCTGAAACCCAGTATTAGGGGCTTCACATATTTATCCTTCTTAAACTTAACTCAGCTAGAGACAGAATCACAAATGTAACGTTCAGTGGTTCGCCATCTCTTTCCTGAATCCTCATCTTACTTCCAAACTCATCAGTTAGGTCCTCTCTCCTCTCAAACCTGCCTCATAAAAGATAAACACATTATTTGCTGAACATATAAAAAGCACCAGAAGAAACTGTTCATCTGAGGAGCTAACCTAGAGCTGCTCTTAAAATTAATCCCAACATGCAGCCTTCCACACAGATTTTATTCATAAGAGCAATTAATAATAATAATAAAATAACAGGTATTCTTTACAGAATGGGGACTATGGTCAGCACCTTACAGACATCCTAGCGCAGTAGTCCTTGCAGCTGCCCCATGAACTTGGTACTGTTATCTCCAATTTATAGAAAAACTGACACTCAGTGAAATTATTTGCCCAATGGTACATAACTAGTAAGAAAAAAAAGCCTCAACTCCAATTCATTCTGTCTGATTCCAAAGACCACACTCTTTCCACAGTTTCCCAGACTCTCTTCCCACGATGGGCAAGGCGGCTGTGGGAGTGGAAGCCCCATGCAATCCACACTTGGCAACACGGCTAGTCTACACTCAGGCTGGGTCTTTCCAGGGCAGCGCCTCAGTGCACACCCGAGGCAGTTCAAACAGCATTTACCATTCAGCCTGAAAACCACTGATCTGATGGCGCCACCTACTGACCGACCTGCCCTCACCAGCAGTGGCCTCACACGGGGGCTTAGAACAAACGGCTTCATGCTGTACGTGTGAGTAAAATACCTTCCTGTCAACTCCAACATCTTAAGATTCTGTCCAGCTACGGAAATCAAAACAGTTCTTCTGATATAATGACATCTTCACAAATATTGAACAGCAGTAAACTCAACTGAATACGAAGCTGAATACTAACTAAATACCTCTGTAATTGAGGTTTTCAAACTACAGTGCAGTAACATGTTTGTTAATACTAATGCTGCAAATTTGAAATAATTCAATGTAAAAACTACCACATTTTAGGTGTAAAATTTGGAATAGTGTGAGTTTCTCACATTTTAAAAATTCATCAAGAGGGCTTCCCTGGTGGCGCAGTGGTTGGGAGTCCGCCTGCCGATGCAGGGGACACGGGTTCGTGCCCTGGCCGGGGAGGATCCCACATGCCGCGGAGCGGCTGGGCCCGTGAGCCATGGCCGCTGAGCCTGCGCGTCCGGAGCCTGTGCTCCGCAACGGGAGAGGCCACAACAGTGAGAGGCCCAGCGTAATGCAAAAAAAAAAAAAAAATTCATCAAGAAACACAATTTTTAAACTGTGCTTACTCCACTGCATGTGAGTTGGTATATAAAAGTATCAGCCAGCCCTTTCAGTACATGTCAACTACCATAGGATTTACCAGCCTTGGGACTCCTACAAGTGATAAAGTATTTTTTTATCACATTATGATATCATCCAAGCCTTTATTAAGTGGTGGTAATAAGGCTAGTACTTAAAAAGCTGCCCTCAAATCAATAATTATGAGACAAAGGTTAGATGTAATAAAATCTTTTGAAAAAAGTCAAATGCCCTCCATAGTATGCTGTGCCATTCATTTAGATTAAAGGAATCTGAAAAATATGAGATAATGCTCAGAAATAAAAAGCATCCTTAAAGTAAAAACATGCTATATAGTGAAGGGAGATGCACTCTGAGAACTCATATGCCTCTCTCACTTTACATTTATTCCTATGAAAAAATATTCTTGAACTGAGCGTATGCATCTCTCTCATAAACAGTATTCTTTCTTTTCAAGTGTGTCACTACTAGAAAGAGAAATAACATAGAGCTAAAGGAATACGCTTAAAGGTACATATCTATCTACCATACCCCTTCTTCCCTTACCCTGTAAGGAAAGCAAGACTTTAATGTCTTCCTAGGGTCCTTCGAAGGGGAAAAAGGAGCCTGGAAAGAGGTGGGAACATCAAAAATTGGAGAAAATGCCTCTTTCCCAATGGGAGCTATAAGTAACTATAAAGTAAGAAGTAACCCCTATCCCCACTTCTAGGTGACTAGACTTGGCCTGGGCCCTGCTCCTCAAGTGATAAACCTATCCCTTAGATGAGTTTTTTTTAAGCTACGGGCTGCCATCCATTAGTAGGTCATGAAAGAAATAAATGGGCTATGACCAGCACTTGTTAAAAAGGAAATAGAATAGGATAAAACAACAAAATATCAGAGTAAAGCACATATTTGGATTATTGCTTTCTGAAACATTTTTTCACATATGTTTTGGGTGGCAATGCAAATTTATTTATACTGTGTACTGAAAATCACTGCCTTAGATAATAACACTGCACTGACCATTGCTGAGGAGGACATATTTCCTCCAGTATTCTTCCTGTGCAGGAGACCTTGGTACCCAGAAGATTTATTCATCACCTATAACTGCTGACCAAGTTAAAAGAACCATCGGACCTTGAAGAGAATCTCAAGGCAATACAACAAATTTTTATGGATCTAAATAAAACAGTAATTCATTATATTGTTTCCTTCCTATAAGTAATCAATACTAGACACCTGCTGTTTCCACAGTGTACTCTGAGATCATTTCCAGAATTCAGTAGATTTCCAACATTAAACATCTTCAACCAGGACCATTAAATGAATATAAATTTGACTTACTTTCCCTGGATCTCTTCTAGTAGCTAAATTTCTAACAATGGCATTAGTAATTTTTAAAAGCAAAATGAGATATGCATTTAAATGTAACCTGGAAGGATATCAGGAACAAATAAGATGAACCAAGTCACAAATATCCAAAAAATGGAACTCAGCAGAAAGACTGTTGGTAAGTACATAAGGCTCTTATACCCGACCAAGAACCTACAAGAAAAGAAAGGATAAAGTATTAGTGAAAATAAGCTCGAATCATATTAATTTTAGCTCTAAATCCCCTTAAGTAATAATAGTAATAATAATGATGCCCTCACATAACAACAACAGCTTTCACTGAGTGCTATGCGCCACTTTCCATGTGGTAACAGAGTTACACACCATCATCACCCCATTTTACATGTGAGAAAACTGAAGCACCGGGACCTCATAAAGTGAATGTTCTAGTTCCCACAATTAACTTATACATTATTCCATTCCCAATAACTTTACACTTCCAAATCTTTTTTACTTCTATTGCAACATATATTTGTATTTCTTTCTTTTCTGGCATATCATATTTTCAAATACTCCAAAATGCAAAAATATAAATCCTTGGAGATTCACCTTCGCATTTAACAAGCTTTCTTCTAGAGGCTAGCAGCGTATTTTTGAAACATACAGATGCACACAACCTTGAGCACTTTCATCCCACAAACAGCTTGCAAAGCAGACCCTTGATGTGAGAAGACACATAAAGGCTAACGGTGACACTAGTCATCAAACACCAACCGTCTCGCTTGGGTCAAAAGCAACCTGGAAGTCCACATATAACTTACTCAAACGTTTAATATTGTTGTTTCAAATGAAAACATCTGTCTTTTACAATAAATACTCGATATAGTAAATCGGTGCATGAATAGAGTTTACCTGGATCTACTTTAAAATTTATACCAGAAAAAAAAAAGGGTGATGGTAGATATTAAAGGGTTTTTAAAAAGCTATCAAGATCATAAACACAATTATGATAAAATAATATTTGACAACAACTAAAGATCCCAAACCTCAGGTCCCCAATATGCTGCCAGAATAGGCCAAATAGCGCCCATGTAATCTCCACGGCATGGCTTGTCTGAGATTTTGCAGCAAAATATGTTTGACCTAATTAAGTGGTGCAGTGAACCACCTAGTTTGTAACAGCCTGCTACTACGACCTGTCTACTTCTAACAGGTATCTCATAGCAGCCTGGATCAATAAGCAACCTCCCGTGGAGCCTAATAACAGTGGAAGTTTACAGCTGCTTACCTCCGTGAAATTGGGACTCTATAGAGTGGGAGAAATAAAAGCAGTTACCATATGAATTTCTCTCCTGTTTGAATAGTGTACACATGCTAAGCCTAGCATACGAAGCCCTCAGCTCGCAAACAAAAGTTTCCATATACATTTTTTGTAATGTGAGTTTCTATTAAAACAAACAAAATCTCAAATGCCCCTATCCTAGGTGAGTAGATATAGCCAGCCTTTGCTTTCTCTCTGGAAAAAAGAAAAAGTGATGACTGTAATTTGGCTTAAAATTTATCTGAAGACCAAGTCAACCCAATTAGTGGAAAATAAATGAATATCTCTAACTTATAAGTTTTCTGAATAGCAGACAATTTTAGGCATTTTGCTATTTTTCAGAAATTTGAACTTTTATTTAACATTTAAATTCATTTCCAGCCTACTGTCCTGCTCTTGAGTGATTAAGAGGTAAAATTCCTCTAATGCTTTGTTTTTTGTTATAACAAAAGCAACTCATGCTTATTCTACAAAACGCTGGTAATCAAAAGAAGGACACAGAAATACTCATAATCGCACCCTGAAGAGAGCAACACAGCACTTCCTTCCAGATTCTCTTTTATGGATCATCATCGTTACATTTTCCTTTCAGTGACTGAAATGTTCAACAGGAGAGACAAGTGTCCTGCTTGTATGAGCCTTACATTCCAGGAAACAGTGATTAAGTGCCATGAAGAAAATACAATGGGGTGATGCACTACAGTCAGTCAGGCATGGCCTCGCTGAGGAGGGGACGCTGCAACTGAGGCCTGACTGACGTCTCCCGCTATGCAACAATATGGTATCAGAACCCTTCAGACAGAGACACAAGCAAGAGCCAAGGCCAAAGGTGGGAATGAGCTTGACGTGTTTTAGAAACAGAAAGAAGGATGGAGGGCAGTGAAGGGAAGAGATGATGTCAGAGGGGAGGGAATGAATTACATAATACCTCACAGGCAAGGAGTTTGGATGTCATTCTGAGAACAAGGAAAAGCCACTTGAGGGCTTTACACAAGGAGAAAAGACAGAAACTGGTTTGCCTTTTTAAAAGACCACCCTGATTGCCAAGTGAGGAGGAACTACAGCGGGTAAGAGATGGAATCAGGAGACCAGTTGGGAGGCTTGGTCTAGGGTGCCAGCTGAGGAGAGGCAGAGAGCAGACCAGAGAGCAGGAAGGACTTGGTAATGTGCTGAGTGGGGGAAGCGAGGAGAAAGGAAGAACAGAGGAGGACAGTAATCCAAGGACGGTACCCCTTATTCATGTGAGGAACTGGGTGCCATTCTACAGGGAAAGGGAGGTGAGAAGAAGAGATTGGGGTGTGACATGATTATTGAGCACTGTGTGTCGGCCACTGTTTAACCATTGTATTTGTATTAACGATGAGGCAGGCATTGTCACAATTTTCATCCTCATTTTATAGACGAAGAAATCGAGGCACAGAGAGGTAAACCAACTGGCTCAAGGTCAGACTGTTATGTGGTAAAGCTTGACTTGAACCCAGGCAATCTTTATATATATCATGTATGAATATTTTCCTAAAAATAGAACCATACCATAGTTACTATTTTATAACTTCCTGTGATTTAATTAGGTTGTTTCAACTAAAAAACATTAAGAGCAAAAGTAACTAGTTTACTAGTTTAGATTTAGAATCTAGATTTAGAATAGGAAAAAACAAAATTTCTGAAAAATGGGCAAAAATGCTTCAAGATGCAAAACAGTTACAAAAATCTCCCCATTATTCACTGAGATTAACAATTCAAAAAGTGAGCTAGGATATTTATTTTCCACCAATTGTCAGTGCAGTTAAATTACTGGATTGACCAATTTGCTTTCAGTCAAATCATATGCCAGCAAAGCTCTTCCCTCCCACCCTGAGGATGTTTCTACGTGATAAGTAACATGCACAGTTCAATAAAAATCTGCAACTCCAGCTAATCAGCAATAGAAATAAGCACTCAAATTGGAAATGCTATAACCAGCCTTGCAGAGATTGATATACACACCTTGGAAACAAAGATGTCAGAAAAAACAATACTATTAGAAGAAATCCTTTTAAAAGCCAAGAATCTGAACTGAAGTCCAATATGTATCCAACAGCCCACATGGTAATCACACAAAGCATCATCAGCAGGAAGAGCTATTAAGAGATTCAGAATTTTAGAACTTTATGGATTTTACCACCTAAGTATCTAATAATAATTAGTTCAATAGAAAAACCACTTCCTAAATATACAGTAACAATTAATACAACAGCAGAACACAGAATTTTTCTTCAAAATTGCAGACTGATAAATCTGAAGTTTGAGAAATTACAAATCTTGGAAACAATCTTTTAAAAGCCTTACATTAATAAAACGTTGCTTAAACATGTTTTGTTTTGCTTTCTTCCACTCCAAGAAATGGTGATCTTTTAAGAAAAGTGTTGATGATAGCTGACATTTAAAAAAATAATTACTTTCAAACAGTATTATATGTCAGAAAGCATAAAGCAAGACAAAAAGACCACACAAAAATCAACACACCCAAGATTCAACGAAGAGAGTATAAGAGTTCCAACCTGGGCACCGGATGGTGCCATCCCCTGATAAAGAAGGTTAGAAGGAACAAGTCTGGATTGCGTTTAGGGCACATGGAACTGTAGATGCCTATGGACGTCTAGGAGATAGCCAGGAGTCAGTCAGAAAAGCAGGCCTACCACACAGGAGAAAACCTGGTGTTCATCAGTATACAGGTGGGAAAACCAGGAATGAAGAGCATCCTGAGGAATGTGTGCAGGTAGAAAGGGGCAGAATCTTGGCCGTCGGAAACACTCAAGGGTCAAAAAGGTAAGTCCCAAAAGGTAAGTAAGTAGAGTGATCAGTATGACCAGAAAGGCAGGACGAGAACCAGAAGAAAGGTTCCAGTAAAGCCAGGGGAGAGAGCTTCAAGAAGGGAGTAGTTCTCAGTGTCAAATGTCACATGGAGGCCAGAGACTTAAACATATCCTCAGGATGCTAATAATTCGGGTTTATTCTGAAAAGTTAAAAGAATGAAGCGTCTACAAACCAACAGTGTGGCTATCTGCATTGAAGCCAGGCACCACATCTGTACAATGCAATCCCTTAAGTGCAACATACATGACCTTGGAAGTAAGCAGGGCTCATGCGACAGCAAAGGGAGAAAATATATTCTGCCCTATCTTCTTCAATCTTTACTTCCCTGAGCCACGTTCTGAGGACGGATAATTTCAAATGATATGAAATCTTTAATATGCTTCCAATTCTAATTTGCATGATAACACAAAACGTGCAAGTCTAGATTTCTTTTTAAAAAAGGTAAACTTGGAATCTACAAGCAACATAATCTCAGTACAGAAATAACAATTAAATGTGGATCTCAAAATTTTAATCCCAGATACAGTACTCACAGATGAGCCACACTATTTCCTCATTCAACAAATATTCCAGTGTGTACCATATGCTAGGCACTGTTCCAGGCACTTAGGGGCACATCGATGAATTTAAGGTCTTTCTCTCAATGGGGCCTAAATTCTAGACAGACAAATGTACTAACTGAATTTTATAGTATATAAAAAGCTGGGGGCTTCCCTGGTGGCACAGTGGTTGAGGGTCCGCCTGCCGATGCAGGGGACGCGGGTTTGTGCCCCGGTCCGGGAAGATCCCACATGCCGCGGAGCGGCTGGGCCCGTGAGCCACGGCCGCTGAGCCTGCGCGTCCGGAGCT